>NC_088380.1:178468333-178801666 GCF_037993035.2 Macaca fascicularis | reverse complement strand
GCTTGAGCCCAAGAATACAAGACCAGCCTGGGCAACATGGGAAAACCCCGTCTCTACAAAAAAATACAAAATTATCCAGGACCAGTAGTGTGCGCCTATAATCCCAGCTACTGGGGAAGCTGAGGTGGGAGAATCACTTGAGACTGGGAGGTTGAGGCCACAGTGAGCTGAGATCACACCCACCGTACTCCAGTCTGGGCAACAGAGCAAGACCCTCTCAAAAAAAGAATATGCTGTGCCACAGTAGCAGATTAACCCTGCCTATCAGCCAAAATTCAGCCAAAGAATTAGAACCAACAAGAGTATATTAAGGGATTTTTTTTCCCAAGGAGTTGACCTTCTATAAATGTAAATCTAGTTAAGCTGTCCCTGTAAGGCTATTGTCTTCACAGCCACTGCTGGATCTTAGAATTAGTTAGAGAAGATGGATATGAAGTGGAAGGGAGCAGGCATTGGCATGAATGGAAGCCCATGAGGACAGGGGGACTGAAACTTACATGAGTGCTTGTCCCCTTTGACCTGGGTGATATGGGTGTCATGCAGAGGCTGGAGCCTATTGTCACAGAGTGAAACACACACATGGCCCAGGAATCAGAGGAGCTGAAGGAGGCTCCAAGGGAAGATAGAGCAATTAACAGACCAAGCCACTACCTCATACCAAGCAGGGAGTCAGCCTATCACCAGCAATGTATATGGGCTACAGAATGACTCATGCTTCACCTCCATGCTCCAAATCCTGCATGACAGTCTCTCTAGTGGCTCTAAACAGAAACACAGAGGAAAATAATTCAGGGAAATGTAGCTCAGCTTGGGCAAACTGACACTATGTGTCCACTTCCTAGAAACATGGTGGCTTAAAACATCTTTTTCATGGGAAGTCCAATCTGAGTCCATGAGCCCTCCATGTTATAGTTATACCATCTGGAGTTTGTGGTGTCCAGCATTGCTGGGGAAGAGTGGGCATACAGGGGAGGCTCGTCAGTGAGTCACTGCCGAATCTCAGAAGTACATTCTTCCTGCTCATTGTTCACTGGTCAGTTCTTACACTCTCAGCCCTAGAAGCTGCAAGGGAGCCTGCACAATGTACTTTTCAAAACTTTATACCCCAAAAAAGGGAAATGAAGTAGGTAAGCATATAGGGTTGTCTCTACTACACAGGTATACTTAATCGTCATTTAGTAAATATTAGTAAAGCAATTTTGGTATGCTCCCCAGAAATTGAGAAAATGAATTTCTCCAGTGACAATATAAAAAAATAAAAAATAAAAATCACTGGCTGGGTGCGGTGGTTCATGTCTGTAATCCCAGCACTTTGGGAGGCTGAGGTGGGTGGATCACCTGAGGTCAGGAGTTCGAGACCAGCTGAGCCAACCCATAGGCATGGGTAAGGACTTCATGTCTAAAACACCAAAAGCAACAGCAACAAAAGCCAAAATTGACAAATAGGATCTAATTAAACTAAAGAGCTTCTGCACAGCAAAAGAAACTGCCATCAGAGTGAACAGGCAACCTATAGAATGGGAGAAAATTTTTGCAGTCTACTCATCTGACAAAGAGCTAATATCCAGAACCTACAAAGAACTCAAACAAATTTACAAGACAAAAGCAAACAACTCCATCAAAAAGTGGGCAAAGGATATGAACAGACTCTTCTCAAAAGAAGACATTTATACAGCCAACAGACACATGAAAAAATGCTCATCATCACTTGCCATCAGAGAAATGCAAATCAAAACCACAATGAGATATCATCTCACACCAGTTAGAATGGCGATCATTAAAAAGTCAGGAAACAACAGGTGCTGGAGAGGATGTGGAGAAATAGGAACACTTTTACACTGTTGGTGGGACTGTAAACTAGTTCAACCATCATGGAAAACAGTGTGGCGATTCCTCAAGGATCTAGAACTAGAAATACCATTTGACCCAGCCATCCCATTACTGGGTATATACCCAAAGGATTATAAATCATGCTGCTATAAAGACACATGTACACGTATGTTTATTGCAGCACTATTCACAATAGCAAAGACTTGGAATCAACCCAAATGTCCATCAGTGACAGATAGGATTAAGAAAATGTGGCACATATATACCATGGAATACTATGCAGCCATAAAAAAGGATGAGTTTGTGTCCTTTGTAGGGACATGGATGCAGCTGGAAACCATTATTCTCAGCAAACTACCACAAGAACAGAAAACCAAACACCGCATGTTCTCACTCATAGGTGGGAATTAAACAATGAGGTCACTTGGACACAGGAAGGGGAACATCACACACCAGGGCCTATTGTGGGGACGGGGGAGGGGAGAGGGATAGCATTAGGAGATATACCTAATGTAAATGACTAGTTATTGGGTGCAGCACACCAATATGGCACATATATACATACATATGTAACAAATTGCACATTGTGCACATGTACCCTAGAACTTAAAGTATTTAAAAAAAAAAAAGTGGTCTCCCTGAGTCTAGTATTTTGAAGTAGCTCTTGTTTTGGTGTCTTTATTAGTTATCTATTGTTGTGTAACAGATTATCTCAACACTTAGTAGTTTAAAATAAGAATATTTGGCCGGGCGAGGTGGCGCACATCTGTAATCCCAGCACTTTGGGAGGCTGAGGCAGGTGGATCACCTGAGGTCAGGAGTTCGACACCAGCCATGGCCAACATGGTAAAACCCCATCTCTACTAAAAATACAAAAAATCAGCCGGGTGTGGTGGTGGGGGCCTGTAATTCCAGCTACTGGGGAGGCTAAGGCAGGAGAATCGCTCGAACCCGGGAAGCGGATGTTGCAGTGAGCCGAGATCACGCCACTGCACTCCAGCCTGGGCAATAAGAGCAAAACTCCCTCTCAAAAAAAAAAAAAAAAATTATTCTCTCATATAGTCTCTGTGGGTAAGGGATCCAGAAATGGCTTAGATGGGTGGTTCTGACTCAGAGTCTCTCATGAGGTCAAGACTATTGAATGGGGCCGGGGAAGCCACTTCCAAGGCGGCTCACTTATAGGCCTCGCAAGTTAGTGCTAGTTGTTGGCAGATGGCCTTAGTTCCTTACCACATGGACCCATCCACAGGACTGCTTGATTGTCCCTATGACCCGGCAGCTCACTTCCTCCAGAGTAAACGACCTGAGAGAAAGAGAGCAAAGAGGAAGCCACATTACTCTTATAATCTACTCCTGGAACTCACACCCCATCACTTCCGCCATGTACTCCATTGGGAAAATTTAACATAAAGAATTATTATGGAGGACTAAGTACAAAGGGGGCAAAGACAACTGTAAAGAAACAGGGCAGGGCACAGTGGCTCATGCCTGTAATCCCAGCACTTTGGGAGGCTGAGGCAGGAGGATCACTTGAGGTCAGGAGTTCAGGACCAGCCTGGCAACCTGGCAAGACTCTGTGTCTACAAAAACTAAAAAAAAAATAATTAGGCGTGTGGGGTGGCATGTGCCTGTGGTCCCAGCTACTCAGAAGGCTGTGGTGAGAGGACTGCTTGAGCCCAGGACTTCATGGCTGCAGTGAGCTATCATTGTGCCACTGCACTCCCACCTGGGTGACATTGCAAGACCCTGTCTTAAAAAAAAAAAAAAAAAATACAGAATTAGCAGTTACAGGGAATAGCCAATAACTTTAGGGCTAAGCAAGTGCCCGAGGAAGGGACAAGCTTGGAAGTCTCTTCATTCACCACCCCCCACCCCTAGGCTGAGATTCAGACCTCACAGGAGAGAGGCTGCTTGTGGACCACCGCACAAAGTTTGCTTAGGAGTTACAGGAGGTCAGGCAGGGCATGGTGGCCCACACCTGTAATCCCAGCACTTTGGGGGGCTGAGGCGGGTGGATCATGAGGTCAGCAGTTCAAGACCAGCCTGGCCAACATGGTGTAAACCCCGTCTCTACTCAAAATACAAAAATTAGCTGGGCGTGGTGGTATGCACCTGTAATCCCAGCTACTTGGGAGGCTGAGGCAGGAGACTGGCTTGAACCCAGGAGGCAGAGGTTGTGGTGAGCTGAGATCGCACTATTGCACTCCAGCCTGGGTGACAGAGCAAGACTCCATCTCGAAAAAAAAAAAAAAAAGAGTTACAGCAGGTTGTGACCCAGCAAGGTGGCTCACGCCTGTAATCCCAGCACTTTGGGAGGCCAAGGCGGGTGGATCACCTGAGGTCAGGAGTTCAAGACCAGTCTCACCAACATGGTGAAACCCTGTCTCTACTAAAAGTACAAAAAATTACCCAGGTGTGGTTGAGGACGCCTGTAATCCCAGCTACTCGGGCAGCTGAAGCAGGTAAATCGCTTGAACCCAGGAGGCGGAGGTTGCAGTGAGCTGAGATTGCGCCATTGCACTCCAGCCTGGGCGACAAGGGCAAAACTCCATCTCAACAAACAAACAACCCCCAAATTAGCTGGGTGTGGTGGCATGCACCTGTAATCCCAGCTACTTGCAGGAGGCTGAGGCAGGAGAATCTCTTGAACCTGGGAGGCGGAGATTGCAGTGAGCTGAGATTGTGCCACTGCACTCCAGCCTGAGCAACAGAGTAAGACTCTGTCTCACAAAAACAAAAAAAGCCCGGGCGCAGTGGCTCACACCTGTATTCCCAGCACTTTGGGAGTCCAAGGCAGGTGGATCACGAGGTCAGGAGTTCAAAACCAGCCTGGCCAACATGGTGAAACCCTGTCTCTACTAAAGATACAAAAAATTAGCTGGGCTTGGTGGCGTGTGCCTGTAATCCCAGCTACTCAGGAGGCTGAGGCAGGAGAATTGCTTGAACCCGGGAGGCAGAGGTTGCAGTGAGCTGAGGTCACGACCACTGTACTCCAGTCTGGGTGACAGGGCAAGACTCCATATATTTAAAAAACAAAACAAAACAAAACACTTACAGGTCGAGGCTGGCAAGCAGGAAATTGCCTACTGAGGTGCCACTAAACTCACTGGGAAGCCACCACCCTCTGAATGTCCCAGCCCCCTTTGTGTGTGGGGAGGAAGGGATGGTTCTATAAGCCATTTGCTGCCATGTGCCACAGAGCAAGAAGGAAAAGAAAGTACACTGGAACCAGGATGAGAAGCCCTTCATTCTGCTGTGTTCCTCTAGTGCTCTCTACTGACAGAGTTAAACACAGTGCCAGCTGCCAGAGAAATATTTACAGGATCCTGCTCCAGTATCTCCAAGCATGGAAAAGAAGGGTAGATTTGGAGCTATGAGGTTATAAATTGATGACAGGCACACACATGTTCTGCTGCAGAAGAATGTATTTGATTACAGAGTGCTGTCCTGAGACCCCAGCAGGAGTGTTACATTGTATATAGTTTATGTTACGCACCATTGTGCCTTTCTACAATCTAAGCAATTCTGGGTTCTGAACTGGACCTCAGGGGAATCCCTTTGTTAAGATCATGTCTTGCAAACCTCAGCCAAGAGCTATCTGAAACACTGTGGGAAATGGGCCTCAAGGTGTTCTGCCTTTGTCTAAGACCAAATCTAATCAACAGCTGCCATCAAGCCTGAAGCAATAAGAGCACCTGAGTTCTTGTTTGAGAAGAGGTGAGAGCAAGGTGATAAAGCCTTGGCTCGGCTAGGCTCTTATATACCTTGGATAAGACTTCTTTTTACCATATATACAGTGGTTTTTTTTTTTTTTTTTTTAAATTGTTGTTGTTTTGAGACAGGGTTTTGTTTTGTCACGGAAGCTGGTCTGGTACCCAAGCTGGTCATTCTGTCACCCAGGCTGGAATACAGTGGTGCAATCATGGCTTACTGCACCCTTAACCTCTCAGACTCAAGTGATCCTCCCACCTCAGTGTCCCAAGTAGTTGGAGCCACAAGTGTGAGCCACCATACTTGGCTAATTACTACGTATGAGTTTTTAACCCCACTGAGCTCCTGGAATTTGACCTAATAATATTGGTACTTTTTTCCTTTTAAGGCAGGATACAATTTTCTTTTCTTTTTTTTTTTTTTGGTAGATCATGGTGCAGCCACAGAGATGGCAGGCCCTCTCCATGCTCCCAGGGATATGATTTTAATAAAAGGAGAGAAACCTTGATTTATCTCCACGACAGTTCCAATGCCAGGGGATGCAAACTCAAATATCTATACAGGTTAGGGATGCAACTTAAATGAGTGAAGCATGCACATATAAGACAAAAAGGAGTGATGGCAACTGTGAAAAACCATAGAATATACGGTTAAATAAAGGTAGTTGCTATTTTAACCCCTGCATATTGTTGCCATGTAGATCTAATTGTCAGATATTCTAATTTTTCAAGAAAAGCTGGAAATTCAGATTTTTAAAACCTGAAACTATCAATTTTTTAAAACAGTAAAAAAGATGGTGTAGGATAAACATATGTATGTGAGGGGTCACATCCAGGTGTGACTCCTACCCCATGCCTGTTTTTATACCCCTGTACAATCCCTTCCTACACTAACTATGGGTTTACCAAGTGTGGTGCAACCAGAGGTTTGATAAGCATTTGTTCACAGGGGCTTGTCCTTTCTCAAGTCACCATGCAGACGTTTGAATGATAAAAAGCCACATGGTGGAGAGGCCCTAGAGGATGAAGTCATTTTGAATGCGATCCCAGCTGATTGCAGCCCAATTTGTAACCTCAGCTTATACCATGTGGGCCCGGGCTGAGCCCGGATTAGCCCACACAATTGTAAATCATAATAAACCATTGTTATTCTAAGCTCCTGAGTCTTGAGCGGTTTGTTGTGTTGCAATAGGTAACTGAAACAGAGGTCATATCTAACTCCTTTGTTCTACTAATGAATGTCCTAAGGGCCATAGTGGAAGGGACCAGGTGAAATTCAGATAGCAGGACAGTGGCAAGAACTTTCCAATTCTGTGCTCTTCCTATTGCTTTTCTTTCAATTCCCTTGGTGAAAAGCACCAGGTAAGGACTATGCAACTTCAAAGTCTGCCTGCAGGGAACTTATACTGTGTCCTGAATGCACGCAAATTACTGTAACTTGGTCCTTGGTAATGGGAAGATTTCTAGGTCATCCAGCCCCTTTCACTTTATAGGTGCAGAGAATGCAAAAACAATTTGAGAAAGTGAAAAGCAGGCTCTGATATCTGGAAGCTGGCCTGGTACAATCAGACACGCCATGATGTTACTAGACCATAGCCTGGCCCTTATAGCTTGGCTTTGTGTTTTCCTGTAGAACAAAAACAATTCCAAAGAACATCAACATCAGACGAGGTCACTCTGTGACCATGATAGATCTAGACAAATACAAGACCACTCTATAACCAGGTCTAAACACAGATAAAAAGATAAAACCTGATGATTGTCCAAACCAGAAAAAATGACTCAACATCCCCACTTGGCTAATATGAGGGAGTTGCTGCTGCATTTTTTTTTTCCCGTTTTTGAGACAAGGTCTGGCTCTATCAGGGTACAGTGGAGTGGTGCGATCTCCATTCACTGAAACCTCCACTTCTTGGGCTCAAGCGATACTCCCACCTCAGCCTCCTAAGTAACTGAGATAGCGGGCGGGCACCACTAGGCCCGGTTCATTTTTGTATTTTTTGTAGAGACTAGTTTCGCCATGTTGCCCAGGCTGGTCTGGAACTCCTGGGCTCAAGCAATTCGCCTGCCTCGGCCTACCAAAGTGCTGGGACTACAGGCGTGAGCCACCGCGCCCGGCCAGGCTGCTGTTTCTTTACCTCAATCTAGAATTCCCTTCCTCTAGGTAGGATGAACTGAGATGCTCAATCATGGAACGACCCTCTCTTCCTGACAGTAGCTAATCCAGTGAAGCTTTCACTTCCTTAAACCTCTCCCAAATCACTAACAACTCTTACCGGAGAAGCCCCATCTTTCCTCAATGTGTGTTCTCAGTCACTGCAACCAGTAATAAACCCAGTTTGTTCAACGACCCTTGTGTTCCTGGTGGGATTTGGTTAGAGGGCACTGACAGACCTAAGTTACACAGAGTTGGAGGCTGAGTTCACTAGAAGCAGTCTCCGCTTGTGTGTTCCTTCTTAGCCACTCTCTTGGTTAACGTCTGTCGTCCCTCTACCAGAATTAAGCTCCATGAGAACAGGGGCATATTGTCTCTCATGTTCAGAGCTGTTTCTCAGTGCCTAGAACGGTACGCAGCAGAAGCTGGATGCTTAAAAAATAACCATTTTCTGAAAGAATGAATAAGGGGCTCGATATACGTAGGTTCCCTTTAATCTCTCAGCTCCCCGTAAGTCGCGTGACATACAGACAGCACCACAGCACATTTCCCCAAACCCCCATTTTCCCGAAGAAATCTCGAAACCCTCACTCCCGGGATGCCCATCCTCTCAGAGCCTCTTCCCCGGGCAGAGTTTCTCTCACTCGCTGGTCCCTTCACACCTAAGCCCCAGGCCTATACACCTTCCTAACGCCCCTAGAACCCACCTGTCTCCACCATCTGCCCCTGCCACCAGACACTAGCGGACGGGCAGCGCAGCTACCTAGGCGTCGAGTGGGCACTGCGGCATGGACCGCGCATGTGCGGAAATGGGTCGCACAAGCAGGATCTCCGACAAGTGAGGAGTTGCCTCGGAGTTTCCGTCCCGGTCTGGGCAGCCTTGGGCTGCCAGGAAGTCAGGAGAAGCTAGCCGGAAGGAGAACCCGGGCGCACGGCTTTCTGGGACACGTAGTCGTGGCGCTCTCGAGGCCCTACCATGAGCAAGCTCTTAACTCTTCAGGTGTGCAAGTCCTACGTCCACAGTCCAGTGCTACTGTCAGCTTGGAGTTCAGCTTCGGGCTGCCAAGAGCCAGCAGCCCGGTGTCAGAGGCTCGGTCCCACAACGCTCTGCGGGCCGCGGCGCCTGCTGGGAGGTGTAGTCCCCGCTCTGCGTACTGCGTTCGCCGAGGGGGAGGGCGGAGCTGCCGGCGGCCCGGGCGGGCTGGCAGCTAGAGTGGGTGCGATAGCCGCCTCCGCCTCTGCCGCCTCCGCCGTCGCCTCCTCCGCCCGGGCCGTTCGCTGCTGCGCGGGGAGAGCGAGGCGGGGCCGCCGGGGCCGCCATGGAGCCCGACTCGGTGATTGAGGACAAGACCATCGAGCTCATGGTGAGTGCGGCCCGCTGGACCGTCTGTGCTTCCGTCCGTCCGGCCCCGGGCGGGCCTGCCCACCTCAACGTCCGGTGCGAGGCCGGCTCTGGCCCTTCCCAGAAGCCTCGGCCCGGACCCGGGCCCCCAGCCTACCCTGGCCTCGGACCCGGCGCGGGCTCCTCTGATCCCTCGACATCTCCGGCCGGTCCTGGCCCGGCCCCCTCTATGCCCCTCGTTTCTCCCCCACCCCCTGTCCCGTCTCCGGTCCCAGCTTTCGGACGACCCTCGCTCGTTTATGCTGTAGACTTAGGTCGCACTCGCTCTAGCACCCCATTCTCCTTCTTTTAGAAAGGGATTTTTTTTCTTTCCTCTGTTTCGGCCCAGGCCCGCACCGCGCTTGCAAGCTCCACTCAGGCCGAGTGAGGTGGTGGGAAGGAGTGCCGAGGAGATGGGTCAGGGCCGCCTGGGCCTCCGCGTCCTAGGAGGGGTCTCAGCACCCACTCCCCAGCCTAGGTCTGTGTGGATGCCAGGATAGGCCCTACAGAGCTGGGGGGCAGGGAGCTTTCGGGTTTGAAGCTGTGGCGGATAAGGAGGCCTCTTTCCCGGGCCCTTGTGGTGTCCGACTTCTCGGACAAAGGGTTTCCTACCCGGCGGAGAGGGATGTTTGCATAGCAAGGCCCCAGGTACTCTGGATTCCATCCCCCAGGAAAGAGAAGCCGTAACTTCACGTTTTCCAGAGCTGCTTTGGGAAATTGGGGATGAGTGGGGAGGGAGCCATCCTCATCACTGCCGCGAGTTCTTTCTTCTCAGAAAGAAAAAAAGGGGAATCCTTGGCCCCCGGGGGAAGCGAACACTCTTCTGTTAGAAACCACTGGCAGGCAGGCCAGACTCCCCGGTCCGTGGACACCCTCCACCCTCCTCCGAAGCTTTAGGATTTGAAGCCAGAAGGGGGTTTTAGGAACAGGACCGTGAGAGAGTGGCTAGAAGGGGATGATTTGGTGGAAGAAATAAAATATGGCAGATATTACTTGCCAATGTGAGCATTAGGGAAATCAAACTGGGCTCTGGAGAGTTGGGAAGAGGAAGTCTGCATCAGCAAATGGACATGTCCAGGATTTCTTCCTGTGGAAGCCTTGACAGTTTCTTTGTATCTCTCCTAACACGGTAACAACTTCTTCCCCAGGGCTGAGAGGAGAGAGGTGGAAGAATCTACTTAACCCAGCAAAATGTTTTCCTAGCCAGATTTTCTTCAATGTGAAAATGTTTATTGAGTCAGTGATTCCACTGGGTAGGGTTGGTGACATCAGAGCCACTTCCCCCATTTAACGCTATAAATAATAAATGGTGACACTGAAAGTCTGTTGGATAGCTGCATGGTTTCTGTGGATGGTGGTGTCTGGGGAGTTGAGATGCTTGCTTTAAAAATGGAAGTTCGGTAGCATAAATATGGAGGCAGTTTAATGTTTGCTGTCCTTTGCGTAATTCACAGAACTTGACTTCTCTAGCATTCTTGAAAACTAGGAGGAAAAAAGAGAAACTGATAGTTTTTGATTTTTGCGTGCGTGTGTGTGTGTGCACGTGGGGTTGTTTTCAAAGGGATAATGTCACATGCTGAGTGATTTTTCCTTTTCAGCATAATTTATCATACTTGTAGTCAAGTGTTTGGTATTCTGTAACTTTTGTAGTGGGTTATTTTGGTAAATATCTTAAATCGACTAAGTATATTACATATTCTTAAAAATGTACACCCAGTGCATGTACTTACAACAGAAGTACTTCATATCGAAAAATTGTAACTTGGTGACTCTTTGAAATTGGCTGTTCCCAGCTCCTTCCATTTCTATTCCTTTTGAAAATAACGAAAATGTATTTATTTTCAAAAGAATTATAAGAAATACGTTGTAACCCAAGTCAGTGTATGGTAAAAAACAAACAAAAACCCAAAAAACCAAAAAAACCTTTGTCCTAAATTCACTGGCTTCCTATGCTTATAACTTAAAAAGTTTTGATTTTACATGATAGCACTTAGATTTGATCTGAAAAGAGATTTCAACCTGTTAAGGACATTGGCTGTGGCCCAAATATATCAATTTTTGCCCCTGATTTTGCAGTAGGTTAGATATCCTTTCAGATTTGACATGGATAAACATGTTCCTGCACACAAACTGGGATTTAAACTGGAATCCTTAGAAAATTTTAACATAGAGTTCAGTTATATTACGATTAATTTTAAAATGGCCTTTTATTTAAGGATTTTGATATTTCCTGAAAGGGATACCAGTTAAGACTCTTAGACAACCCTTATCGTAAATTAAATATATGTATTTATTTTAGTAAAATAGCACAGGTGCTTAACAACTGATTGAGTAAATCCAGAATCAAATGTAGGAATGATAATGCCTTAGAATCTAATTGCATGTGGCTTTCTGTTTTCACTGCGTTTAAATTACAGTTTCCAGAACTGGGTTAAAAATATTTTTTACATTGGTTTCAAGATAATCCGATTGATGGAAGAAAAGGGGTTAAACTGATGGTGTTTTGAAAGCCTAAAGCATGAAATATTTTTAGATTTTTATGAGTCAGCTTCAGTACTCAAATATTTGTGATTGTGCTGCTTGTACCAGTTTGGCACTTAATGCTTAACAAGATAACTTTCATTTGCTATTCCAAAGTGTGCTGTATTAAAAAGAGGAAACAGACTTCTTGGTTATGTCCCTTTTCTAATCTTCATCCCTCTACTTTCCTTAATATTGATTCTTCTGTTTTTCCTTGCATTTTTGATAAGTATATTAGGAAATAAAGCTGGTAATAGCAGAATAATTAAATTTCTAAAATATAACCCCCCACTTTGACTCCTATCCCTGCCTGAGGCCTGGGTCCGCAAAGGGTGCTTCTCCTACTGACCCGCTCTATAGGATTCAGATTTTAGTATTAAGTCTATAAACTCTTAATTTAGACCCAGAATTTACAGTTACTAATGGTAAATAATTTAACCACCAGATGACTGTTAGGGCCTTATATTGGCCCGGTGCTATACCTGTTAGTGGGCCTGTTTTTCCAAACTTCTGAGTTTGGTTAAGTTCGCCTTATGAATGAGGTAGAAAACTAGTAATTCATTTTGGAAATATGTAAAGTTTATCAGGCTATGTTCAATGGACTTCATTGGGAAGAATGAGAACTGTACAGTATGTATCACATGGTATTTAACAACCCTTGAGTTAGGAATATGACTTGATTTTCAGGCACTCATCACTAGAAAGCACTCACAAGAGCTTCTGATGGGAAGAGAAAAATGATTAGATTACCCTGTAAGAAGACAGCAGAAATTGGTGCTATCACTTTAGGAAAGGTGATCCTGCCTCCTCTACAGGTGTGAGTGAATCCCCTCTTCCCTTTAAACAATTAATGGACGGTTTATAATTAATTGGTAAATGACTTCCCTTTTTGCTAAGTGACCTTAAGTGAGTCATTTCCTTTCTGTCTTATCTCTTAAGTGGCTGTATTACTTGTTGAATGAAGTAATATAGGTTAAAATACGCTGATCCTTATTAAGAAGGTGTGGGCAGGTGCGGTGGCTCATGCCTGCAATCCCAGCACTTTAGGAGGTGGGAGGATTGCTTGAGCCCAGGAGTTTGAGACCAGCCTAGGCAACATAGCAAGACCCTGTCCCTACAAAAAATAAAGAAAATTAGCCAGGCATAGTGGTGCACTCCTATAGTCCCTACTACTTAGGAGCCTGAGGTGGGGAGGATCTCTTGAGCCAAGGAGTTTGAGGTTGCAGTGAGCTGTGATTGTGCCACTGCACTCCAGCCTGGGTAACAGAGCAAGACGCTCTGGAAATGTCTTGTTTTCTTTTTGGATCATTTTTTTTTTCTTCCTGTCATTGACTTTCTAAGGGGGTGAGTGGGGTTGTTTAGTGACTTCATCAAGAAACTGGATGTTACTTTGTCACCATCCTTCTCCTCATGTAGCACACCACTAGAGGTGCTGACTTACTGAATGCAGACTCAGTGGACACAGGTTTCAATAGGGTCCAAATGAATAAACCACACACACACACAAATTTATATAAAATATATAGACCTCACTGACCTGCCTAAAGAGGCTGTGGCCCAAATATATCAATTTTTGCCCCTGATTTTGCAGTAGGTTAGATATCCTTTCAGATTTGACATGGATAAACATGTTCCTGCACACAAATCTTGGCATTCTGGGCTCTTGACAGCTATAGTCTGTCTCCTGCAAACAGAGTGCTAGCCCAGGAGAATCGCTTGGCCATTACATAGATTCACAAAACAGCACATGTATGCCTTTTACTAGTGTTGTTTGAGCCTATGAATTCTAGAAACAAAATTATCTGCCTTGTAAGATCTGTGGGATCCTGGATTCCACCTTGTGATATTTGTTCTTCATAGAAAAGAAAGCATTTAAGTCCTAGTGATTCCAATTCCAATCTTCCTTTGTATTTCATTCTCCCTTATGGCTTTTCTGCCTACTTTCCTTGCTTGCTGTATATTCTAGCCAACGCATGGAGGACCATGGTCTTCCAAATTCTGCTCACACGTTTCCTTTGTCAGCATTGATAGAAATGGACCTAAGCCCATTTATTGAAGGCTACTGATGTTTATCAAAAGGATCTAATAGGTGGTTCTCTGGCCCAATTGGCTCAGGTTACCTCTCAGCAATCTTTTCTTTCATTTATGCTAATGAAGTCCTGTCCACCCCAGTAAAACACAATAGGTGCCACCTGTTTTGATGTTCGTTTATATTATGGTAGCAGATACCATCTTGTTTTTGTGTCTGTATGGCACTGCCTATATGACACTCATTGTTAAATGAAATGAATGAATTCTGGCACTTTGTATTTATCCTGTAGCACTTAACATATTTCAGGCTTGTATTATAGTTACCTGTTCGTGCCCTCTGTTGAATGATAAACTCCTCATGGGAAGGGCTGGGGCCATATTTATCTTCCTGTGACACACCGTTCCTTCATACCACACGGCGTCGTCTTTGTGGTAGGCTTTCAGGAAATGTTGGGTTGAATTTTCCTGGTGATCATTTTCAGACATTAATGCCTTTTGCCTGTGTCTTAACTATCCTCTTTTCTAAGCATTTTCACCCACATTACTAATCCACACAATAATCAGTTCCTAAGTTTTATGGGACTTACGTCATCCTCTATATTATAAAAACTTGTGGTTGCGCCTAAACTCTTCTTCTAGAGGCTGTGTTTGATTGCCCTGTTACCCCTTCACAGGGCTCAGCATATGGGTGCTCAATATGGATTTAAATTAATGTTAGGTTTTCTTTTTTTCATGCAGTGAAACCTTTTAAGATTTGCTTTTGAATATCTTAAGACAAAGGTAGAGATGAATAGAGAAGTAAGATGGGGAGGGGGAAGAGGTGGGTGGTGTGTGGTTCATAGGACGTCCATAGACACAGTAACCTTTATTTACAGACTTTCCACACATACAGATTGATTTACATAGAACTCAGAGAGTGGTTGTTAGCAAAGAATTGAGGAAACTGAATACTTTTTACATCAGTTGGTGCAGGTTTGCCAAATAGTTGATAAGCTCCAAGGGCTCCATGACCTTAGAAAAGCATGATTTAGCAGAAAGGGCATGGGCTTTGAAGTGAAACACCTGAGTTTGTATCCTAGCTCTGTCACTTGCTAGCTGTGTGACCTAAAGAAAGGTAACCTTTCTGCAGTATGATTTTATTATATGTAAAAATAAGAAAACTTAGGTATTGGTCTGAGTTGTTGGGAGGATTATATGAGAGAGGTGTGTGAAAGGACTTTGCAGAGGCTTGCTTTTCTTCAAATGCCGACCATACTAACTTTCCCCACAAGTACAGGGACCTTAAAGCAAAGTCAAGACAGATGGTGTGGAAAAGGTTTTTATTTATTTCTCCTGAGTTGCGCACGTATTTATTTGTGAGGCTTTACAGAAGACTAACATTTGGTTGCTTTTAGCCATACATTTAATGAGCCATCTTTGGGAGAAACAATGAAATCATACAGAGACAATACTGTCTTGGAAAATCTGGGAGGTACTATTACAGTGACTACCAATTTGGCGTAATTAGGTCTATGCTGTAACTACAGAGAGAACCCCCCCAGTCCTATTTTTATACCTGGTATCCTGACAGAAAGAGACTGGTGATTAGTTTATGTTGACATTGAGCGTTGGGATTTATGTTTAATCGGTTTAGTTTAGACTGACAAATTGTGATTTTTGAATTCTTATTATTATCATCATCAAAGCTGATGGTTTTGACCTTAACAGAATAAGCAGTGAGAATTCATACAAGATTTCCTTATGAGTTGTATTATTCATTGAATTAGTTGACAATGGGGGAAGAAACTTGTTGGTTAAGAATGTGCTCGTTACCCTTGGTTAGTTTCTGCTGATCACAATTGCTTAAGAGGAAGTTTGTCTTTGTAGGCAAATGAGAGACAGACCAGGAAGACCTGACAATCCAGTAGGGTGTCTCTAACCTGGTTCTTACTGTTTTAATGAAACTAAAAGATGGAAGAGTTCTGTGATGTCAGCGGGAAGCATTTTTAGGAAATTCCCTCTCAGGTTGAGTCAACAATGAAGATCTTCACAAAATGGAAAGCTGTGAAGTAGAAACACTGGGACATTAACATGAAAAATGAAAAAAAAAAAAAAAGCTTTGGCTCTTTGGCTTGTGATAGAGACGTGTGTAAATATAAGTATATTGAATGTAGGAAACCATTGTATAGTAAAAAGCCTCTGATCCACAGAAGAAAAAGAAAGACTGAGGTTCTACTATTGTGAAAAAGGAACTTGAGTAATTTTTAATGTTTATTTTTTTAGGAGTTAACTTGAGAACATTGAACCCGTTTTGGTAACTAACAAATATATTTTGGCTCTCTGAAGTGACTACATGATAGATTCAAAGAGAAAGGGAGCAGAGGGGCAGGAAGAACTCAGTCCTGGTACTCTCACTTGGCATCTGTTAATCTTTGTATTACTAGCATAAGGCCTGCCAGCAATTAGGCATTGAAGAAATATATATACATATATATATATATATATATATTTTTTTTTTTTTTTTTTTTTTTTTTTTTGAGATGGAGTCTCGCTCTGTCGCCCAGGCTGGAGTGCAGTGGCCGGATCTCAGCTCACTGCAAGCTCCGCCTCCCGGGTTCACGCCATTCTCCTGCCTCAGCCTCCCGAGTAGCTGGGACTACAGGCGCCCGCCACCTCACCCGGCTAGTTTTTTGTATTTTTTAGTAGAGATGGGGTTTCACCGTGTTAGCCAGGATGGTCTCGATCTCCTGACCTCGTGATCCACCCGTCTCGGCCTCCCAAAGTGCTGGGATTACAGGCTTGAGCCACCGCGCCCGGCCTATATTTTTTTTTTTTTAAGGGAAGGGAGAAAAATTAACTCACTAGTAAAGGAGAAAAGCCTGAGGATTCAGGAGGTCCAGAAATGAGTCTGTTTAGTCAAATTGCTGTGGTTGTGTTTTGCTATAACTTGTTTTGCATTTTGGATAGTTGTACCTTGAAAAACGTAGTATACTGTTTTAGCAGTTAGCTACTGGCCATAGTTCACTAGCTACTTTTGTCAAAATTGGGTTTCCAGTTTATTCTTAGGCTTAAGAATAATACCACTTAATGGGAAAAGCTTGAGACCTCATTATTTGCTTGGGATTTTACTTTTGTGATCTCCTTAAAGTTGTGAGTCTTAAGGTATTTTCATCCGATTGTTATAGTGAGGTTAATCATAGACCGGCGTTTCAGTCACTTTAATTGCTTTACCTACAATATGAACAATCAGAACATCTTTAAGAGTCATTGCCTGTGGACTGTCAACACATCTTAGAATTTAAAAATTACTTGGGTTCAGCTGGATTTGAGTTTCTTTGTCACAGTCACAATCTTTGCTGCTAAACATAAAGACTACTTGAGTACCATTATAGTGTGTCTTGCCACAATCTTTTTTTTTTTTTTTTTTTTTTTGAGATGGAATCTTGCTCTGTTGCCCCAGGCTGGAGTACAGTGGCACAATCTCGTCTCACTGCAACCTCTGTCTCCCCGGTTCAAGTGATTCTCCTTCCTCAGCCTCCCAAGTAGCTGGGATTGTAGGCATGTGCCACCAGGCTTAGCTAATTTTTGTATTTTTAGTAGAGGCAGGGTTTCACCATGTAGGTCAGACTGGCCTCAAACTCCTGACCTCAAGTGATCCGCCCACCTTGGCCTCCCAAAGTGTTGGACTATAGGTGTGAGCCACCGAGCCCAGCCTATAGTATGTTTTGTTTTAGCATTAATTTTGTAGGTTTTAGGCTGGGCATGGGGACTCACACCTGTAATCCCAGCCCTTTGGGAGGCCAAGGTAGGCAGATCGCTTGAGCTAAGGAGTTTGAGGCCAGCCTGGGCAACATGGTGAAACCCTGTCTCTACTTAAAAAAAAGAAAAGAAAAGAAAAAAGTATCATGGGCCTTATAATTGCATGGCTCTTTGTTAATTAAATGCTTCTTTAAGTGGCAAGATCTAGGGAATTAACCCGTTCGGGATGGCCCAACTGATTAATCTAGGCTGAAATATTTACTCTTCTGTATTTTCATAGTACTCCATTTTCATGTTAATTAATGTAGGACCTTTGAGAGTAAAGCTTGATTTCTTCTCCTCCCTCAGAAATCATGGGCTTTCTGACCCTTGAACTGTGGAGTCCATAGTGCTCCATGAAAAGGGCATGGGCTCTACTACCTAGCAGATGTGGGACTTTGGACAGGTTACTTCTTTCTGCTCATCTTTTTTGAGAATTAAATATGGGTAATTAATGTGAAGGACTTGGCCAATTAGTAGCTCTTCAATAAGGTAGGTATTACTATAATTACTGCAGGAGCATTTTGGCTGTAATGTAGCAATTGAGGAAGTAGCAAATTTATGTTTGAGTAAGTTCAGTCTTTTTGTTTTTATCTTTGTTGTCCTGTTGAATGCCTTTTCTCTCTCCCTTTTAGTTTAGAATTTGCAGTCTGAATTGGTAGAAAAAGAATGTTGATATAATGTGGATAGGACTTAATATTTAATAGTGTCACCTAGTAAATTGTTTATTAGCATTCTTTATGATTTTTCCCAGTTTATCTGATGATTGGCCATTGTACGGGACTGGCCTTTATTGAGTCAGAAGTTCACTCTTAAGTTATATGTTTTGAAGCACACTGTATTTTAGGTAGAGGATTTGGGTAATACGTAGATAGGATGTCTTATATGGTAGCAAACCAAAACATTTCTTTGTTAGGTATGTAAATAAATATCTTTATGGTAGATATTTGAGCCCTCTCATATCATTATTTTTGGCTGACAAACTTTTTATAATGGTGGAGGAGCTATCTTAGAAAATGGATAAGAAAGTTCAATGTAGCTGAATGATCTAGGACAATTTATATGGATGATAGGGTAAGTTTTTTTAGCTGCTCTCATTTGGAAGTTGCACGCTATTTAGTCATGAGTAAATATTAATGTTAGGGATGTTCCACTATTTGTTATGAGTTTTGTATCCTTTCAACACAGAGGTGAGGAATGCTGCTGCAGGCATTTTATGCCAAATAGCTGACTCAGGGGTTATAACTTTTTTCCTGTGCTTCAGATCCACCATTCCATTGACCCTTCCTTCCATTTCTTGGAGGCTGTCCTTTGCCGCTGGTGCCATGGTGGGTGTATGGATTGCTTTCTGTCTTTCAACAGTTACCGAAGTGCATGTTTGGGATTTTGTTGAAGAAAGCTGGATACAGTAAACGGAAAGAATCTTGGAAGATGCTTGACTGCTGTCTTTTCTCAGACTAGTCTGAAGGGGAAAACCCCCATTCATTCTGGATTGGTGGATCTGAAGTACAAAATATTTTCCAGGTAAGCAATTACCCTGTATTGTTTTGTTTTGTGGAACTCAACTCGCTGAAAGAAATTTTGAAAAATATTTTTCAAATATTTGTCCATTAATAGGGAAAGGGAGAAATATTAGATGTTTGTGCGTAGTGTCATGTTTGGCCATGTTTGGGTGTGGATCAGTGAAGGTATATGTGGCTGAATTGCTGGTAAAAACTGTGTTTTACTGTAAGAAGTGCAGTTATTATTATTTTGAGACATTCTGTCGCCCAGGCTGGACTGCAGTGGCATGAACATGGCTTACTGCAGCCTTGACCTCTTGGCCTTGCACGATCTTCCCGCCTCATCCTCTCAGGTAGCTGGGACCACAGGCGTGTGTCACCATGCTCAGCTAATTTCTTTTTTGTAGAGACAGGGTCTCGCCATGTTGCCCAGACTGGTCTTGAACTCCTGGGCTCAAGTGATTTGCCTGCCTTGGCCTCCCAAAGTGTTGGGATTATAGACATGAGCCACCACGCCTAACTCAGTTATTTTTACGTTAAGCCCAAATAGTTTTTATTCATAGTTTGATAGGAAATACAGTAAACAGGGACATATATTGTTTAGGGAATAGCTTGTAAAATATGGAAAACAAATGGTAACTTTGAGGCATTCTCACATGATTTATATAATAGTTAATACCCGTTCAAAATATTTTTTGCAGTTTCAGTAAAGTGATTTTATTCTGAGGTCTCTAGGAGGGTCTTCTTGGGGAAGTTTACTAACTGTAGCAACTGCTTATTGAGAGCATGTGCTGCATGCCAGTTACCTTTGTATGCACTTTACCTATACTACGTAATTGGCACAGTGCTTCACCTGCATTTTACAGCTAGTGAAATGGAGCTCATGAGCATAAAGTGCCAGTTTCTCAGGTCATGCAGCTGGTAAATGGTAGAACCAAGCTTTAAACTTGGGATTAGGTGTCCTCAAAGTTCTCACTCTTTCTGACTTATTACACTTACCGAAGTTTGTACTTCAACCTTTAAATTTTCAAATTGCCTGTCTGTAAGAGCAAGGTGTGATTTTCTTCAACACGTTTCCACTCAAAGAACACTTGCTGGGTCATTGTTGGCATGGCATTTTAATCATTTAATATGATTAAATGCTTGCTTACTGAAAAATCAGATCTTCAGTCAGTTCATCAAGTGAACATAAAGGTAATTTAGGGAGTAGAGAGACAGTGCATTTAAATACAAGATGTGCTTTATACAGGGAAGTATCACTTGGTTCAGTGAACTCAAACCTGTATCTTCTCAGTTCCTCCTCAGTATTTATTATTTAAATAGCTCAGTAGCTCATTATGTAGGCTTCTTTTGGCCTGTGGTTTGTCATCCTTACAAGTAAGGCATTGTCAGGCAACATTCTTGAAAACATGACTTTTTTCGGTATTTAATATTCTTTCTGGAGAACATCCTACTCCCTTTCATCTTAAAAAAATTTCTTTTTATTATAGATGGACACTCTGACTTTGTGATCCTTGTTTTAGTTTAATACTTTCACATTTGCTAATGTTTCTCCTCTGGTGAGATTGTGGCTTACTGCAACCTTTGCCTCCCAGGTTCAAGTGATTCTGGTGCCTCAGCTGCCCAAGTAGCTGGGATTACAGGCGCGTGCCACCGTGCCCAGCTGATTTTTGTATTTTTAGTAGGGATGGGGTTTCGCCATGTTGGCCAGGCTGGTGTCGAACTCCTGGCCTCAAGTAATCTGCCTGACTTGGCCTCCTGAACTGTTGGGATTACAGGTGTGAGCCTGTAATTGTCTTCTGAAGGATAGTCAGGACAGTCAGGTGGTGGTGGTGGTGGTGGTGGTCATGGTACTAGTAGGAGAAGTAATAGTTAACACTGGGCGCTTATTATTTACTGGGCATGATTCTAGATATTTTATACTTATAAACTTATTTTATCCTTATACAGGTTGAGTATCCCTTGTCTAAAATGCTTGGGAGCAGAAGTGTTAAGAATTTTGGATTTTTTTCAGATTTTCAAATATCTGCTGTATACTGATTCAGCATCCCTAATCTAAAATCTGAAATCCGAAAAGTTTCAATGAGCATTTCCTTTGAGCGTCATGTTGGCACTCAAAACATTTTGGATTTTGGAGCACTTTGGATTTTGTATTCTTGGATTAGGGATACTCAACCTGTAGTAACCTCATGAGGTAGGTACCATTATTTCCACCCTACTGGTGAGGAAACTAAAGGGTAGAGTAGTTAAATAACATGCTCTAGATCACACATCTTGTAAGGGACAAAGGTGAGATACGAACCCTGGCAGTCTGGCTTCAGAGAATGTGCTTCTTACCTCTATTCTATATTATCTGTAGATTAGAGAGTATCATCCAGTAATAGAGGGGCGGAAGTCCTAAAGACTAAAACTATATATTCTGATTTCAAGAAATCATTGCAAAAGGAAAGGAAACAGTTTTATATATTTCTTACCTTCTGTAGAAAACAGTCTAGCTCTCAGGTTCTGCATTAGCCATCTAGGGCTGTCAGGCTGTTTCCTAAGGCAACTTGGAATAGGTTAGTTCGAGGTTACATATTAGTACAGTGCTGTCCCATAGAACTTTTTGCAGTGATTGAAATGTTCAGTGTCTGCACTGTTCAATATGGCAGTTTTGAAGTGTGGCTCAAAGTAACTGAATTTTTAATCTTAATTTTAATTAAATTGACATTTAAATAGCTACATGTGGAGATTATAACCTGCCGTCATCCTAGGTGCAGTCCTTGGTTTAATACTCACAGAAATTTGATCTGCTGAGCAGGCCCAAACATCCCCTTATCCCAGGGTTGGACTAACATTAACCAACCTTACAAGACTGATGTGTAAAACCTAAATCTTAATTTATTTACGATGATTTAAGTGTGTTGGCATGTTTAGTATATTCTTTTTTTTTTTTTTTTTTGAGACAGTCTGTCACTCTGTCGCCAGGCTGGAGTGCCGTGGCGCGATCATGGCTCACTGCAACCTCCGCCTCCCAGGTTCAGTCAATTCTCCTGCCTCAGCCTCCTGAGTAGTTGGACTACAGGCGCACATCACCACACCCAGCTGATTTTTGTATTTTTAGTAGAGAGGGGGTTTTACCATTGTTGGCCAGGATGGTCTCGATCTCGACCTCGTGATCCACCCACCTGGGGCTTCCATAGTGCTGGGATTACAGGTGTGAGCCACTGCACCCGGCCCAGTATATTGTTTTTTGATAGGCAGATTTACTTACTAGGTCCTAATTAATATGCTAGTTTAATTTTTTCAAACAAGTCAGAGAGCTCTGAAGACTCTAGCCAAATGACTGGAGTATTCTCTTCATATAAGAAGACTTCATCAGGGAAGAAAGTCGTCTTTGCTGGCCTGGGACTGAGACACCCTCTTTCAACTTACTTTTAGGGATGGTGGTTTTTCCCTGTGGCAAAGCCTCTCGACTCTTCTGCTTGCTGTTGCTTCCCAGATCCTTTTGTGATTAATGCGTTTGTTTTTAGACAGATTAGTACATTCAGCTTGAACGCACCCTTGACTTATAGGTCTGAGAAGCCCTTTGTTTTCATTAAAGTTCCTTTGTCACTGCTGTAATCCATTTTGTGTTCATTTGCAACTCTGAGAAAACAGTTGAATTTTCCTTGCTTCCGTGTGACGTCTTTATATTAAAGTGAGTTCAGTTTGGGTTATGGCGAATTTGAGTTGCCTATGGATGAATTGTCTAAGAAGAGAAGTATCTAGTAGGAATACTGGCCTGGAGTTCATTAGAGAAGGCGGGGTTAGAGAGAAATACTGGGGAGTTTTTAGGTGCAGTGGTAGCTGACTAGACTTTGGTACAGTTATATGATTACTCAGAGTATAGACCGAAGAATGATATTGATGTATGGGAATGCCAACATAAAAGAATGGGCTACAGCTAAGGTCAGAACCTGAGATCATATGTGATGTTGACCAAGAGGTGTTATTACCACCCTCTCCTTTTTTCTCTTTCCCTTCCCTTCCCTTCCCTTCCCTCCCCTCCCCTCCCCTCCCCTCCCCTTCCCTCCCCTTCCCCCTTTCCCCTCCCCTCCCCTCCCCTCCCCTCCCGTTCCCCCTTTCCCCTCCCCTTCCCTTCCCCCTTCCCACTCCCCTCCCCTTCCCTTCCCTCTCCCTTCCTTCTCCCTTCCTTCCCTTCTCCCTCCCTCCCTTCCTTCCTTCTCTCTCTCTCTCTTTTCTTTCTTCCTTTCTTTCCTTTCTTTCGTTCTTCTCTCTCTCTCTCTCTTACAGAATCTCACTCTGTCACCCAGGCTGGAGTGTCATGGCATGGCCTCGGCTCACTGCAACCTCTGCCTCCCGGGTTCAAGTGGTTCTCCCACCTCTGCCTCCTAATTAGCTGGGACTACAGGCACATGCCAACACACCTGGCTAATTTTTGTATTTTTAGTAGAGATGGGGTTTCACTATGTTGGCTAGGCTAGTCTCAAACTCCGGACCTCGTGGTCTGCCTGCCTTGGCCTCCAAAAGTGCTGGGATTACAGGCATGAGCCACCGCCTCTGGCCTCTTTTTTTTTTTTTTTTTGGAGATGGTGTCTCGCTCTGTTGCCCAGGCTGGAGTGTCATGGCATGGCCTTGGCTCACTGCAACCTCCACCTCCCGGGTTCAAGTGATTCTCCCACCTCAGCCTCCCGAGTAGCTGGGACTACAGGCGTGCACCATCACGCTCAGCTAATTTTCGTGTTTTTAGTAGAGATAGGGTTTCGCCATGTTGGCCAGACTGGTCTGGAATTCCTGACCTCAAGTGATCCTCCCACCTAGGCCTCCCAAGGTGCTGGGATTACAGCCAACCTCCCGGCCACACCCTCTCCTTTTCATCTTGACTTGAGAATTTTGTTACAGCCTGCTAGTACTTATTCCTAGTCAGCAAACATTTGGGTTGTGACTTTCTCTTCTACTGTAATAGTGTGCTTAATTTTTGAAATGTGTTTTTGAGAACATATCTTATGTACATTTATGCAAACTCAAATTTTACGCATCCGGTGACAAAAATAAGAGAAACAGAACCTAAACAGTAAAGATGGGAACCTAAAACGTAAGATGGGAAATGGGAATCTGTTCTTTCAGTCTGTCTCATTTCCTGAGTGCCTTTTATCTATGATTATGGTATTTTAAAGACACACACTTTTAACGTCACAACATGAGGCCTAAATACAAGCCAGCTATTTTATCCGCTAGTCAGTTGAAGAAACAGCGAACTGTTCCAATGCTGGAGTAAAAATTAGTGGTGTTAAAATTATTGAGATGCTGTGTTGGTCTCAAGTATGGCATATCCTTAAGGGATTTTTGAGGCATATTTTTGTCTTATGCTATTTTCACCTTACATATTCACTTCAGACTCTCCTGCAACCACACTGTAACTAAGTTTTGATAGTGAAAGCATGGAGACATGAAGAGTTCATTATAGCTGCAGTCAATCAATACTTGACAAATTTTTTGAATGAATTACTGTATCTGTGATACAAAATTAAGGTACAAAAGGAGCTGGGTGCCATGACTCACTCCTGTAATCCCAGCAAGCACTTTGGAAGCCAAGGCAGGTGGAGCACCTGAGGTTAGGAGTTCGAGACCAGCCTGACCAAGATGGCGAAACCCTGTCTCTACTATAAATACGAAAATTAGCCGGGCGTGGTGGCACGTGCCTGTAATCCCGGCTACTTGGGAGGCTGAAGTAGGAGAACCGCTTGAACCCGGGAGGCGGGGATTGCAGTGAGTCAAGATCGCGTCATTGCACTCCAGCCTGGGCAACAGAGCAAGACTCGATCTTAAGAAGAAAAAAAAAAAGTGCAAAAGAGAGTACTAAGCAAAAAAAAAAAAAAGTTTCTCATTCCTTCTAGCCACCCAACTACATTCTTGTGTAACCTTCCTATACATATGTGTATCCTGTACACATTATTTTTGCACCTTGATTTTTTAAGTAAAATATGACTCAGTTATCTTTCATATCAGTTCCCAAAGAGCTGTCATATTTTTTGAGGAGATAATGTAATTTAAAAAATAGGTGCTGATTTATTGTACAGATATGCCATAATTTGTGTAACCAGTTTGGACTGATGCATGTGTAGGTGATTTCTGGTCTTTTGCTGTTGTAGTTAATGCTATAAAGAAGAACTGTGCATATGGAATGTGTCTTCAGGACAGGATCTTGGGCATACTTACTAGGTGCTTTTATGAATCTGATAGACAGCGCCACATTGTTCTCCAGTCACGTTGCAACAATTTATACTCTCACAGACCTTGAGTAAGAGTGCTCTTATTTCCTGACAGTCTCATGGTATTGCATGAATTTTAAACTGTTTGCTTTTTAAATTGTTCTTCTCTTTTTTCTCTGTTAACTTTTTATTATGAAAAATATCATATACATCTAAGAGTTGGGGTAAAAAAGTACAACAAACATTTATATACTCTGTCCACCTACATTCAACAATTGTTAATATTTTGTCATATTTGAGTCATTTCTCTGCTACCCCCTCTCCCTTCTCTTCCTCTTTCCCCTTCTTCCCTCCTTCCCATTTCTCTCCTTTTCTCCTTACCTCTCTTACTGTCTTTTCCTTCCTCCCTACCTCCCTTTTTTGTTGTTAAAAATTTGCAAGTAAGTTGCAAACATCATAATACTTAACCCCTAAGTTTTCAGCACATATCTCCTAAAAATAAGGATAGTGTCTCTCTCTTCCTCTCAAAGCATTACATGCATACACACAACCATATCTCCAGGTATACAACCACGTTATATATAATCACATATACTTTATACATGTGTAACTACAATACCGTTTTCACATCTAAGAAAATTAAAGTAATTCCGTAATATAATATCAAACGTCAATTAAATCTAAATTCTCCTTATTGTCTCAAGAATGTCTTTTATACCACCCTCACTTCTTTAAAACAAACAAACTGACAAAACAGGATCCAAACAAAGTACACCCTTTGTATTTGGTTATGTTTCTTGTATTCTTCTTTAAGAACAGTTCCTTTACCCTTTTCCCTCCTTTCCCTGCATTAACTTGTTTGAAGAGACCAGCTCTGGTTGTCTTGTAGGTTGTGTAACCTTGTGCATTCATTATTTCCTCGTGGTGTCTTTTAACTTGTTTCTCTAGCTGCTCTACTTCCTGTAAACTGGAAGTTAATTGAGATGCATCCAGGTTAAACATTTTGACGAGAATGCTTCATCACAGGTGAAGTGCACTTCACATTGAGTCATATCAGGAGGCACTTAATGACGGGTTATCCCGTTATGAGCAATGCTAACTTTGATTCCTTGGCTGAGGTGGCAGCAGCCAGATCTTTCCATAATGAAGGTAAAATTTTCTCCTCTGCTATTAGAGAGGAATCTATGGGACACTATTTTGGCACCTTGTAAATATCCTGTTTCATTACAGCCTTTCACCCATTGGTTTCATTATCCTGATCCTGAAATCGGTTCAATAGGGGTTGCAAAATTACAGATTTTTTATTTTTTTAGACAGAGTCTCACTCTGTTGCTCAGGCTGGAGTGCAGTGGCACAGTTTCGGTTTACTGCCACCTCCGCCTCCCGGGTTCAAGTGATTTTCCTGCCTCAGCCTCCTGAGTAGCTGGAAGTACAGGTGCATGCCACCACGCCCGGCTAATTTTCATATTTTTAGTAGAGATGGGGTTTTGCCATGTTGGCCAGGCTGGTTTTGAACTCCTGACCTCAGGAGATCCGCCCACCTTGGCCTCCCAAAGTGCTGGGATTACAGGCGTGAGTCACCATGCTGAGCCAAAATTGTAGTATGAATGTATGTATGTATATATTTATTTATTTATTGAGGTGGAATCTCGCTCTGTTGCCCAGACAAGTGCAGTGGCATGATCTCAGCTCACTGCAGCCTCTGCCTCCTGGGTTCAAGCAATTCTCCTGCCTCAGCCTCCCGAGTAACTGGGATTACAGGCATCTGCCACCATACCTGGCTAATTTTTGTATTTTTATTAGAGACAGACTGGTCTCAAACTCCTGACCTCAAGTGATCCGCCTGTCTTGGACCCCCAAAGTGCTGGGATTACAGGCATGAGCCACTGTGCCTGGCCAGAATTGTAGTTTTTAAATTGCCATTCCCACAGGCTGCCCCCATTTTTCTTCCTTCCTTTTCTATATCACCATACTCTCCTGGACTTTTATTTATTCAGTGTTAACAATCAATTACAGTCTTTGCTGATGCTCAGATTGTCTCAGGTTTTGCTATTGATAGCTTTTTCTAGGTAGCTCCTCCTGTTTCATTTTGACATGACCCCATCAGTGTTTTTTTTTTTTTTCTATTGGCTTTTTTGGCACAACAAGATGTCCCAGACTCATGTTTTATTTCCATAAGGTGATCAGGAATCAGCCATTTCTCCAAGGCTCTGGTTCTTTTTAGTGAGGAATGGTATTTAGAAACTAAAATCATTGCTGTGGATTGTCATTGCTTCTAGACCCTTTCAGTGGACAGAACTAAGAAATATGTTTATAAAGAACCATGAGTTCATGTTATTTCTCATTCAGATGTAATATTAGAGATTTTTTTCTGACTCTATTGGCCTCTTAAGTTTCCAAATCTAAGGGACCTTATCAGTGTCATGGCCCCATCAAATTAAGATACACATTGTGACTTAAATAGGCAGATAAATAGTTTCATCCATTCATTATTGAGCATGTACTCTGTTCTAGATACTGTTTGGGGAATACAGAACAGAATCAAATGCATACCTTGCTTCCAGAAGCTTGTAGTCTTTTACATAAGAAAGTATAGCATAGTGTGAAAACTTGTAAGGATCATGGGAGGTAGACAAACAGTGTTGTAGGAATTAGAAAAGGAAGGAAATTTGATAAGGGATATTTTTAAAACTTACCCTTGGCGAGTGCGGTGGCTCACACCCGTAATCCCAGCACTTTGGAAGGCTGAGGTGGGTGGATCACCTGAGGTCAAGAGTTTGAGACCAGGCTGGCCAACATGGCGAAACCTGTCTCACTAAAAATGCGAAAAAATTAGCTGGGCGTGGTAGTGGGTGCCTGTAATCCCAGCTGTTCAGGAGGCTGAGGCAAGAGAATCGCTTGAATCTGGGAGCTGGAGGTTGCAGTGAGCCGAGATTGTGCCACTGCACTCCAGCCTGGGCAATAGAGTGGGACTCCGCCTCAAAAACAAAAACCAAACCAAACCAAACCAAAACAAAACAAAAAAACAACTTACCCTTTGAGGCTCGAGCAGAAGTTAGACATAAACATGGATGTATTGGGATAGTGGAGCTTCATAGCAAAGAGAACCAGGTGAACAACGATTTGCAGACAGTGGTGTTTGTTGTCTATCTGGGGGACAAGTAAGTAATTCTGTGTATTGCCGGAGTATTGCTTGTGTGGAAGGGAGTATGGATGATGAATTTGAAAAGTCAGGTTATAACCAAATCTTGAACTTTATCCCGTTAGGTTATTGGTCTCCAACCTTTTTGGCACCAGGGACCAGTTTCCTGGAAGACAGTTTTTCCACAGACTAAGCAGGGGGAGTGGGGATGGAACTGTTCCACCTTAGATCATCAGGCATTAGTTAGATTCTCATAAGGAGCATGCAGCCTAGATCCCTCACATGCACAGTTCACAATAGGGTTCCTGCTTCTGTGAGAATCTAATGCCTGGGCTGATCATCTGACAGGAGGCAGAGCTCAGGTGGTAATGTGGGTGTTAGGGAACAGCTGTAAATACAGATAAAGCTTTGCCTCCTGCTCACCTCCTGCTGTGAGACCCAGTTATTAATAGGTCACAGACTGGTACCAGTCCACAGCCCAGGGTTGGGGTCCCTGCTTTAGGTCGTAAGATGCAAACTAATAACCTGTGGATAGGTAGAGCTTCAGAAACATATTTTATGTGATCCACACGGATTTTTTTTTTTTATTGAGACGGAGTCTCTGTCGCCCAGGCTGGAGTGCCATGGCGCGATCTCGGCTCACTGCAACCCTTGCTTCCTGAGTTCAAGCGATTCTCCTATCTCAGCCTCCCAAGTAGCTCGGACTACAGACGTGCACCACTATACCTGGCTAATTTTTGTATTTTGAGTAGAGATGGGGCTTTGCCATGTTGGCCAGGCTGGTCTTGAACTCCTGACCTCAGGTGATTCACCCTCCTTGGCCTCCCAAAGTGTTGGGATTACAGGGGTGAGCCACCACACCTGGCCTGGTCCACACATATTTTATTTATTTATTTGTTTTTGAGACAGAGTCTCGCTCTGTCACCCAGGCTGGAGTACAATGGTGTGATCTCACTGCAACTTCCACCTCCCAGATTCAAGTGATTCTCATGCCTCAGCCTTCTGAGTAGCTGGAACTACAGGTGCGTACCACCATGCCCGGCTAATTTTCGTATTTTTAGTAGAGATAGGGTTTCACCATGTTGGCCAGGCTGGTCTCAAACTCCTGGCCTCAAGTGATCCACCTGCCTTGGCCTCGCCAAGTGCTGGAATTATAGGTGTGAGCCACCGCTCCTGACCAGATTTTTAAAATTGGGACATTTCATATGAAAACACTAATCTGTGGTTTTGTTTGAAAATTGGAGCTCAGTAGTAGCTGTCCTTTTGAGTCAGAGCTTGTACTTTCCCGTACATAACTCCTATGAGACCAATTTCACTTTAATTGGTCATACACATTTTTAATTTTTATTTTTTTGGGTCAGAATCTTGCTCTGTCACCCAGGCTGGAGTACAGTGGTGTGATCATGGCTCAGAGCAGCCTTGACCTCCTGGACTTAAGCTATCCTCCCAAGTAGTTGGGACTGCTGGTGCACACGACCATGTCTGGCTAAGTTTTAAAATAATATTATATTTTTCGGTACAGGGTCTTCTTGCTCTGTTGCCCAGACTGGAGTGGTACAGAGGTACAGTCATAGTTTACTGCAGCCTCTAATTTCTGGGCTCAAACCATCCTCCCACCTCAGCCTCCAAGTAGCTGGGACTACAGGGGCATGCCACCATGCCCAGCTAATTTTTAATTTTTAAATTTTTTTTGTAGAGATGAAGTCGTGCTGTGTTGCACAGGCTAGTCTTGAACTGACTTCAAATGATCCTCATCTGTCAACCTCCTGAAGTGTTAGGATTATAGGCGTGAGCCACTGCATCTAGTCTATTTTTATTTTTTTTTAATATACTGGGTCTCGCTGTTGCCCAGGCTGATCTCAAACTCCTGGCCTCAAGCAATCCTCCTGCCCAGGCCTCCTGAACTGTTGGGGTTACAGGTGTGAGCTACACTGTAAGTTTTTGAGCGTGTGATCCCTGCCTAGATTGGAGGAGATATGAGGGTGGTGGATGTGGTTGAGAAGGGAGTTGACTATGAACATTTGAGCAAGATCTGTGGTTTTCAAAGATCACTCCAATTGTCAGATTAGAGGATGCATTAGAGCAGGACGAATTGGAGCAGGGGGACTAATTCATTCACTGTTGGAGTGTCCCAGGGAAGAAATGATGAGATCGTAGCAGATGGTATGAAGAGGAGGAAATGAGACATTTTAGATGTAGAGTAGGTGACTGTGTTGATAGTGGTGTGTATATGTGTGTATGTATTGATATGAATGTAAATCAGACTATTAAGAGAGCCCTGTTTCTGAAAAGCTTTGCCTTCATAAATCAGTGTCTGAAAGTTAAATACGTGTTTTCATAACCTGTTGGTTAATTTTGGAAGGCGGTAGTAATAGTTTTAGGCATGTCGTCACCGTAAAGCTTAGTTTTATAATACGCAAATAACATGCTTTGTCAAAAAATGTAACTTCGACCTGGCTTAATTTTTGAAAATTGTGTATAAAGTAAGTATTTATAGTGCGATTCTTTTTTTTCTATAATTTTCCTTATAATTATGGAGCTACATTTTTAAAAAAGAATATAGGAAAGCTATATACTTATTTTTAAGGAGCTTGCTGCATGTATTTAATTTTCCTACAATCTCTACTAGAAGTTAATCAAAAGGATAGTGAATTCATAATGTCCTTTCCCCCACACTTAAAATTATACCATATTAGGATCATCTAGACTGTTAATAACTATTTTGTCAGAAATTCTCCCTGGTTGGAGCGTGACTTTATCTAGTTCCATTAGCAGTGCCGTTACTCTGGATATTTAGCATTACCTCCAGCGCACATGTGCTGAGGGAGATAGACATGAAGTGCGTGTGAACGGGTAGACTAGAAGTGAGATTGACTGACACGCCACGCCTGGCTACTGTGTAATAAGCTTCTGGCTTTGGAGGATGAACAGAGATTGGTTAAGAGAGCATTTGTGTACGGATGTTTTATTGTGTACAACTTACATTAAAGAACACATGTCTTAAGTGTACAGCTCAATGCGTGTTTACATATGTGCACAGCACGTTGTGTAACCTCTACCTGGATCAAATGATAGACCTTTTCCAGAGCATTTCAAGGCTTCCTCTTGCCTATACCTCACCTAGTCAATGAGCTCTCTTTTTAAAGGTCTTTTCTGACCTCTTTCACTATAGACTAGTTATGCCTGTTTTTGAATTTTATTTAAATATGATTATAGAATATATACTCTTGTGGTTTTGTTCCCCCACTCATTATTATTATGTCTGTAAAATTCATCCATTTTGTTATGTGTAGCTGTAGTTTTTTTTTTTCTATGCATTATTCCTTTGTAGATATTCACAGTTTGTTTGTTTTACTTGGTTGATGAAATACTTGGGTTGGTGAGTACTTGCCTGTTACTGATGAATACATGAGTTGCTTCTAATTTTTGTCTGCTACTATGGATAGCAGTTCTAAGGTAGACATAAGCACTTGTTTCTCTTGGGTATAAAAACCCAACAGAATTACTGGGTCATGGGGGTAGGCATGTATTTAGCTTTAATAGATACTGCTTGTTTTGGGAAAAACTCTCAAACCAGGTTTTTCCTCTGCTCTCAAACCAGTCTAACAGTAATCATCAACACAGAAGAAGGCTTCTGTGACCAAATATGTGGGAGTGGGTTTCTCTCCACCACTAGTGAGCAGTCAGTTCTGCAGCGGACACCAGCTGTATGTTCCCCAATTTATTTCTGACACTGTCTACCTAGAGATAGTGTCAGATCCTGCAGATTGAGGGCTCGGCCCCCGAATTTGCCCCCCTACCCCACATACTAGTGGCAAGCCTGGGCTTCTGGTCCTTCTGACCAACTTGCTTCAAGTTGGGGTTCCTGCTACCCCTACTATGGGTTCAATTAATTTGCTGGAAAGGCTTACAGAATTCAGGGAAACAGGTAACATTACCAGTTTATCATAAAGGATATTATTACAAAGGGTATAGATGAAGATATGCATAGGGTGAGGTATGGGGCAGAGCTATCATGCCTTCTGTGAGTGTACCACCCTCTGGGAACCTCCACCTGTTCATCCGTCTAGAACCCTGTCCTCTTGGTGTTGTGTTTTGTTTTGTTTTTGTTTTTGTTTTTGAGACAGGGTCTTGCTGTATTGCCTAGGCTGAAGTGTAGTGGCACAAACACAGCTCACCACAGCCTTGACCTTTCGGGCTCAAGCAGTCCTCCTGCCTCAGTCTCCCGAGTAGCTTGGATCACAAGTGTGCACTCGGTTAATTTTTTATTTTTTTGTATAGACCAGGTTTTCCATGTTTCCCAGGCTGGTCTCAAACTCCTGGGCTCAACTGACCCACCTGCCTCGGCCTCCCAAAGTGGTGACATTACAGGAATGAGCCGCTGCTCACATCTTAGATTTTTATGGAAGCTTCATGACATCAGCATGCCTTCCCCCAGGGTATAGGGCAGGACCCTCTCTGGAGAGGATCTTAAGAAAGATTAGAGTCCCACCTTGGGTCAGGTCAAAGGAGGGCTGGAGAACGTCACAAAGATTCTGTTTCCTGAGGCCTAACTTACCTAACATTATAACAAAACACTGTAACAAGGGCTGTGGGAGTTTTGCGCCATTGGATGAAAACCAGTATGTATGTATCATAACACCACACTGCTAAACTTTTTTCTAAATGCCTGTACTCCAGTTACTTCCATCTCTAATGTAGAGTTCTAGCCATCACTTGGTATTTTCAGTCCTTTAAAATTTAGCCCTTCTGGCTGGGCGTGGTGGCTCACACCTGTAATCCCAGCACTTTAGGAGCAGATCGCCTGAGGTCAGGAATTTGAGACCAGCCCAACCAACAAGATGAAACTAAAAATACAAAATTAGCTGGGTGGTGGTGCTTTCCTGTAATCCCAGCTACTTGGTGGAAGGCTAAGGCAGGAGAATCTCGAAGCCAGGAGGCAGAGGTTGCAGTGAGCTGAGATTGTGCCATTGCATGCCAGCCTGGGCAACAAGAACAAAACTCTGTCTCAAAATAAATAAATAAATAAATAAATAAATAAAATAAAATAAAATTTAGCCCTTTTAATGGGTATATAGTAGTATCTATATTATAATTTTTTGTTTAATCAGCTTTATTATGGTTTACATTCAATAAAATCTACTCATTTTAAGTGTACTGTTTGAGTTTTGAGAAATATATGTACTCATATAACCACTACTGCTATCAAGATATGGAACATTTCCATCACCCCAAAAAACTTCCCTGTTCCCCTTTTCAGGCATTTCTCTGCCCCAGCCCTAAATAACCTGCCTTCTATAACTATAGATTAGTTAAATGTGTTCTGGAATTTCATATAAGATGGAATCATACAGGATGCACATACTGTATGCACTCTATTATGTTTGACTTAGATTCAGTCTTGTTATATCAGTTCGTTCCTTTTTATTGCTTAGCGGCATTGCATTATATTAGTATTTAACTGTTTATCAATTCTACTGATGGATGTTTAGGCTGTTTCCTGCGTTTGGCTATTATGAATAAAACTTGGGTGAGCATTTGTATTCAGATCTTTTTTCTCTTGAGTATACTTAGTAGTGGAATTGCCAAGATAGAGTAAATGTAAAGGAACAAACTATTTTTCTATACTGTAACATCATTCCTGACTCCAGGTGTTTTTTGCTTGCCACACCAAGGCAATTCTTCAGTTATTTGCAGACACCAATTGGGTGTCCTATAGTTCAATTCAATTCTGACTGTATTTACCTGGAGCTAGTGAGATTCCTTAAATTAACCACAAGACTGCCCCCACTTAAGGTATGAGTCACAAGTCCTAAGTTGCCAGGGTACTTTTGGTTATAACTTGAGGGGTCTCATGATCACCTATTCATGGTCAGTAATTTGCTGTAAAGGCTCACAGAACTCAGGGAAATACTTTACTTACATTTATTGGTTTTTAAAAAGTACATTATAAGGGATACAACTGAATAGTCAGACTAGGAGATATGTAGGGCGAGGTCTGGAAGGGTCCTGGGTACAGGAGCTTCTGTCTCTGTGGAGGTAGGGTATAACACCCTCCTGGTATAGGCATGTGTTTGCCATCCCAGAAGTTCTCTGAACCCTGCCCTTTAAGGTTTTTTTTTTTAAATGGAGGTCACATTACCTAGGAATGATTAATGATTAATTAATGATTAATCTTTGGGCAATGGTGATTAACTCAATTCCTAGCTCCTCTTCCCTCTCCAGCCCCTTTCCTTTCCCCAGAGATGGTGGTGGGGGCGGTGAAAATTTGGATCCTCGAATCACATGGTTCCTCTGGCAGCCAGCCCCCATCTTCGAAGAGTCACCTCATTAGCATAAACTCTAGTATGGTTGAAAGTGGCTTATTTTGAATAACAAAAGATGTTCCTCTCAATACTATCACTCAGACAATTCCAAGAATTTTCCCTTTTGTGCCAGTAATGGGGGTCATCAGGGCAACAAAGATCAAATACATGTTTTTTATGTCACAAGATGTATATTTTGTGTTTCAGGAAACTGCCAGATCTTTTCCCAAAGTGGTTGTACATCTTATACTTCCTCTGGCAATACGAGTTTAGTTGCTCTACATCCTAGTCAGCAATTGGCACTGTCAGTCTTTTTAATTTTAGCCATTCTCATAGGTGTGAAATGGTATTTCGTTGTGGTTTTAATTTACATTTCTATGTGCCTATTACCCATTTGAATATCCTTTTTAGAGATATGCCTTTTTTGAACTTATAAAAAAACCTGAGTTTTCTTCTTACTAATTTAAGAGTCTTTTTATAGTCTGGAAATGAGTCCTTTGTCAGATGCATATATTGCAGACATCTCCTGTTTTGTGGCTTGCCTTTTCACTGTCTTATGTTTTTTGATGGATAGAAGGTCTTAATACTAATGAAGTCCAATTTTTTATTTCATAGTTACTGTATTTCATGTCCTGTTTAATAAATTTTAAGGTCTTCAGGGTAATTTTGTTTCTTTCTAGAAGTCTGTAAAAAGTGAAGTAGAGGTTCCTCTTCAAAGACTTTGCTCCCCATCTAATTAGGAATAAATAGTAACTTCTCTTAAAAGGAAAATTTGTTCAAAGACCTGTACTATCATTCTTAAATATCTGCTAGCCGTAATAAAGAAATCAATGTACTTTATGTTCTTAGCTCCCACAATTTGTCTTAAATATTTGCCCTGGCATGCTTATACTGGTCCAAGCAAGCGTTAGGTCATAGCCTGTTCCTCTTCCTTATTTGAAGGTGTTTTTACCTTTCTCAGCATTCCACAAGTTACTTCCTCCTTCCTTTGTTCTCTTCTGCCTTTGCCTCTTTTAAAAAGTTCTAAGTTGCTGGCCAATTGGGACAAATACAAAATGTGAGGTATTCACATTTTGTTCCAGCCAGTGGAAACTGGACATAGCAGTAGGGTGGACGCGTCAGGTTATAAATGACCCTGTTTCCTTTGTTCAGTGTACTCTTGTGGCTAAACTGCTGGCAAGTGTACCCTTTCTGCAGAAAATACAAAAATGGCCTTGCTGAGAAAATTAAATTTATGTTCAAATGCTATTTCTTTATGGCACCGGGGAACAAGCATTTCTTTCAAACAAGTCAGGGTTTTACTATCTCAAAATAATTGTTTTTTTATGGTTGAGATAGGGATCAAAGTTCATTTTTCCCCCATATTGTTAACCAGTTAGTCCACCACCGTTATTTACACATACATTAAAAAATAATTGCAAAATTATTGAATAGGAACTTACCTTTTTTTACAGCGGCAATTCACATTTATTATAGAAAAAATGAAAATAAATATAATGTAAAATAAGACGGAAAAATGTAATGAAAAATGTAATGTAAAGTGAGATGGAAAAAGAACAAAGTTTGCCTTGCAACTACTATTAATATATGGTATGTATTCTTCCCTTCCTTCATCTATACATGTATACACACACACATGTATACGTATGTATGTATGTATTATGTGTGTTTATTTTTGAGAGAGGGTCTTTGTTACCCAGGCTGGAATGCAGTGGCATGACTGTGGCTCATGCCTTGACCTCCCAGGCTCAAGTGGTCCTCCCACCTCAGTCGACTGAGTAGCTGGGACCACAGGCATACAACACCATGCCTGGCTAATTTTGAAGTTTTGTAGAGACAAAATACAGGGTTTTTGTAGAGACAAAATAGGGTCTTCATATGTTGCGCAGGATGGTCTTGAACTTTTTTTAAGAGCATGAGTATTTCATATAGCCAAAGGTTTTACCCACTGTTCTTAACCTTTATGAACATGATGTGACATGACAGATATTCTCTGTATGAAACATGCTTTCTTCATATCTATGCCATTTTAGGGTTTTAGTAAATCTTAAACCTCAGTTTCATTAAAGATTGAAAGATTTAAGTTACTAGTGACATTGGACATATTGTTTGTGGCTATTCGTATTTCTTTTGTGAAGAAAGAGAACTGTTAAAATTAGCTGTAGTTCTGCTCTGCTGATTCTAGGTGCATGAGGGAGTGTGGCGGAAGGAAATCACCAGGGTGAGGAACTTCTGATTTTGTTGTGGCTGGGTCACTGCTGCTGCCCTTTTGTGCTTGAAATGGCCATTTTTGTTAGAAGCCAGCTGTGGAAGTGTTTGCCTCACTCTGCATGCTGTCCATGGCAAATGGAAATTGGGTCCCTTCTCTGGGTAGACCCTGGCTCTGGATGCTCTTTATGAAACACTTTAGGATCAGTTGCTATTGGCCTCACTGACAGCTTCAAGGACTCTCACTCCTACTACTAGCCTTTGCTGCTTTGAGATGGGGTTCTGCTGGGAATTTCTTCCCCTTCTCAGGTGGGCTTTTCTTTCTTTATATGAACCCTCTTTCTCATTCAGTTTTTTCCTGTATTATATTTATAGAAATACCTTGAGAAGTCTTATATATGTGGAGAGCACCACTGGACCGGTTTCAAGTGCCAATGTAGTTTGTCTTTTATTTTGATATTCCTTTGATGAATTTGGTTGCATCAGTCAGTAACCCTAACTTTGACACCTCTGTTTTCCTCCTGAGTCTTGTCTGTTTTTGCTCTTTTTCACTCTCACTTTCTGCACTCGAGTCACATTTCTTTTTTCTTTTTCTCTGTTCCTCTGAACCCTGCTTGAGGGTTACAACAGGCATTATAATTTGTTCTCATTATTAGGGAGAGGTCACCCTTTCTTCCTTGTCTAGTTAACCTCTGCTTGTCCTTTAGAGTTGAGCTCAAGCGTCAACTCCTTAGGATGCATGTCTGGGTCCCCTAGGTACCCTTATGGATTAAGTTCCCTTGTCATGCTCCAGCAGCAGTCAGTTCTTTTTTTATTTTTACAGCTGTTAACGTAACTGTAGTTGACACATTGATATGGTTTGGCTGTGTCCCCACCCATATCTCATCTTGAATTCCCATGTGTTGTGGGAGGGACCCCGTGGGAGGTGATTGAATCATGGGAGCAGGTCTTTCCCATGCTGTTCTCGTGATAGTGAATAAGTCTCACGAGATCTGATGTTTTTAAAAAAGGGGAGTTTCCCTGCACAAGCTTCTCTCTCTTTGCTTGCTGCCATTCTACGTAAGATGTGACCTGCTCCACCTTGCTTTCTGCCATGATTATGAGGCCTCCCCAGCCATGTAGAACTGTAAGTCCAATTAAACTTCTTTCTTTTGTAACTTGCCCAGTCTCAGGTATGTCTTTATTAGCAGCATGAAACGGACTAATACACAAATGTATTGTGTAATCCCCTGCTAGACAATCAACTCTTATTATAGAGTGATCTCCATGGGGGCAAGGATCATATCTGTTGTGTCATCTTCAGTTTATGGCATATTCATTCCCAGCATCTTAGTTTGTTTTGTGCTGCTATAACAAAATACCTGAAACTAGGTAATTTATAAAGAACGGAGATTTCTTTCTCTTCCTCTTTCTTTTTTCTTTTCTTTTTCTTTTTTTTTTTTTTTTGAGACATGGTCTCGCTCTGTTGCCCAGGCTGGAGTGCAGTGGTGCAGTCATGGCTCATTACAGACTCAACTTTCTAGGCTGGGTTCAAGCGATCCACATGTGCCACCATGCCCGACTAATTTTTAAATGTTCTGTGGAGGTGGGGTCTCGTTATGCTGCCCAGGCTGGTCTTAAACTCTTGGGCTCAAGTAATCTTCCTGTCTCATCCTCCTAAAGTGCTGGGATTACGGGCGTGAGCCGCCCTGCCTGGCCAGAGATTTCTTTCTTTCTTTTTTTTGAGATGGAGTTTTACTCTTGTTGCCTAGGCTGCACCATCTCGGCTCACTGCAACCTCCGCCTCCTGGGTTCAAGCGACTCCCCTGCCTCAGCCTCCCAAGTAGCTGGGATTACAGACATGCACCACCATGCCTGGCTAATTTTGTAGGTTTAGTAGAGATGCGATTTCACTGTGTTGGTCAGGCTAGTCTGAAACTCCTGACCTCAGGTTATCCACCCGCCTTGGGCTCCCAAATTGCTGGGATTACAGGCGTGAGCAACCGTGAGCGACCACACCTGGCCCAGAGATTTGTTTCTTAGAGCTCACCTGGAGGCTGGGAAGTTCAAGGTTAAGGGACCTGAATCTCAAAAGGACCTTCTTGGTGCATTATCCCAGCAGAAGATGGAAGGGCATGAGAGAGCCTTGCTTGATAGAGTAAGAGATTGAGTTTGCAGACTCAAACCCTTTTATAATTAGCATTTGATCCATTCATGATAGTGGAGCCCTCATGACCTAAACACTTACCATTAAGCCCCACCTCCCAGCACTGTTAGATTTGGGATTAAGTTTCCAATACATGCTTTTTGGAGGACACATGCAATCCATAACAGCATCTATCACAGTGCTTGCCAAGCAGTTGCCTAGTTGAATGAGGGAATATATTTGGAAGAGCAAATGAGAATTACCATCTTTATATCAAAAGGCTATTTCAATACTTCCAAAGTGAGTATATTTGCTACTTAAACTCTTGGTGTTTTCTGTTTCAGTACCATCTCGTAATTGACTTGATCCTGAAAATTAAATAATTCGCATCAGAAACTTCTTTCAGAAGTAGAAAAAGCACCCCCTCTCCCCTCTCTGCCTCTAAACCAGATTTTAAAACTATCTGTTGATGGCCGGGCACAGTGGCTCACGCCTGTAATCCCAGCACTTTGGGAGGGCGAGGCGGGTGGATCACGAGGTCAGGAGATTGAGACCATTCTGGCTCACACAGTGAAACCCCGTCTCTACTAAAAATACTAAAAATTAGCCAGGCGTGGTGGCCAGCCCCTGTAGTCCCAGCTACTTGAGAGGCTGAGGCAGGAGAATGGCATGAACCCGGGAGGCAGAGATTGCAGTGAGCAGAGATTGTGCCATTGCACTCCAGCCTGGGCGACAGAGCGAGACTCCGTATCAAAACAAAAACAAAAAACAAAAAACTGTCATTGACTTGTAAGTTGTCCAGATAGTTTTATCTCACTGTTACTTCAGCTGTCATTTTGAAGTTGTCATGGCCTTAACTGCTGCCTTCCCCTCCTTCTTCCTCCCTCCCTTCCTCCCCTCCCTCACTCCATCCCTCCATCCTTGTGTGTTTTAGTGATTAATAGGTTGATTATACCTGTGAGTTGTTAGTAAATGCTGTATATAATCTCCTCTTGGAAACTCACCTGGTAATTGTTATTTTAATAATGTATTTCCCAATATTTCCCAAATTTTCTGATCCCAGAATTCCTCCCCCCATATATTTTGGTTCGAAATCTATGTGATCCAAGAGACACACTTTTGGAAATGCTATTCTTTATGATTTTTGTTCACCCTAATCCCTTTTATTCACCAAGAGTTTCTCTGTCATCCTGCCAAACTAAGGAGGGAGGAGAGAACTAGTATTTGTTAAATACCTACTGTTTGCCAGATTTATATCCACTGTTTCTTTTAACCTTTGCTGTAACCTTGAAAGGTAGACTTGTTTTCCACATTTTAGCATGTGAAGAAGTAGGAACTGGAGAAGGTGATTAATTTTTGCCCAAGGTCACGAAGCTAATAAAGTGATAGATTTTATTTACTTATTTTACATTTTATTTATTCATTTTTACTATAATGCCTATGCTCTTTCTCACACCAGCTTGGGGTAAGAAAAACTCTTCTGATTATTCGAGAGGCCCCACCTCTATAATCACCAAGTCTTAGCCAGCAGCACTCAAGAGAGCCTGAGGCTCAGGAGCAGCAGAATCTCCAGGCTGTGGCTGGCCAGCAGCAGATTCTCAGCATTTGGGGAGATTGAGAAGAAAAGGGGGAAGCCTTGACTGCCCCTGCCTAAACTGCCTCTGTAAACTCTCATGCTCCTTCCCTTCCTTGTTCTCCCAGTTCCATTCTTTTCTAGTGGCATATGGCTCCTTTTTGGAGTTTTAGGTTGATTTTTATCAGTAATTTCATAGCTATTGTTTATTGGATGCCTCTTTTGATATAGCAGTTCTTATACCTCTCCAGCCATTTAAACAGCTGACTCTTAGGTTATATAACTTGCTTGAGGTCACATAGTATTGCTGGGCGTGGTGGCTCACGCCTGTAATCCCAGCACTTTGGGAGGCCAAGGCAGGTGGATCACTTGAGGTCAGGAGTTCGAGACCAGCCTGACCAACACAGTGAAACCCCGTCTGTACTAAAAATACAAAATTAGCTGGGCGTGGTGGCGATCGCCTGTAGTCCCAGCTACTTGGGAGGCTGAGGCAGGAGAATCACCTGAACCTGGGAGGCGGAGGTTGCAGTGAGCTGAGATCATGCCATTGCACTCCAGCCTGGGCAACAAGATCGAAACTCTGTCTCAAAAGAGGTCACATAGTGTTAGACCTGGGATCTTAACGTACCTTTGCATGTTTTTTTGACATTGATCTGTCTCTCTCTGTTTTTAAGAGATGAGGTCTTGGTATGTTGCCCAGGCTGAAGTGCAGTGAATATTTATAGGTGTAGTCATAGCACACTGCAGCCTCTAACTCCTGGCCTCAAGTGATCTTCTTGCCTTAGCCTCTTGAGTAGCTGAAACTATAGGCATCTATAGGCATAGGTTACCATGCTCGGCCTCTTGCTGTTTTTTTTTTTTTTTTAGTTTCAATAAATTTATTTATTAGGGAACCTTATAAACAATTAAAATCTATAAAATCATGTGTTTGATGTGCTGCCTGTATATATATGTGTATGTGTGTGTGTGTGTGTGTGTGTATGTATTTATTTTTTTACTTTTGAGACGGAGTTTCGCTTTTGTTATCCAGGCTGGAGTGCAATGGCGTGATCTCGGCTCACCACAACTTCTGCCTCCTGGGTTCCAGTGATTCTCCTGCCTCAGCCTCCCAGGGAACTGGGATTACAGGCATTTGCCACCACGCACGGCTAATTTTGTATTTTTAGTAGAGATGGGGTTTCTCCATGTTGGTCAGGCTGGTCTCAAACTCCTGACCTCCGGTGATCTGCCCACCTCAGCCTCCCAAAGTGCTGGGATTACAGGTGTGAGTCACTGCGCCCGACCTATGTTTTTACAATATAGATTTAAATTAAACATATAGCTATGAAACATTAAAAGAATCTTCATGTACCACCAAAAATCATCTTGAGTACCAAACTTTGGGAAACATTGCTGTCATCTCCCCTCTTAACTTGTTCCATCCATCTATCCATGAATAGTTCAGTATGTTTCTGTAAAAGATAAGTACTCAAAAACTTAAAAACATCCGCATATATACATATCATTCCATTATTTGCATCTAAAAAACTAATAAATTTTAAATATCAAAGTGTTCATATTTGCCTGTCTCATAAATATATTTTAAATTAATTGTCTGTTTTTTAGAACAGTTTTAGATTTACAGAAACTTAGAGAAAAACTGAGTAGGTTGTAAAGAATTGTCAATCCCCCTTAGCTCCGCCAACACTCCCCAGTTTTCATTATGATTAGCATTTATGTTAGTGTGATACATTGTTACAATCAATGAACCAATATCGATGCATTGTTACTAACTGAAGTCCAAGATTTATTCCGATTTCTTTAGTTTTTACTTAATGTCCTTTTTCTGGTCTATGATCTCATCCAGGATACCATCCTTACACTTTGCTGTTGTGTGTCCTTAGGCTTCTTTTGACTATGATGGTTTCTCAGACTGTCCTCCTTTTTTATGACCTTGACTGTTTTGAGGAGTACCACTCAGGTACATTCTAGGATGCCCTCTATTGGAATTTGTCTGCTGCTTTCCTCAAATTATTGCTTTAGGTTGCCTTTTGAATTCAGGATTCAGATTTAGGTCACAGATTGCTTATAGTGAATAGTTTCTTATATCTCTTTGAATCTATAAAAATCGCCTCTCCCATCTATTTTTTTCCTTGCCATTTATTTATTGAAGAAACTAGGTTGCTTATTTGTTCTGTATAACTTCACACTTTCTGGGTTTTGCAGATTATGTTCTCATTTGGTCTACATATTTTGTTCCTCTCTGTATTTCTTATAAATTTTAGTGAGATCTAGAGGTTGGTTAGATTCAAGTTCAGTGTGTTTTTGCCTCAATTAAAAAACAGAATGAAATAAAACACACAACCTGTGATCTTACCACTGTACCACAGTACTCTCTCTTTTGTGATAGTCTGTATTCTTTCCAAGTAAGCAGTCATTGAAGACACAGCACTTCTGTGCATATACATTCTTCTGAGTTAAAGCCCACACAGTTTATTTATGATAGAGAGTGAAGCAATAACCTGGCTGCTGGAATGTCTACAGGTGGTTGTTACTTTTGCCAAAGTCAATGATGACACATTTTATGTTACTAACAACTGGTATTAAAGTTTTAGTCCTGGCCAGGTGCGGTGGCTCACGCCTGTAATCCCAGCACTTTGGGAGGCCGAGGCGGGTGGATCACCTGATGTCAGGAGTTCAAGACCAGCCTGGCCAACATGGGGAAACCCCATCTCTACTAAAAATACAAAAATTAGCTAGGCGTGGCAGTGGGCGCCTGTAATCCCAGCTACTCGGGAGGCTGAGGCAGGAGAATCGCCTGAAGCTGGGAAGCGGAGGTTGCAGTGAGCCAAGGTCGTGCTGTTGCACTCCAGCCTGGGTGACAGAGTGAGGCTCTGTCTTACCAAAAAAAAAAAAAGTTTTAGTGCTATAGTTTTAAATTTTTTTTTTTTTTTTTCAGACAGAGTCTCACTCTGTTGCTCAGGGTGGAGTACAGTGGCATGATCTTGGCTCAGTGTAGCCTTGACCTCCAGGGCTCAAGTGATCCTCCTACTTCAGCTTCTCTAGTAGCTGGGACCAGAGGTGTGCACCACCACACCTAGCTTGCTTGCTTATTTATTTATTTATTTATTTATTTTTGTAGAGATGAGGTCTCATTATGTTGCCCAGGCTGGTCTCGAACTCCTGGGCTCAAGCAATTCTCCTGCCTCAGCCTCCCAAAATTCTGGGATTACAGGTGTGAGCTGTCCAGGCTGGGATGCAATAACACAATCTCAGCTCACTGCAGCCTCGACTTACCAGGCTCAGGTGATTTTCCTACCTCAGCCTTCTGAGTAGCTGGTGCTGCAGGTGTACAGCACCACGCCCAGCTAATTTTTTATATCTTTTGTAGAGACAGGGTTTCACCATGTTGCCCAGGCTGGTGTTGAACTCCTGCGCTCAAGCAATCCACCCTCCTTGGCCTGCCAAAGTGCTGGGATTACAGGTGTGAGCCACTGTGCCTAGCCTCTCTATAGTTGTTAACTTTCAACTTTTCCCTTTTTCTCAGTTCAAAATGTAATAACTTTTTTTTTTCCCTTCTCACTGTCTGCAAAAATGTAATGACTTTTGCTCCTGGCAGCATATACAGAAACCTTAGTTTATTTCAGAAAAAGGATTTGAGTGATTACAGTGACATATACAGTGTTAGGAAGATAAAAACAAAATAAGTGGGGAAATGAAGATGAAAGGAAAAATAGGACAAAAAGATGAAGTCAGGGGTAAAATTACATACAATGCATGGACAAAGGGTCTTAAAGGAGGGCACAGATGAGGCTCTGCTTGTGATAGTAGTACTCTGTTTCTGCAGTAGTTTGTAAGACTTTTGTAATCTCAGATGATAAATATATTCCTTTGTGAGAAGGTCCAGAGTGTTGTTTTCTGTCCATATTCATGTGTACACATGCAAAAAGCATCTGTAAACCTATAGATTGACTTCATTGTTGCAGGTGTTTAGCCGTAACTATTTGCTGTTAAGACTGGATGCTTTCAAGTGGTATTTACTGACAGCACAGTGTGACAGATTTAGAGGAACTAGGCTAGAAAAATATTTTAAGAACATGGACAAAATGGTCTTTAAGTCTGTGAAGTTCCTTTCAGCTCCAGCATTTAGTGAAATTCCTTGCTTCAAGTCGTGAGAACTCCCTTTTTCGAACAATGTGAAGGGAATCAAAGACATCCTTGCTGTGCAGCAAGCAGCAGGAGTCCCTTACTCTGAGGCTGTCCGAGCCCTTGCCTGAAAGACAAATTAATTTCTTAGAGCCCAGTGGACTGTAAGGCACACATTTTATTTTTATTTGAAACCAAGGTCAGCTTAGGATATAAGAACAATGAACTATGTGAAGAAGAAGAGCAAGTGTAAACTTTACTGTAAAATAAAGGGATGATAAAATGTGCCGCTTTATATCTGTTAGCTTTGACAACTCACTTTTCATGCTGTTCTTAGCTAAAGAAGCAAAATTTTTATTACCATTGTTTTCCAAATCTCTGTGTGGGTGTATGTATATAAAATTGAAACACTACTAACTTGGAACATGTGTTTATTTTGTGTAGGGGCCCGTTAGGTCTTTGAAAATAAATGCTGTATGTATTCAAGAAATGAGCAGTGTTTATAAAATAGTAGAGGGCTTGTTTAAATGATGTAAGGTTTGAATTTGTATTAGTTTGTTCTCACACTGCTATAAAGAGCTGCCCAAGACTGGGTGATATATAAATATAAAGAAAAGAGGTTTATTTGGCTCACAGTTCTGCATGACTGGGGAGGCCTCAGGAAACTTGCAAGCATGGTGGAAGGGGAAGCAGGCATGTCTTACATGGCGGCAGGTGAGAGACGAGGAACTGTCAAACGCTCGTAAAACCATCAGATCTCCTGAGAATTCACTCACTATCACAAGAACAGAATGGGGGAGACTGCCTCCATGATCCAGTCATTTCCCACCAGGTCCCTCCTTCGATGTCTGGGGATTACAATTCGAGATGAGATTTGGGTGGGGACATGAAGCCAAAACACATCAGAATTCAAAAGACTTTTTAACAGGGTCAACTTTTATTCTGCAGGTACTTATGCAGAGCTCTCAATGAGACAATTAGCATGTTAGATGGACTTTCAAAGTCTTTGGATGTGATAGGTCTACAAAAGATGTTAAAAATACCACTAATTAAGCCAGGCTTGGTTGCTCATGCCTGTAATCCCAGCACTTGGGGAGGCTGAGGTGGGTGGATCGTTGGAGGTCAAAAGTTCGAGACCAGCTTGGCCAACACAGTGAAACCTTGTCTCTACTGAAAATAGAAAAAATTAGCTGGGCGTGGTGGTGCACACCTTTAGTCCCAACTCTACTCGGGAGGCTGAGGCATGAGAAACACTTGAACCTGGGAGGCAGAGGTTGCAGTGAGCCGAGATCATGCCACTGTACTCCAGCCTGGGTGACAGAGCGCAATTTTGTCTCAAAAACAAAAACAAAAACAGCTACTAGTTAAGTTTTAATACTCTTGAAGGCAGTGAAACTGCATTTATTTAAAATGTTTCATACTTTAGGAATTTAGCCATCTTTTTCCCTTTAGCAAACCAGGAAATAATTTAAGCAATATGGCTTTATTTGCAGAAATAATTTTTAATACCAGAATATATAGTTTTGAGAATTTTTGTCTTATCAAAGCATTTAGTATACTTGATGTTTAGTAAACTTTTTAAAATGAATAAGCAGTTTAAAATGAAAAAAAAAAAATAGAAATATGATGTAGTCCGACTATAATTGCGTCAAACCTTTATTGAGAGAAGATACATTTCTCAGGTCATCTTCCAGAAAGTGGTATCTCTTCTTAGAAAAAAATGAGAATGTTCATTATATCCGGAGAAAAGTTTTCCCTTCCATATATTCTTTTTTTGGGGGAGTAATGGGGGACAGAGTCTCACTATTTTGCCCAGGCTGGAGCGTAGTGGTGTGATCTCAGCTTACTGCAACCTCCGCCTCCTGGGTTCAAGTGATTATTCTGCCTCAGCCTCCTGAGCACCTGGGGTTACAGGCATATGTGCCACCACGCCTGGCTAATTTTTGCATTTTTAGTAGAGATGGGGTTTCACCATGTTGGCCAGGCTGGTCTCAAACTCCTGACCTCGTGATCCATCTGCCTTGGCCTCCCAAAGTGCTGGGATTACAGGCATAAGCCACCACGCCCAGCGGCTTCTGTGTGTTCTAATGTTCTTTTAAAAACAGTCAACTTTGCCCTCTCTTAAATGAAAGTAGGGTAAGGATTTTGGCTTGGTATATTAGAGGACAGTCAGGATCTCGTGTACATATTTCCAGAAATTCTCTGATTAAAGTCTTTTGACTCATGATTGTGGGTAGAAGGAGCAGGAAGCGGTGCAGCCGGCACCAGTGTCTTAGATGTTAGGGAAGGGGAAGTAGGAGTAACTCAAGGTGCGGACAGGGGCACTAGTATAAATGAGAGCAGATGTCTCTCAGTTCCTAGAAAATGTCTAAAAAACAAGTTGGGTTTTTAGTTTTGTCACCTGGAAGACCTCTCAGATGTCATGCGGTATGGACTATGTACCGTCACATATTTTGAAGTGGTAACTTAGAAGACACCTTACTTAGGAGTTTTCTGACTTGAGATCCTCTGTTAGCTTTCTAGAAGCCACAGGCATTGAAGTGAATGGAGGATAGTGTCTTTGTTACCTCAGAGTGCAACCAAATTCTTACAGCTGTCCTAACCCTACCTGCTCTCCACCTTCATTAGGAGAATGGTCTACTACAATCAGGGGGCAAGTTGTTATGATGAGATCCCAAAGTAACTGTGGAAATGCCAGTATTCTGTTTAGAGGTGGCGCAGAGGAGAGGGAATTGAGAAGTTTGAGTTGTCAGTTGTATGGCCTCATCTGAAAAAATATGGCAGCCCAAAAGAATAAAATAAAAATCACCTGTATTTAATTCCAGATTTTTATTTATATCTATCTATCTGTATATATCTGTATCTATGTCTCTATCTATCTATCTATCTATCTATCTATCTATCTATCTATCTATCTGGTTTTTTTTGAGACAGGAGTCTTGCTCTTGTTGCCCAGGCTAGAGTGCAGTGGTGTGATCTTGGCTCACTGCAAACTCCACCTCCCAGGTTCAAGCGACTTTCCTGCCTCAGCCTCCCAAGTAGCTGGGACTCAGGCACACACCACCACACCAGGCTAATTTTGTATTTTTAGTAGAGACGGAATTTCTGCATGTTGGTCAGGCTGGTCTTGACCTCCAACCTCAGGTGATCTGCCCTCCTCGGCCTCCCAAAGTGCTGGGATTACAGGCGTGAGCCACCGTGCCCGGCCTATATATATATTTATTAAATGAACATGGGATCATAATATAAGTCCTGGTTTGTTGCCATTATTCACTTAGTGTTTCTTGAACTCTTTCCGTGTATTGTAACTTTCTACGTATTAAACTTCCTTTAGTGTGTATAAATATATTCCTACAGCATGATTTGTGTTTGGCAGAAACACAGTATTTTGTCTTATGGGTAATCCCTAATTTGTGGAACCCGTCCCTTTGGTTGACATTTTCCTTTTGCTATTATGAACAGTGATGTGAATGACATCTTCTTGGCTATATTTTTGGACATTTCTTTATTTTTTTCTCCTTGATACAATTTCTTACATGTGAAATTGCTGAGTCAAATGATGTGCATGAGTTTCAAGTCTTGACTATGTATTGCGGAGTTGCACACCGGAGATTGTATCAATTATACAATTCCACTCCCATCAGCAATATAGATGAGTGACAGGCAGATAAAATTTGAAAATAAATCATGGAAACTTGCTGCTCTACGGAGTTTAATGTCAGGCAAAGGAAGTGATGGGCAATATAGATCAGGGAAGAAAGCAGGGATTTTGGAGTCAGATAGAGTGCAGTTCTGCCACTCTTGACCTCTGGCAAGTGATTTGATGTCTCTGGTCCTTAGTTTTTCTCATCTGTAAAACTCAGCTGCTTGTTTGGCCAGAGGTGATATGAGAGTTTATGAGTACAGTATAGCCATAGGGTACTCACTTTGTACCCCCTCCCAATATATCCTTCTTTGTTAATGTTATTTAACATTTTTATTGAAAAAGGTTAAACTTAGGGTCGAGAGGTCTCGCCCTAGTCCTGAACAACTTTCCTAGTTGGACCACAGCTGCTAACCAACGAAGGCCTAGATGTAGTTAGGTGTTAAATTATCTCCAGGCTCAGGATTTATGAATCTTGGAGAAACCTCATTGGGATTGGGTTCAGACTGATTTAACCTTGAGCTTGCTGGGGGATTCTGTTCCCCCTTGGCAACTGAACCTCAGACTGGTCCTAGCACAACTGAGGATCCATGTGGCTATGCCGGAAATAGATTATTTCGTTACATCCTGTTCTCTGTCATGCTGCTTAGAATAGAGATTCCACTTCCCACCTCAAACATCTAATTCTTTCCTCCTCCAGCTTCTGTAAGAGCTCTGAAAAACCTGGTGACATTTTTGAGTCATGGGTGGTGGTTGTAAAGTGGACAAGGATGATTTTTTTTTCCTTTGGATTTCCTGAGGAATAAACCGTTATGATTTTGATACTCACTGCTGTTTCCAAGGGCCACTAGGTGAAATATTTTTCTAGCACTTAGCATTTAAACACATTTTAAAACTGTAGGTGTTTAAGATGGACTCAAAATTAATTCCTGGTAAAAGAATATGTTTTTATTTAAATTATGTATTGGTTCGTTCTCATACTGCTGTAAAGAACTATCTGAGACTGGGTAATTCACAAAGAAAAGAGGTTTAATTGACTCACAGTTCTGCAGGCTTAACAGGAAGCATGATTGGGAGGCCTTAGGAAACTTAAAATCATGACTGAAGGCAAAGGGGAAACAAGCATGTCTTACCACTCCGATGCAGGAGAGCCAGCAAGAAGGGGGAAGTTTCACACACGTTCAAACAATGAGATTCCGTGAGAACTCACTATCGCGAGAACAGCAAGGGGGACGTCTACCCCCATGATTCAATCACCTCCTACCAGGCCCCTCCCCTGACACGTGGGGATTACAATTCGAGAAATGATTTGGGTGAGGACACAGAGCCAAACCACATGAATATGTTGTGAACTACCCCATTAAAAAAATAAATTGTCAAGTTACTGTTTATAATTAAACAAAATAAAGCATCACTTAAAGTTACACAAGGTAGTAGTAAGGTATTAATGTGAGTACTAGGTGGTCATTGGAGAAGAATCCGAAAATATGGATGAATAAAAATTTGAAGAGAACATTTCCCTTCATCTGTCTACCAGAGAGATTACAGTGAAGATCCATTTTAGTTTTAATGCTTTTGGGTTCTGATATCTTTTTTTTTTTTTTTTCCCGAGACAAGAGTCTCACTCTGTTGCCCAGGCTGGAGTACAGTGGCACGATCTTGGCTCCCTGCAACCTCTGCCTCCTGGGTTCAAGCAATTCTCGTGCCTCAGCCTCCTGAGTAGCTGGGACCATAGATGCGTGCCACCATGCCCGGCTAGTTTTTTGTAATTTTAGTAGAGACAGACTTTCACCATGTTGGCCAGGCTGATCTCAAACTCCTGACATCAAGTAATCCCCTGCTTTGGCTTTGCACAGTGCTGGGATTATAGGCATGAGTCACCTTGCCTGGCTGGGTTCTAATATCTTAGAATAATTCAAGATGAAAATTGTTTGGACATTAATTTAAAAAAATTATAGTAGTGCTTAAGCAAAGTTTGGCCTCTGACTTTGAGACTTTTGGGCTGTTCTTCAATCTCTAAAAACTTGGTAGATAGTACATTTTGGTTTTCCTTATTCTTCTCATCCTTATTTTTTTCTCCCCTCTCTACCTACTTCTCTGCATCCCCTTTTCTTCCCTTAACATATATCCCAGCCTGAATATACCTTGTGGTATAATATTATGACAAGAATATAATTCTAGAATACAGTTGCTAAGAATTAAAATGTAAACTTTTTTGGTTACATGTCACATGTTTGCTATCAAATTGTGTTATAATAAAATGCCATTATAAGGAAAAGAAAATATTTTGCTCATTAAGGTAATGGGCCAATATTCAGTTCTATAAAAGGTTATAGAAAATGCCTTTAAACTGTGAGATAACTTTTATTTTACAACCTGATTGCTACATTGTGATTCTTGGTTTTAAAAACAATGCATTTATGTTGGTGAAAGTGCTATTTCTTTTAGGTTGCCATCAGACATTAACAGTGGAAGCCTAGGTTCTGAATTTTAGAAGACTCTTCTAAATGCTTTGTGGCTTTATTTTAATTACAAACACTGCTGCTTCTTGAAAAGCAACAGGCTGAGAGATGAGACACAATAGGATAATTCCTAAGTTGGATTAACTTTAATGCTTAGTTTATTTGGCAGTCTTCAGCAGAACTGAATGGGGACTCTAGCTGTCAAATCCAGGTTTAGAGAGCTGGAGTTATGTATCTCCCCTTGAGCCTACGTACTGTCTGATTCTTCAGGATTCCCAGTGGAAAGGGCATTACTGCCAAATGGTTACCATGAAATGGATCTTTTATTTCTCTTCTTCATCATTATCATGGCACTCTTTGATATCCTATCAGTAGGGCCTGGTGGAAGTTTTGTGGTGGGCGGGGAAAGGACCTAGACTGAGTACGAAAGTTGGTAAGTGCTAGACCTTGTGTCTACTTGTCGTGCCCATCTGAAAGAAATTGCATTGGTTGTAAAACAAAAATGAGCTGCTATCTTGTAGGTTCTCTAAGAGACTTACCCTTCTTACTTCTCTGCAAATCATGCTTGGCTGCAGCTGCCAGGGGTCATTCCTTTGCTTAAAACAGTTTAATGGCTCTCATCGTTGTCTGTAGCAGTGATTTGAATATTAAAATTTTGGATGTCTCACTTAAAGGAATTTAACACGTTCAAAACACTCTTTCTGGTCTTTAACAAAATCCATAATATAATATCTATAAAAACATCCTTGGTTTTTGTACTGTCTGCTTACACTCTTTATCATTGGGTTATTGTTGAGCAGACTTCTTTTATCGTTTGTGGCAAATATTCTCCACATGTTCTAGAAAACATGGGATCTTTCTTTGATGCTGGCTTGATTTGGCTTGGCTTTGGCTTGATGTTATGCTTCACCCCTTACCTCTTAGTCTAAAAACTCCCATCCCCTGTCCACCTCCATCTCTGTGTTGCGCGATCTGCTTCTGTTCCTCTCTGACAGATATTGTACAAACTGTGTATGTGCTGAGTTGCAGGAAAAAAAGTCATACACATTGATGTAAAATTGGATGACATTGCTGAGAAGTATTGAGCCAACTGCTGGTGGGCTGTAGCACAGAGTTTAAGACCTGTTGTTCTACAGGATGAAGTCCCAAGTTTGATAGAATGGTATAAGAGAGACCTCTGTTTCGCCCCTCCCTCTCTCTCAAATTAAGCCTTTCTCATCTCACACTTAAGTATTTTAATGCTAAATTAATTGCAGATACTTGCATAGGATGTTTCATTTTTTACCTCTTTGAGTTTGCTTATGCTATGTATTCTTCTTGGAATGACTTTCTCTCTCTTTTTCCCCTGGCTGCCTCCGACTTACCTTTTATGAATTAGTTCAGGCATCCTCTTCCTTTGAGTGGGTTAAGTTCATATTTGTGTGTGTATGTGTATATATATGTGTGTGTGTGTATGTGTATGTGTATTTACATTGTAAGTTTAAGATTCCCTCCTGTGAGCTCCTGGAGGATAAAGAGAATGTCTTAATTGCTTTACTATGTGCAGATAGATATAAGTTGAGATAAGTTTTTTACTTAATGGAACAGTATATTTAAGCCACTCAACTTGGTTACTTCAATCATGATGACAGGAGTGAGAAGAAGCTGGTAATGATTCTGTGGGAAGTGGATTAAATAAAAAGATTGGTGGGGGGGGGAGTTATAGAAAACCTGTAATAAGGCAGATTTCTAAATCAGAGGCTATAACATTAGAGAGATGATTAACATAAAATACCTCTTTGGAGAACTTTTAAAAGAATTGCTTCTTTGAGAAGGAATCAGGGCAGGAGATTCAAAACAATCTCATCTAAAAACAGACCGAAGTTAGCTTTTGTGAGTTCTTCAAGTGAGCCAATCAGAATACAAGGTGCCTGCAACCACTTTTTCCTTTTGATTTGTGGTTCCTATGGCAATAGGAAGAGAGCCTAGGACATTTTACTCCTACCTCTTTTAATAAACTTTTTGCTTTTGAAAAATGCCAAAAGAGATTATTCTTTTTGTCTTTAATGACTTATAGTATTTCTCAGCATAGTGGCTTTGATTTAGGTTTTTTAAAATTATACAGTGGATATGGCAAAAGTAATAAACACTGTCAGCTTCCCTGGCTAATATTATTTTCTTCAGCTATAGAACCTATAAATATACAGTCTAATTAGGTATTAGCTGTTAATATCACAACCCATTATGAATCATTTCCTGTTCTCTGTGAACAACCCTAAATTAGACTATTGATCATTACAAGTAGCTAAATAAGAAATTATAACAAATGTATCTTGGCAGTTTTTGACCCTCCAAAGTCTTCTGTTAAGTATCCCCACTATGATCCTCCTGGGTTGTTTCTCTTGAGCTCAAGGCTAAAGTCTTAAGAGGAAAGAGGCTTAGTGTGTATTGTTGTTGGCTTAGTAAGCAGGTCAATAAGTGTTTGTTAAAATTGGTAAATACCCATGGTATCAGGGGTATTCTTCAGACATATTTTAGCAATATGAAAGAACACTGTTCACTTAAAAAAAAAAAGGACAATCGTCTGTACTGTGAATTTAGCTAATATGAAGGAATCTTTTCATTATTCAGTTAAGCAATCATCGATAATAGTTATTCTCGAATGATCAACATGGGTTTCCAGCCATGTCCCTAAATTAAAAATTTGAAGGTTCAAGAATCACAGCCAGGAGCTCATGCCTGTAATGCCATCACTTTGGGAGACCAAGGCAGGCAGATCACCTGAGGTCAGGAGTTCAAGACCAGCCTGGCCAACATGGTGAAACCCTGTCTCTACTAAAAATACAAAAATTAGCTGGGCATGGTGGCAGGTGCCTGTAATCCCAGCTACTCGGGAGGCTGAGGCAGGAGAATCGCTTGAACCTGGGAGATGGAGGTTTCAGTGAGCCAAGATCATGCCACCACACTCCAGCCTGGGCAGCAGAGCGAGACTCTATCTTAAAAGAAAAAAAAGAATCAATTACTGTTGTGGTCTTAGCTGTATTTTAATGCTGTTAGGTTGATGAATGTGGAACTTTTATTTTTATCCATTCTTTTCAAATTGAATCAATGTCCTCCTGATCTATTAGATCTAAGACCTAAGAGGAACCTACCTTGTTTTGGCTAGCAGGTACAGACTTTCTTACTAAAGGTGGGTGTATTTCCTAGAATAGCATTTTCTGTTGAGTAGAGACAATTTTTGAGCAACGTGGCTGGTCACTTAGCTTCAAAGTAATTGTTGAGTGTGAAAGTAAGCAGTTGTAATACCTTTTAACCACTGTCTGTGCTCTTACCAAATGGAAAATAATACTCATCTTGAAACTGGAAGTTACCAGTTCTGGGATGATCTGAGAGTTGAGACTTCTGATTAGTAGATATTGGCAGTTGCATCACACACCGGCTTGGGTGCTGCCTAGGACTGAGCTGTCTCAGTGAAAAGTACTCTTGCCTCAGACCTGGGTTGAAATCTTAGCACCAACCCAGCGCTATGCGATTTTGGATAAGTAAATTACTTCGTCTCTGAGCCTGTGTTTCCTCTTCTGAAGGGGAAAGTAATGTCTATTGTGTAGGATTATGGTGAAAATGAGATGAGATATCCTTTATAATGTATTTAGCATGATGTTGGCATCCAATAAATACTCAAGAAACACTGGCGTCATTCTTTATATCTTACAGTATCTACCATAGATACTATGAAGAGAAAATCTTGGAAATCTGACTCTCAGAGGGTCTTTTAAAAATCTTTTTCTGAATATACAAGTTAAATAACCAGCTTTAAAAAGCTTTGAAATGTCAGATTTCTAATAAATGGCTAATATTTTAAAATCAAGTTCACCAAAAATTTTCTTTATGTTGATTGTTTCCCACATTTTTATGCGTATCGATTAAATCATTAAATGGTTAAAAAGCCTTGGTAATATCACTATTTTTCTAATTTGGATTTAATTGCTTCACCTCTAATCTAAAATCAGCGGTGGGAGGTTAGACTAAATAGTCTTTAAAATGCCTTCCTGTTCTCACAATCTGATTTTTTTGATTTACTGAATGTGAAAAATTACCTTTTAAAAAGTTTTAGATTCCAAGTTATTAGCAGAATCTAATCAATACCTTATGCTTTCGTGGTTTGTACCCTTTGAGGCAAATACTATCAGCCCTTGCAGAGGGAAGCTGACTTTTTACTGAATAAGTAAAAATTGATTTACATACGAGCTTTCGTGTTAATTTGATATGAGTTGCTGAATCCAGATGTAATCCTTTTGTTGTTGTTGTTGTTGAGACAGGGTCTCACTCTGTTGCCCAGGCTGGAGTATAGTGCTGCGATCTTGGCTCACTGCAACCTCCACATTCCAGGCTTAAGCAGTCCTCCCACCTCAGCCTTCTGAGCAGCTGGTGCTATGGGTGCGTACCACCATGCCTGGCTAATTTTTGTATTATTTGTAAAGGTGGGGTTTCACCATGTTGCTCAGGCTGGTCTCGAACTCCTGGGCTTAAGTAATCCCACCACTTTGGCCTCCTGAAGTGCTGGAGCTGTAGATGTGAGCCGCCTTACTTGGCTAGGTGTAGTCCTTAAACTCTCTTCTTTGCCCATCCACTTGTGATGTATGCTGATGTAAGTATTCTTTTATTAAACATGGATGAGAATGTCTCTGGATAGAGAGTGTTTGTTGTAGTGGAAGAAAATCAGCTTGCCAGGTTTAATTTACTAGTCCTAATTCTGCCATCAGTTATCCCTTATTCCCCTGCACCTTGGACAAGTTGCTGGGGTTTTTTTTTTTTTTTCTTTTCTTTTCTTTTTTTTTTAAAGGCAGTCTCACTGGGTCACTCAGGCTGGAGTTCAGTGGCATGATCTTGGCTCACTGCAACCTCTGACTCCTAGATTCAAGCAATTCTCTTGCCTCAGCTGGGATTACAGGTATGTGCCACCATGCCTGGCTAATTATTGTGTTTTTAGTAGAGATGGGGTTTCACCATGTTGGCCAGGCTGGTCTTCAACTCCTGACTTCAAGTAATTCGACTGCCTTGGCTTCCCAAAGTGCTAGGATTATATGTGTGAGCCACTGTTCCTGGTCTATGTCATTGTTTTAACAAATTAGGCTCTCCTTTCCTTTTTAATTAAAAAATTTTTTTTCTTAATTGAAAAAAAATTCCATGGGACTCTGCTTGATATCTCTTTCCTGATCATCAGTTTCCTCATCGTAAAATGGAATAATACCTATTTTACAGGGTTATTGTGAGAGTTTACTATTTCAGCTGTCTAGCACATAATAGAAGCTTGATAAATGGCAACTACTTTCATTATTTTATGCAAACATTTATTCAGCATCTTCTGTGGTTGGCACTCTGATATGAAAGTGTTGAGGCAACAAAATTTGTGTATCTGGAGTTTCAATGATATATTGCCACTGTATTGGCTTTGGAATAAAGGCACACCTTGGAAGTGTGTCATTTTCATTGCTACCAGAAGGCTGCTCAATTTTTAAATTCCATTTGGTTCCTCTGATTTTGTATTCTTTAAATACCTTTTCTGAGTAATCTCAATATTCCTTGTATTATAGGTGAAATGTAGAACTAGTAAGTGGCAGATACTAGATAGGAACCCAGGTCTCTCTGATGTCAAGCAAAGCTATCTTTGTCCATATTGCAGTTGGGTGATCACAGAATTTATCCACGAAACCAGAACACTTTTGAGAGTGAAAGTTATGAGGGGACAATAAGTGTCATCCAGGACTGTCTCAGGCAAATGAAGGTGTTTGGCTATTCTATTTATAGCTAGAACAAACAAGTTTATGAGCTTGGGTCCAAGACTTCTGGGATGTTTTGGTTGAACCCAAACACTCACCTTTAGTTTTTTTGTTTACATGAGTATTGATTTTGCCATAGTAAATTAATTGACTTTAGATCTGAATGATTGAACAGTGTGGTCTAATGGTTATTAAGTTTACATTATGGTCTAATGGTTATTAAGTAGTAGCCATAATACATGTGTTCATTTTTATATTTTACTTTTTTTCTTAATTCCTTTAAAATCAGCAAGCTTTTAAAAGAGGATGGGAAGAGGTAATTGAAATAAGCTTTTTAATTCTTAGTCATGTCAGACGAACTTTGTAAACAGAGTCTAAAATGAAAATCATAACATTCCAATGTTTTTCCTTTGGGAAGATGGAAATGTGTTGACACTGAAAATCAGATGCATTTAAAATCACCTCTTTTATTGCCTTTATCTATCAGTCTGTCACCCATCTGGTTCTTTTTGCCTTATTCTTTAGGTCTCCTGTTCTTTTACCTTAGGGAGGTGCAAAACTTGACTCACATGGTAAAAGTTGGGGTGATTTAAGTTTTCACAATATCAGCATCATAGTCTTGTGGAAAGAGTGTGGGTTTTGGTAGCAGACAAACCAAAGTTTGAAGTTCTGGCTCTCCCCTCCTTTGTTGTGTGTCCTTTTGCCAATTACTTAACCTCTGAGCCTCGGTTTCCTTACAATGATATGAGGATTGGAGAACAAATGTAAAGTGCTGGGCAAATAGTAGGTCCTTAAACAATGATGACAATTATGGTTATGTGATATGGACCAGAAACTGTGGCATTGATGAAATTATAGTCAACAATCTCACCACTAATCTTGTTTTGCACTCAGACTTTCACAGTTCCCTTTGGTGGGTTTTTGTTTAAACATTCTCTCTCTGCCTCTTGATTCTATTCACTGTATCCTGAAAAATTAGTGGTTGGCAGCAGAAACCTCCTTTCCATAGAACATCAAGTGGGCCCTCCCCCAAGGTTTCAGTAAGTTGTCTGGGACCATCCCTAACCTCCAAATTGCCAAGGGTGCACCCCCTGCCCCAACTAACATTCAAGTTGCCTGTGTGAAGGAGTGATTTGTTGCGGCCTCTAACTGCTTCTTCTCTTCCTTCCTTTTTGTCATCCTGCAGTGTTCTGTGCCAAGGTCTTTGTGGCTAGGCTGCGCCAACCTGGTAGAGAGCATGTGCGCACTGAGTTGCCTGCAGAGCATGCCCAGTGTCAGATGTCTCCAGGTGCCTTTCTTCTTTCTTGTTGTAAATGTGTTTTTACGTATGCCATGAACATTTGTTGAAACTTGCAGTAGTGTGTTTAATCCAATGTTAAGTCTGCTAAATGTTCTGTGTAACCCTCTGCTTTCCTCTAGCCTGGGTGCCCCACATGGAGGAGTTAGTACCAAGAGGGGCCCTTCTGAGCAAACGGGTCTTTGGCTGGGCCCTGTCCTCCCCTTTTCTGCTCCTGCTTTTTACTCTTTCCCCCTCACCTTGAGGTTGTAATTCTCATGTTTAATAGTTGTGCATGTGCCAAAAAAAAACTCCTGACATTTTCCATTTGGCTACCTTTAACAGTTCTTTGTTGAGTTGGGAGGGTTTCGTAATTAAAGTGGTGATTTTTCTATTTTGAAACTCATCCTTTTGGCTTGCTTTCTCTCCCCTCTTCAAAAAAGGAGCGGGGAGGGAATCACTACTGGCATAAAGCCTCAAATTGAAGTTTATAAAGATCATAGCTTTATGCTGCCAATAATTTGTCAGTTTGGGCCACCTCCCAAAGGCCAGATCTGACACCTGTCCTCAGGGTCCACCCAGTTTTCCAGGCCGAGGCCGGCAGAGAATTCCACAGATAAAAGTATAACTTTTTGGGGGGTGGTTGGGAAAGGGTTGCTGAGGATAGAACTGTTAGCAGGAGTGCAGCTGGTGACCCTCTCTTGTTGGGGTGACTTCTAAGAGAGCCAAGGAAGAAAACATTATAGCTTTATTTGTGAAGCTCTGTTTAGAGCAAGCATGTGTTTAATTAAGTATGGTTTCAGTAGCAATATTCAGTTTTCATCACTGCATATTCCAGACAGTTTGATATATCTTTAAAAAGCCATATTAAATTCCTGGCATCCGGTTGAGACTGTCCTGTTTTAGGAAAACTGTAAAATTAGGCATTGAGTTAGAGGGATATTATTGATGGTATGGATGCCTTCACTGTTTTCAAGGTTATCTTTCTATTCATGTTTACAATTTTTAAATGGAGCTGGGGAGCCAGGAAGGAGGAAAATGTTCTTCATATTGGGGTCAGGCATTTTATTTACTTATTGGCAAACATTCAGAGTAGCACTGGTGTGGTTATTGATTCAAATTGCTTTCTTTGGAAAATGGTACTGGAACCTCACTAATACAGTTAACTGGAGAGCGAGTTCAATGTAAGGCCCAGTTGTCTTTAGATTCTGTATATAAAGGTGGGTTACAAGTCTTACCTTACAAGAACAGGGTGCTTCAGTGAGGCTCAAAGTGTAATGAATATATGTTTACTTTTGGAAAAGCAGCTTCTGTGCACGCGATGTAATTTTAACAAAAATGTTCTTGGAATGGCAGCCATTATTGCATGTGCTCTCCTTGATGCTATATAATGGATATTTGCATTATTATAATAGGTGTACATTTTTGTCTCCATTTTTCTGGATTAAAAGGCATGTTACAGTTGCTTTTTAGTAGGCTGACCCAGTTTTTTGCAGAACTGGAAATTCAAGAAGGGGAAAAACTATAGTTGTTACTGAGGTCTTGAAGTGCAGATTCTTTTTATTGCATTCAGTTAAAAGTAATTGGCCAATGGAAGGCATCATTCAATATATTTTAGTAACAGTATTGTGAGTTCTCTGGAGGTGGGGTGAGTGGGAGGAAGTACGGGTTCTTACCTTGTTGAAAATGGAAATCCAAATTTGTTAAAAGTTCCTTGACTCATCTTTCTTAGTGAAACTCACTTAAGAAGAAAAAAAAAAGATTTTTTTTTTTTTGCCTTGATTGGGTCTTATTTCAGTGAGTGGAGCAATATTGTCTTTAGAGATGTGTAGAGTATTTTGTTTACTTAGGTTTAATTTTTGCTAGTATATAATTGAGGGTATGCAGCACAGTAAAATGAACCAAGTACGCAACTGATTGGCATTAGCAAATCATTACTCTGTTTTGTTCCACATGTGAATGGAAAGTAAATGTATTAATATTAATGAGCCTGGAAGACTTCCTTCATCTCTACTCATTTAAGTATTACTTTAATGCCAGCATTTCTCCCCTTTACCTCCAGTCTCCAAACAGTGCTAAAATTTCGTATCTTAATTTGGGTTTGGGCTCTCAAAGAAGTCCTGTTGCTGATATGCTACATCTTTGGCTTATTGCCAAGATGACTCTTCCTTTGCACACCTCTTAGCAACCTGGTATGAAGCAGGCCTGAGAAGAGAAGGAATAGTTAGGCTGCCTGGAGAGAGCAGAGCCTAGTTCTTTCCTGGTCTCTGAAGTTCCATGAAAGAGTTCCCCTTAAAATTGTCACAGTGGACCCACTGATAGTTGCAACTTGAGCCCATTGACCTGTGTATATGACTGAATTTTAGTATACCTTTTGAAAAAGCAGGAGGGAAGATAGTACTTGCCTTAGGCATAATTTACCTACTCCAGTTTCTGCCATCGTTGAGAAGGGAAAATAGATACCAGAGACTTAAAATTCACTCATTACTGTTACATGGTGCTTCACATATATTAGCTTTATGACAACCCTGTGAGGTAGGTAGGTGTTCTTATCTCCAATTTTCTGATACGGAAACAGTCTGAGGTGACTGTTTGGCCCAAGATAATGTTTACATAACTGTAAAGTTACTGGCATATGAATCACATACTTGCCTGATTCCCAAACTGGTTTTCTTTCGTCTACTCTGGAATGCTGCTTTTGTAGTTTTCCATGTTAGTTTTATTTGTAGAAACCTCACTATTGATACCTGGTGTATGGTTTATTTAGTTATTAATATTATTTATTTGAAAATAAGAAAAGAAAAACCTGCCAAATTCCATAGGAAAAAAAATTGCCATTCTTTTTGCCAAAATGAGCTCTCCTGAATCTTACAGCTAGTGAGGTTCCTGAGTGGACTTTCTGCAAACTTAATTCCATAAATATTTACTGAGCAATTGGTATGTGCCAGGGCCTCTATTGGATATCTCTGAACCAAGCTGAACTGAGTCAGTATTTCATTTGCCTCAGATGTCCTGATTCAACCAGTTGATTGTTATAGCAAATAATCAGGAATTCAGACCATGTGGATTATAGATTTGCCCAGATTCCTGTGGCATGAGAATCATACCAATGTTAATAATAGTATGTATCATTTATTTTCCACGTTCTTTCTATGTGTTGGACTCTAGGAATTGGATTATCTCATTTGATCTTTTATGGAAAAGTTATCTATCTTGCCATTTTTGTATATGAAATTGTAGAGGTGAATTGAGCTGCCTAACACGTTTATTTAAGTGGCAGAACTGGGTTATGAACATAATCTGGATGACTGCAAAGTCAGTGCTCTAGTTACCAGTCTGTAGTGACAACTGCCATTTTAACTTGCAACTGCCATTTTTAGGTTGAAACAAATTCCCCTTAATTTTTAGAGTTAGAAATTTAAAGCCAACATACCAGTGATGTAATAGACTGGCAAATTGTCTTGGGAATGTCATTTGCAACCTCAGCTGGGGGATAGTGTTAGTGATAAGCCTTTTGCTGGAGTAGGACTGATTACTTGGAATGACAGTGAGGATCATGTGAATTGAGTTTGAGTGCCTCCTTCCAAGCTCTAGTGCATATAGTGCTGGGCAGTAAGTAATGCAACTTCTTGACAGCTGCCTTTCTTGTTTCTTTTTTTACTTGTAATAAGTGTAGTGAGCCACAGTGGTCTGAGAATGCCACAGAACTTATCACAGCTTTTGATATAAGAGGATATTTTTTAGAGGAGGGAGATAGCTTGGTAGAAAGAACCTTGGCTTTGGTGCAGACAAACCTCTATTTTTGTCCTGTTCCTACTACTTAATGACTCTGTGATCCTGGGCAAGTTACTTTATTCTCCTGAACCCCAGTTTCCTCATCTTTAAAAATCATATAGGGTTTTTATGAGGTAGAGAAACAAAATTGCCACCTCTTACTGATTCTTACTCCTGTGGGGGATGAAATCAATTTTTTTTTTTTTTTAATTTACTTGCTCCTGGTTCTCTATTTAAGAAGGAATTTCAGTCTTACAGTCTTAGATTCCAGGGGTAGGTAAGGATTAGCTGAAAAACCATGCATATGATAAGGCAGCTTTTGTTCAGGGTCGGTCCGTCTTAGGTCAGACATGGCTGTTTGAACTCATTGCCTCTTGTCTGTTTTCTAATGAGCCTTAGGGATTTGTCATTTCTTGTTGATTATCCTAATTATCCTGTAGCACCCTGGGTCTGATAATGTGAACCTTTTGGTTTGCTCAGTGGCAGAATTTGTAGTATTTTATAAACACTAAAACCTACATTTTTGGCTGAGAATAGTGGCTTACCCCTATAATCCCAGTGCTTTGTGAGGCCCAGGTGGGAGGATTGCTTGAGGCCAGGAGTTTGAGACCAGCCTTTGCAACATAGCAAGGCCCTACAAAACATTTTATTTTTGTTTTTTGTTTGTACAAAACAAAATAAAAAATTAGGTGGACATGGTGGCATGCACCTGTAGTCCTAGCTACTCCGGGAGCTGAGGTTGGGGAATCCCTTGAGCCCAGGAGTTGGAGGTTACAGTGAGCTATGATCACATCACTGCACTGCCGCTTGGGTAACAGAGCAAGATCCTTGTCTCTAAAACAGGGGTGTCCAATCTTTTGGCTTCCCTGGACCACATTGGAAGAAGAATTCTCTTGGGCTACACATAAAATACACTAACACTAATGATAGCTGATGAGCTTTAAAAAAAAAAAAATTGCAAAAGAAAAAAAATCTCATATTTTAAGAAAGTTTACGAATTTGTGTTGAGCCTCATTCAAAGCCGGCCTGGGGGCCTGTGGGCCATGGGTTTGCTCTAAAAATTACATAAATAGGCTGGGCGCGGTGGCTCACACCTATAATCCCAGCACTTTGGGAGGCAGAGGTGGGCAGATCACTTGAGGTCAGGAGATTGAGACCAGCCTGGCCAACATGATGAAACCCCATCTCTACTAAAAATACAAAAATTAGCCGGGTGTGATGGTGGGCGCCTGTAATCCTAGCTACTTGGGAGGCTGAGGCAGGAGAGTTGCTTGAACCCAGGAGGTAGAGGTTGCAGTAAGCCGAGATCATGCCACTGCACTCCAGTCTGGTGACAGAGGGAGATCCCATCTCAAAAAAAAAAAAAAAATATATATATATGTACACACACACACACACACACACACACACACACACACACACACGTGTATATGTATACGTGATAAAAAACACATCTTTCCTCTTTATAAGAAAATTTACAAAACAGAGTTTGAAAAAGAAGAAAAAGTCCATTGGTAGCCTGAGCACCTACCACCCAGAGAGAACATTTATTGCTATTTTAGGGCCTTACTTCCTCCTGTCTATTTGGTAGGGAGGAAGCCATCAAATTGTGCAGTTCTCTGTGTTATTCTGCTGCTGCTGATTTTAACAGTGGTATTTTTAATGCCCTGTGGAACCCCAGCTTGACTTTGGAGTCTCTAGAGGGATAAAGGAGGGCTAGCATAGTGCGCCTCCTACTTCGATCTCACTTAGGATGGCTCCGGATTTATCTATTCTACTTAATGGGGCTCTTAGGAAGATTTCATTTTTAAAATTTTCTCCTTATAGAAATAGCTAAACACACAAAAATAAGAGAATTATTCAACTTAACCTTGAACAATTTTCAAAATTATGCTAATCTTAAACTTTTCTTCAATTTTGTTTTTTCTGGGGCATTTTAAAAGCAAATCTAAAATGCCTCAAAGTTTTACAAACCACCGTTTCATGCTAGCATTTAAAAAATTTTAAACAATCTTCAAGAAATTAAAAATAAAGGCCAGGCATGATGGTTCACACCTGTAATCCCAGCACGTTGAGAGGCCAAGGCAAATGGATCACCTGAGGTCAGGAGTTTGAGACCAGCCTGGCTAACATGGTGAAACCCCGTCTCTACTAAACATACAAAAATTAGCCAGGTATGGTGACATTTCATCTACTCGGGAGGCTGAGGCAGGAGGATCACTTGAACCCGGGAGGCAGAGGTTGCAGTAAGCTGAGGTCAAGCCGCTGTACTCCAGCCTGGGTGACAGAGCAAAACTCCATTTCAAAAAAAAAAAAAAAAAAAAAATTAAAAATAACCTTTTTAAATAAAGGTTATAGCAAGACATATAAAGTTTCCTTTGACCCCAGGTCTCACTCCCCAAAGTATCACTTATCGGTTTCCCATTATCCTTTTAGACTGAAGCTTTAAAAATATGAATATAACCATATTATACATATTATTTTAAAATTAACATATATTGACCATCTTTCCATATCAGCATATAAAACCAAATAGAACTCTACATCATAGGGCTTTAGCATTTTTTTATTTTCAAAAAGCCAGTTTTCTCTTTTTTTTTTTTTTGAGATAGGGTCTTGCTGTGTTGCCCAGGCTGGAGTGCAGTGGCAGGATCATGGCTCTCTGCAACCTTGACTGCTCAAGCTCAAGTGATCCCTCCCACTTCAGCCTGCTGAATAGCTGGGACCACAGGCATGTGCCATGCCCAGATAATTTTTCAGTTTTTTGTATAAACAGGGTCTTGATATATTGCCCAGGTTGGTTTCAAAGTTCTGAGCTCAAGTGATCCTCCCAATTCAGCCTCCCAAAAGTGATGGGATTACAGGTGTGAGCCACTGAGCCCAGTGTCTAGTTTTCCGTTTGAAGGGCCTTTAGACTACAATTGGTGGTGTTTTTTTTTTTTTTTTTTTTTTTTTTGGAGGGGGGAGTATTATAGGCACGTCAGTAATTTCATTGCATATGTATCTTTAGGCTTGTATGATTTTGTCTGTGGAATAAATTCCTAGGAGTGTAATTGCTTGGTCAAGGAATATCAGTATTTTATTATGACTTAACTAAATTATATAGAGAAAAGTTTGGTAATCTCTCCCTTCCAATCCCTTCCTCCCCGCTAAGAAACGAATGGTAACATTTCATTGTCTATCATTGTATATTTGTTCTCTTTGTTCATAGGAGGATATGCAGTTTGACAACTATGGGGATTCCCTCATTTAAAAAAAAGTTTGTTTTAAAATTTATTTATTTATTTATTTATTTATTTATTTATTTATTTATTTAAGACAGAGTCTCACTCTGTTACCCAGGCTAGAGTGCAGTGGTGCGATCTGGGGTCACTGCAGCCTCTGCCTCCCAGGTTCAAGCGATCCTCCTGCCTTAACCTCCTGAGTAGCTGGGAGCACAGGCGTGCGCCACCACGCCTAGCTAATTTTTTGTATTTTAAGCGGAGACGGGATTTCGCCATGTTGGCCAGGCTGGTCTGGAACTCCTGACCTCAGGTGATCTGCCTTTCTCAGCCTCCCAAAATGCTGGGATTACAGGTGTGAGCCACTGCACCTGGCCATTTTTTTTTGAATAGAGAAAGTGGGCTCACCCTAGAAAAATCGCAATACAGTGTCACTTATTTGCTTTATTTATTTAATATTATATTATAGACATGTCCCCAAATTAGTAAAGTCCAACTCTTTCATCAATGGTACTTTTTTTTTTTTTTGAGACAGAGTCTTGCTCTGTCGCCCGGGCTGGAGTGCAGTGGCCAGATCTCAGCTCACTGCAAGCTCCGCCTCCTGGGTTTATGCCATTCTCCTGCCTCAGCCTCCCGAGTAGCTGGGACTACTGGCGCCCGCCACCTCGCCCGGCTAGTTTTTTGTATTTTTTAGTAGAGACGGGGTTTCACCGTGTTAGCCAGGATGGTCTCGATCTCCTGACCTTGTGATCCACCCGTCTCGGCCTCCCAAAGTGCTGGGATTACAGGCTTGAGCCACCGCGCCCGGCCATCAATGGTACTTTTATCATCCCTAGATTTTGGGGGTGGAGGCAAGAGTATAGGTAGTTTTTGTTTGTTTGTTTGTTTTTGTTTTGTTTTGTTTTTTCATTTTTGAAGTATAAAGTGTATATAGAAAAGTTCAGAAATCTTAAGTGTATACAGCCCAGTGATTTATCTTAAAGTGAACAGTGCTTTATTTTGATAGGTATGGCTAAATTGCTTTCATGGAAGATAGACCCGTTTATGTTCCAAGCGTTGCCATAACCCCTGAATATCTAAAAATGTTTAAGGTGTACTTTAAAAGTATTACTAAAAATAACATACTTGTTCAAAGTTAGACCAATAAATAAAAACTGACAAATAGTAACATGATGAATTAAGATTTTCTATCATTTAAAATCATTGTATAATATTCCATTTAATAAATATATTAATGATTTTAAGAAAAATTCCCTTCTATGTTAAGACTGCTTCCAATTTTGAGACATTTTAAGCCATGTGGAGTTAAGCATCATTGTGGAGTTAAGCATCATTGTGATTAAGTCTTTCTATACTTCTATGATTATTTTCTTAGGTAAGACAGTGTGCACATTTAGGTTGCTAACTTGTACTTTGGAGAAGATGGGTCAAATTATACTCTTAAAAGCAGCCCATCAGAGATTCCTTTTTCATATACTCTAGATGACATTGAATATTTTAATTTTGTACTTTGTTAACATTTTGATGGATGAAAATGCAAAAATGATATATTGTTATGTACACTTAATTGCTAACAGGATGGAATATATGTATACATGAAAATATTCATGGGCCATTTCTATTGTTGTTATATGAGTTAACCTCTTCGTGTTCTTTTTTCCATTTTTGTATTGATGGCCTTATTTAAAAAATCTGTTTGTAAGAACGCTTTATATATTAAATATATTAACTGTTATTTATTGCAAATACTTCTCCCAGTTTGACATTTGCCTTTCAGTTTTTTAATAATGGTTTTGGCCATGATGAAAGTTTTGAAAAAACATGTTTACTTTTTGTGTGGCTATACTTGTTCGTTTCTTATAATATTCTTCTAGTGGTTTGTAGCATTATGTTTTTCAATCTTTTATTTTCTCTGTAATTTAGTTTGCTGTATGCTGTGAATTAGGGATGCACATTCTTTCTGAATGACTATCAGTTGTCTGCATACTTTTTTGCAGATCTAGTGTTTTCTCATTGATTTGATATCATATGTGCATGTTTCACTTCCTGTGTCCAATGATGTGCAGTCTCCGAAGCCTTGTTCAAGCTTTTATTCTTCTTCACCTTCCTGTTATTATCATCAGCTATCAACCTTTGTAAGCTCATCATCCACAATGTATCATGCTGTCTTTTATATGTTGTACTAGTTTGAAAGTATCTTAAAGATGATATAGAGTTTGAAAGTTTAGTGCCAAACATTATTCCTGTGCATTGAAATTTCCGTGTCATATTTTCTAAAAACACAGAGGATGACTTGGTGATCTGAGAATTTGAAGCAGCAGAAAAGCAGCAAATAAATTAATATTTTAGAGAAAGTTTTAATGATACCACAATGCCTGTCATATAGTACTAGCACTAAGAAATCACATTCCCTGTGGAAGAGAGCCTGTGCTATGGGAAAATGAAAACTATACCTTGTTTTACTAACAGTTATAATTTATGGTTTCCAAAACAATATATATGATAGATTAAGGTTTCACAGTATAATTTGAGGATAGGGACATGGGTAAATGGAATTCAGAACATGTTAAAAAAGTCTTTTTAATTCTTGAACAAAACTAATGTCATGTACCTGATACTACAGACATTTATTATGTTGCTTTTAAGAGTGCTTGCTTTGTTTATTTCTGTTGGTTTATATTTAGTGTTCATTCTGTTTATGAAAGTAACAGTTTTTTTGGTTTGATTTTTGTTGTTGTTGTTGTTTTTTAATTAAGTAGAAATGGGATCTTCTTATGTTGCCCAGGCTGGTCTCGAACTCCTGGGCTCAAGTGATCTTCCTGCCTCGACCTCCCAAAGTGCTGGGATTATAGGCGTGAGCCACCATGCCTGGCTAGTAACACTTTTTTTTTTAATGGCAGAGATTTTAGAGAGAGGACAAGTATGAAGAAGAAATTAACCAGTCAATCATAATCTCACTTCACTGTAGTGTCTGTTCTTTGTTTTCTGTCATTTTGTTTCTATATAGATATCCTCTATCGATTGATCAGTCGATCTATTATCTGTCTATACGTTTTGCTTTTATATAGGTTTATACTCCATACTCCATACACTGAATTATAACCCAACTTTTTTTTTTTTTTTTTTTTTTTGAGATGGAGTCTCGCTCTATTGCCCAGGCTGGAGTGCAGTGGTGCGATCTTGGCTCACTGCAACCTCTGCCTCCTGGGTTCAAGCGATTCTCCTGCCTCAGCCTCCCTAGTAGCTGAGATTACAGGCAGGCGCCACCATGCCCAGCAATTTTTTTGTATTTTTAGTAGAGATGGGGTTTCACTATGTTGGCCAGGCTGGTCTTGAACTCCTGACCCCGTGATCTGCCCGCCTTAGCCTCCCAGAGTCCTAGGATTACAGGTGTGAGTCACCATTCCCAACCTACATTTTTATTTTTTTGAGGTGGGGTCTCATTCTGTTGCCCAAGCTAGAGTGCACAGGTGTGAACATGGCTCACTGCAGCCTTGACCTCTCAGGCCCAAGTAATCCTTTCACCTCAGCCTCCCAAGTCGCTGGGACCACAGACACACACCAGCCACTCCTGGCTAATTTTTAAATTTTTTGTAGAGATGGCATCTCCCTATGTTGCCCAGGCTGATACATTTTTAATAACTGCAACTTCATTGTCTGGGTATACAATAATTTAATCAGTCTCTTACTAATGAACATTAAGGTCATTAAACTTTAGTATATATTCATGCTTCATACCTTAGATTATCTTATTCATTGAAAAAATTCTGAGTCAAAGGAAGTGGACCTTGTTTTTTTTTTTTTTTTAAATAATTGAGATGGGGCCTCCCTATGTTGCCCAGGCTGGTCTTGAACTCCTGAACTCAAGTGATCTGCCCGCTTTGGCCTTGCAAAATCCTGAGATTACAGGCGTGGGCCATCATACCTGGCCCTGGACTTTAAGCCTTTTAAACTTCTAGCAAAAACATTATTCTAGTTTTTAATATCATCAGCAATATATGATTATAATAGAAATAAATGCCCAATGTAGAAAACTGGGAAATATAGGAAAACACAAAGAATAAATTAAAAATCACTCTTCACTCTTTTGTTTTTCTTCAAGCAACAAATGACTTATGGTGTTCTTACTATGTGTTAGGCATAGGGCCTGGTAATAGAGGAGTGCACAAAACAGAAAAAACGCCTTGCTGTCTCAGAACCTACATTTTAGTGGTGAAAGAAAGTGAGTAAAATGGCCAGGTGCAGTGGCTCACACCTGTAATCCCAGCACCTTGGGAGGCCAAGGCAGGCGGATCACTTGAGGGCAGGAGTTCAAGACCAACCTGGCCAACATGATGAACCCTGTCTCTACTAAAAATACAAAAATTAGCTGGGCGTGGTGGCAGGCGCCTGCAATCCCATCTACTGGGGTGGCTGAGGCAGTAGAATTGCTTGAACCCGGGAGGTGGAGGTTGTAGTGAGTCGAGATTGTGCCACTGCACTCCAGCCTGAGCGACAGAGTGAGACTCTGTATCAAAAAAAAAAAAGTTAAAAATAAAATAAAATAAAATAAAATACACAGTATGTTAGATGGTAATACATTCTGTGGAGAAAAAGGGGAATAGATCACCCCAAGATTTGGGAAGGGCTTCAGTGTTAAATAGAGCGAAGAGTAAAAGCCATCTGAGCAGAGACTTGAAGGAAATGAGGGAGCAAGCTGTGCAGTTATCTAGAGGAAAATAATCCCAGGTAGAGGGAACAGCAAGTGTACAACAAGCCCGAGAGGTAGGAATGTTTGTGGCATGTTATAATAGCCAGAAGGCTAATGTCTGGCTGGAGTGTGGAATGAGGGAGAAAGTAGGAGATGAAATCAGGAAGGGAAGGAGGAAGGTCATAGAAATTCTCTGGGGCTTCTAGAGTTTTCTAGACTTTGGCTCTTATTCTGCATGAGATGGGAAGTCGTTGGAGAATTTTTACCAGAGGGGTCGTTGAACATCTTGACAGGATCGCTGTACCTGCTGTGTAGACATAGAAGAAAGAGGTGGAAGCAGGGAGACCAACTCTTAAGATTGATCAGCATGTCAGGGTTCTGCAGAGAAACAGAATCAGTAGTAGATAGGTATTTTAGGAAACTGATTCACATGACCATGGGGGTTGGCAAGATTGAATTTTGTGAGACAGGCCATTAGGCTGGAAGCTCAAGCAAGATTTCCCTGTTGCAGTCTGGAGGCAAAATGTATCCTTCTCTGGGAAACCTCAGTCTTTTCTCTTAGGCCTTCAATTGACTGGATAAGCCTTATCTACATTATGGAGGGTAATAGACTCAACGTCTACTGATTGTAAATGTTAATCATACCTAACAATACCCTTACACCAATATCTGCTAATAGATTAGTATTTGACCAAAGAACTGACCGTATAACCTAGTCTAGCTAAGTTGACACATAAAATTAACCATCACAAACAGATTGGGAAGAGGCCACACTTTGGAGTTAGGGATTCAAAATGGAAACAGTTCATGATGAAATGAAAGAAAAGGTGAGTATGAGGTTAGTAAAAATAATATTAATCTTGTCAAGCCAGTATCATTTATAGCATCAATATCTAACAAGAATTTAGTCAGCGGTGATTTGGACTTTGGAGCCTTGGTATGGTTGGAAGATAAAAATGTGATATGTTTCTACTTGCAGTGGTGAAATAGTGAGTGCTTCACAGAGAACCATTAGTATATAGTGCTCCATTTGTGGAAGAACTATAAGTATGTAGGGAACTTACAGTTAATGAGTACTACATGCCTAGACATGTTACTAAGCTCTTTCCCGTATATTATCTTTCTTCACTTTATAAATAGGCACTTTATAAACTTTATAAGCTAGGCACTATTCTGTCTGTATTACACATGAGGAAACTGAACTGAGGGAGAGAGAGCTTGTGACCTACACAGGAGTATCTACCTTTTATGTGGTGGAGCCAGGATTCAAACTTAGTCTTTCTAGCTCTGTTATACCTTACTGCCTTTTCAAATAGAAACTAGTTTCAAACGGCTGATTTTTATATTTTAAGTTGTAAATAGACTTTTCTAAATCCCAGGGCAATTATGTAATAGGAATGCTATTTATGTTATACCAGTAGCTTGCATGATCAAATATCTCCTCTTCAGAGAGACCTTCTCTGACCACCCAATCTAAAATAGCTTCCTGCTTTCCACTCTGTTATTTTACCTTGCTTAATTTTTTTCCTTCATAGCGCTTAGCACTGTATGAAATTATATTCTATGTTTGTTTGTTTTCCTCCTGTCTGCTGTCTTTTCCCCACCAGAATCCAAGTTTTGTGAGAAAATGGGTCATGTCTTCTTTTTCCCTGCTTGGGAAACACATCCATTTCTAAAATAGTCCCAGCAGGTAGTAGGTGCTCAATAATTATTTATTGAATGAAGAGTAGGCATAATAAACTGGAATATGAAGGAAAGGCTATTTCTAAGCTTGTTTAGGGTCATATGGTATAGTATTATTTGCTGTCATAGTCAGGACTACTTTGGACTTCTTTCTTTGAATTCTGTGAATGTAAGTATTCCTGTGAGTTGAAAGATTATCTTGAAAAAAAAAATTGATTTTGATTTGAAGACTAGCCTGTATTTTGTTTTGCTTTCAAAAGTTCTCTTTTGATTATACAATTAATACTATTTATTGTAGACCATTGGGATAAAAGTGGAAAGAAAAATGAGAAACAGTTTATGGAGTGCCATTCTTAATATTTTTGGCATGTTTTCTTTTAGTTTTAAATCTATGCATATGTTTTACATAGTTGGGATTATTATATATATAATTATATATGTAATTGTAAAATTTTATATAAATTTATATATTATATACATATAAATATATGTATAATTTTACTTTTTATGCTTTGTGTACTTAACAGAATGATTGTATTAATGTATTCCTATAATTTCTCATAGCATAATTTGAAATTGTCTTACATATTTTATGAACTCTCCATAACTTGTCATTTCTTTGGGTGCTTAGAATCTTTATTCTTAATTATCTAAAAAGCTAATCATCATCTTTGTGCATAAATCTTTGGCTTCATTTTGAATTAACTAGGATATATTTCCAGGAGATACATCATATATATTTTGTCAAATTGTTTTCCAGAGTGTTTATATCTGTCATTCTGCCTTCACTAAGATTGAACATTTTTGTTTTGAAAAGCTTTAACAAGCCTGTTACTCTGTATGATTTAGTAGCATGCTCTAAATTCAAACCTCTTTACGAGTGGCAACTCTTTCCCTGAGCGGTTTCAATACATGTTGAGTCAGCTAAGGCTTGACCTGCTAAAACAAGATCTAGGCCATGCCCGGTGGCTCACGCCTGTACTTGCAGCACTTTGGGAGGCCGAGGTGGGCGGATCATGAGGTCAGGAGATCGAGACCATCCTGTCCAACTTGGTGAAACCGTGTCTCTACTAAAAATTAGCTGGACGTGGTGGCGGGCACTTATAATCCCAGCTACTCGGGAGGCTGAGGCAGCAGAATCGCTTGAACCTGGGAGGCGGAGATTGCAGTGAGCTGAGATCGTACCACTGCACTCCAGCCTGGTAACAAGAGCGAGACTCTGTCTAAAAAAATAAAAAAGAAAAAAGAAGATCTACTCCTATGCGTGGCCAAGAAAAGGATGTCAAGAGACGTCCAAACACCTACCAACAGCCTGCCCATGCCTTCCATTGAGTTGCCTGGCTGCTGTGACTAGAGTTCAAAATTCAGATCATTCACTTAGAATGGAGTTACCCACAAACTACTTAAGAAAACTACCTACTATGTCCCATTCCTTATGTTACATGTAGAGAACAAGCTGCCAGTTGTAGACAGATTGCATATGAACACTGTCTACCTTAATAAAAAGAAGGTTCCTCTCCTTAGAAAACCAAGAGTCACGTATTGCCATCCCTGTAAAATCTTTACATTATAGGATGCATCTTAGTTACTTAATTTGTAGTAAAAGACAAATGTTAAATCCTTCATCTTTAAGACAATAAGAAATGAAAAATTGAGGGTTAAAATAATGGTAGGTGTGATGGTAGATAGGAAGAAACTGTCACGTACTTTGAAAGAAAAAGACTGTCAAACATTGTCTAGGGCATCTGGTAGAGTTCATAGAAAAGAGATAGATGCATGAACCCCTTATTTTTAAAAATTTAATTGATTAATTTTTGAGATAGGGCCTTACTCTCTCACCTAGGCCGGAGTGCAGTGGTGCGGTCACTGCCCACTGCAGCCTCAACCTCCTGGGCTCAGGTGATCGTCCTACCTTCTGAGCAACTGGACTACAGGTGTGTGCCACCACTCCTGGCTAGTGTTTCTGGATTTTTATGGAGACGGGGTTTCACTGTGTTGCCCAGGCTGGTCTTAAACTCCTGGGCTCAAGTGATCTGCCTGCTTTGGCCTCCCGAAGTGTTAGGCTTACAGGCAGTAGCCACCACTCCTGTCCAGATGAACCCCTTGTTGTTGAGTAGTAGTAACAATGGCTCGGGAAAGACACATGTACCTGTAGTGTCAGTCAGTGCTAGTTTGAGAATATGTGTTTATTAAGATCATGTGATTAAAATGTGATGGTAAAAAAGTCACAAAGGATTTTTAGCACTTTTATTCCTGGGGATATGAGCCCATAGTTTGAAGTGTTAGGTAATAATTAATGTAAATAAGCCATTGAAATATTGCTTTTTATTTATTTTGAGATAGTCTCAAGGTTATAAAAGAGTTACTAGTATAATACACAGAACTTTTGTTTCTCAATTTGAAAGTAAAGCTGACTGAATGCTTCTCTCATGCTGTAATATTTTCCTGTGTATTTCCTACAAAGGAGGATGTTCTACATAGTCATAATGCAAGAATCAAATCAGTAAATTAGCACTGACAGATTACTGCCAACTAATTCTCAGCCCTTATTTAAGTTTCATCAGTAGTCCTGATAATTTCCTTTATAGCAGAGCTACCCAGTTCAGAATGATGCATTGCCTTTAGTTGTCACACTTCTTTAGTTTTTTTCAGTCTGGAAGAGTTATTTGGTCTTTGTGGGACTTTCATGACCTTGACACTTCTGAAGATTACAGACCAGCTGTTTTATAGTCTGTCAGTTTAGGTTTTTCCTTTGTTTCCTTATGGTTTATTTAGTTTGTAAGAATATCATATTCTCATTGCATCCTGTCAGGTACTACATAATCTTGATTTCTCTCATTCAGAATGGTGATGACTTTGATCACTTGAGTAAGGAAATGTCTGTTAGGCCTTCTTCATTGTAAAGTTATTTTTTTTCCCTTTGTAATTATGCATTAGGTGGGAAGGTACTTTGAAACTCCATAAATATCCTGTTTTCATCAGAATTTCGTTTTTCATTTATTCTATCAGTATACACCTATGTTTTCCTGTTTTATTCAGTAGGTTATTATAATCTTTTATTATCATTATTTATTTTGATGGTCATAGTGTTTAAAGTTTAGGCAATGGGTGCCCTTTCAGGTCAGCGTCTGTATCCTATTTTATTTTATTTTATTTTTTGAGACAGAGTCTCACTCTGTTGCCAGGCTAGAGTGCAGTGGCGCAATCTTGGCTCACTGCAGCCTCCGCCTCCCAGGTTCAAGGGATTCTCCTGCCTCAGCCTTCTAAGTAGTTGGGATTACAGGCATGTGCTACCACACCTGGCTAATTTTTGTATTTTTAGTAGAGACGGGGTTTCACTTTGTTGGTCAGGCTGGTCTCTAACTCTTGACTTCTTGATTCGCCTGCCTTGGCCTCCCAAAGTGCTGGGATTACAGGCGTGAGCCACCACACCCGGCCTGTCTGTATCCTTTTGATCTGTTTTCATGATTGTTTAAGTACTTCCTTACTTTCTGTTGCAACATGTTCCAGGCTTATCTTGTATTTTCCCGCTCTCAGCCTTGGAAGCAGCCATTTCTCCAAAGAGCCTTGTTTCCTTTCACTGAGGAATGGTATTAGATCTGGATGGCAAGTGTGCTTAGTGCTACTGGAATGTCATTGCTTCTAGGCCCTCTCAGCCAACTGTGTTAGGAGATACATGTCTACTTTTCTGTCTATATAAAAATACTTCCCTCCTTGTTCTATGTATTAGAAACTGTGAGTCCATACTGATATATCCAATTCTCGTCTAGTCTCACAGGTCTCATTCTAGCCTTCCAGAAGGAAACCCTTTTCATATTTAGTACTCTCTTCTCTAACAGTGAGAAACCTGACTCCTGTTTTCCCCAATATATTTACTCACTTGCTCAATCCCAGAATGCATATCAAGTAGTTTTAGAATTACAGTGGGCCCTCCGCATTCCACAGATTCAATCAACCTAGATTTGAAAATATTTGGGAGAAAAACCAATAAAAATAACAATATAACAGTAAAAAATAATACAAATACAAATACAGTAGAACAACTATTTACATAGCCTTTACTTTGTTTTAGAATTATAAGTAGTCTAGAGATTTAAAGTATATGAGAGGATGTGCTTAGGTTACATGCAAATACTATGTCACTTTATATAAGGAATTTGATCACCAGTCGATTTTGATATCCATAGCGGGAAGAGGGTATGTATCCTGAAACTGATTCCCGAGGATGACACTCAACCCCAAGGATGACCCTGAGGGATGACACGCCTTGCAAACATCACTGAAAAATACATGTACTAACACTAGCCATACTAAAGATTCTTTACAGTTTTCTTTTTTTTTTTTTTTTGAGACAGGGTCTTGCTCTGTAGCCCAGGTTGGAGTGCAGTGGCACGATCTCAGCTCACTGCAGCCTGCACTCCTGGGATCAAGTGATCCTCCCTACTCAGCCTCCTGAGTAGCTGGGACTACAGGCTCATGCCACCATGCCCTGCTAATTTTTGTCATTTTCCTTAGAGATGGGGTCTTGGCATGTTGCCCAGGCTGGTCTTGAACTCTGAGGCTCAAGTGACCTGCCTGCCTTGGCCTCCCAAAGTGCTGGGATTACAGGTGTGAGCCACCACACCTGGTGATTTCTTTGGAGTTCTTAAAAATCATGTTCATGACTGTGTAGTCCAATTACTGAGTTCAAGAGTCACTTGGGTGGGATTTTACCCCCTTACATTAAGTATGATTATGTTATTCATTTGTTTCTGCTGATATATTCCATCTCTCTTTCTGAATTTTTTTGTTTTTGTTTGTTTTTGAGACAGAGTCTCGCTGTCTCCCATACTGGAGTGCAGTGGCGTGGTCTCGGCTCACTGCAACCTCCGCCTCCTGGGTTCAAGTGATTCTCCTGCCTCAGCCTCTGAAATAGCTGGTACTGCAGGCTCCCGCCACCACGCCCCTGCTAATTTTTTTGTATTTTTAGTAGAGATGGGGTTTCACTATGTTGGCCAGGCTGGTCTCAAACTCCTAACCTCGTGGTCCACCTGCCTTGGCCTCCCAAAGTGCTGGGATTACAGGTGTGAGCCACTGCGCCCGGCTTATCTTTGCTTATTTTTTACACAAAAGGTAATATACGGTACATATTCTTTTGCACTTTGCCTTTTCATCTAAAGGTGTATACTGAAAGTTATTCTATATCCGTCAGCAGGGGCCTTCCTTATTCTTTCTTATGGCTACACAGTACTCTGTTGTGTTCGTATGCCATAGTTTATTCAGCCAGTCTCTTTTGTATGAGCATGTAGGTTGTTTCCATTTTTTTTGAAATTACAAACAGTGACTGAATAACCTTGTGTATATGTATTTTCCTATTGTTACTGATTTAGTGTATCTTCAGGGAGAATTCCTGTAAGTGGAGTAAATGCACAATTAGTTTTGTTAAATATTAACAAATTCTCTTCCAAAAAAGGGTTGTAGCACATTAGCCTTCCCACCAGAAATACACAAGAGCACCTATTTCCTCACTGCTTCATTGACTGAATGTGTTATCACTTCCACGTACTTGCCAACATGTTAGGTGAGAAACGTGTAGCTTTAATTTGCATCTCTTTATGAGTAAGTCTGAACATCTTTTCCTATTTAAGGGTCATGTTATGTTTTTTGAAAAGCCTGTTTATGGCCAGGTACAGTGGCTCACGCCTGTAACCCCAGTTATTTGGGAGGCTGAAGCGGGGGGATTGCCTGAGCCCAGGAATTCAAGACCAGCCTGGGCAACACAGGGAGACCCTGTCTCTACAAAATATAAAAATAAATTACCTGGGCATGGTGGCATGCATGTTCCTTTGGTCCCAGCTACATGGGAGGCCAAGGTGGGAGGATGACTTGAGTGTGAGAGAACAAGGCTGTAAGTGAGCTATGATCATGCCACTGCACTTCAGGCTCAGTGACAGAGTGAGACCCTGTCTCAAAACAAAACAAAGTTTGTTTATGACTTTTCTTCATTTTCTTTTTGGGGTTTTGGTGTTTTTTTTCTTCCCTCAATTTAAACAAATTATTAGGGATATTAGGTCTTTTATTTGTGACATAGGCTACAAATATTTTTTTCCAGTTTGTCGTTAAAGGTTTACTTTATGGTAGTTAATAAAAATGCTGTGCAAAAGTTTAAAATTTTTATCTAGTTTAAATTTTCCTTTTTTTTTTTTTTTGAGACAAGGTCTCATTCTGTCACCTAGGTTGGAGTACAGTGGCACAATCATGGTTCACTGCAACTTCAACCTCGCAGGCTCAAGTGATCCTCTTACCTCAGCCCCCTGAGTAGCTGGGACTACAGGCGTGTGCCACCACACCCAGCTAATTAAAAAAAAAATTTTGTAGAGATGGGGTCTCACTGTGCTGCCCAGGCTGGTTTCATACTCCTGGGCCCAAGCAATCCTCCTGCCTCAGCCTCCCAAAATGTTGGGTTTATAGGCGTGAGCCACCCACTGTTCCTGAGTTCCTTTGTTTTTGGATTTTGAGTCATAGTTAACACCCTTTCCCTATACGTAAGTTTTAAAGGAATTCATCCACCTTTTCTTTTCTTTTCTCTTCTCTTCTCTTTTTCTTTTCTTTCTTTCTTTGTTTTTTTTTTTTTTTTTTTTTTTGACAGAGTTTTGCTCTTTCACCCAGGCTGTAGTGAAGTGGCATGATATCGGCTCATTGCAACCTCCGACCTTGGGTTCGAGTGATTCTCCTGCTTCAGCCTCCTGAGTATCTGGGATTATAGGTGCATGCCACCACACCTGGCTAATTTTTGTATTTTTAGTAGAGACAGAGTTTCACCATGTTGGGCTGGTCTCTAACTCCTGACCTCAGGTGATCCACCCACCTCAGCCTCCCAAAGTGCTAGGATTACAGGCGTGAGCCACCTCCCCCAGCAACCCATGTTTTCTTCAAGTACTTCACAGTTTTACTCTTTAAATTTCTTATCTATTTGCAGTCTATTGATGTACATTCTTTGAAGTACGGATCCAGTTTCATCTTTTTCCAAATTGCTAGCCAGTTGTCCTAGCACTAACGTTTCCCAGTGATTTGAGGTGCCACTTTTATTATGTGCTAAGTTTTCATATATACTTGAGTCCTATTTCTGGACTTTCTATTCCATGAAGCCAGAATTTGGCAAACTGTTGCCTGCAGGTCAAACCTAGCCATGTTTTTTTTTGTTTTTATTTTTTGAGACAGAGTCTTGCTCTGTCGCCCAGGCTGGAGTGCAGTGGCACAGTCTCGGCTCACTGCAGCCTCTGCCTCCCAGGTTCAAGAGATTCTTCTGCCTCAGCCTGCCAAGTAGCTGGGACTACAGGCACCCGCCACCATGCCTGGCCAATTTTTGTGTTTTTAGTAGAGGTGGGGTTTCACCATGTTGATCAGGCTGATCTCAAACTCCTGACCTCAAATGATCCACCCACCTCAGCCTCCCAAAATGCTGAGATTACAGGCGTGAGCCACCGCGTCCGGCCCCCACTGCGTTTTTATAAATAAAGTTTTATTGAAGCACAGCGACACTCATTGAATTACATATCTGTGGCTGCTTTCATCCTGTAACAGAAGAGTTGAGTAGTTGTGACAAAATCAGTGAGTCCTGCAAAGCTCAAAATATTTACATCTGACCTTTTACAGAAAAAGCTTGCCGACCCTGCTCTGGAGTAATTGTGTATTTATGTACTATAAAAATACCTTGCTTTTCAGTAGAGAGGCTTATTTATAGTGTATTTTGATGTCCAGTAGGACTGATTCCCCACTTTTCTTTTTTTGTATTTTTTACGAATACTCATGTAAGTTTGCTTTTATATATGAACTTGAGTATCAGTTTGTCTAGCTCCTAAAGAATTTTCTTGTGGGATTATTGGGGATATGTTAAACTTATAAATTAGGGAGAACTATCATTTTTAGAATGTTGAGTTCTCTTATCCAACAACAGTTATTAAGAAAAGAATAGAGAAATCTATCAAAGAATTAATTCAGAAAAATGTATCAGGTCAGCGTGGATTCACGGAGAATACTACCACACCTTTAAAGAACAAATAGGCCAGAAGCTCTATAAATTGTCCCATAACATTGATTGAAGGAATTTTTCTTCTTTTTCTGGGAATTACTTTTAGTTTTATTATCTTTTGATCAGAGGTTCTTATTTTCTAATTTTTCTTTTTTATTGAACTTATTTCTTTGTGATCTAATATATGATAAGCTTTCAGAAATTTTTTCCATGTGTTAGAAAAGCGTGTTTAGTCTGTATAAACAGGTTGTCATACCCTGTAAGACCTGCCTGGCTGATTGATGCTTATGAATTTTTATTTTTCGTTTTCTTGAGCTGTCTTGTAGTGAGAGTAGTGTGTATAGTATATTTATATCCATGTCTCTCTGCATTTCTTTTAGTTTGTTTCTTTTCATGATGTACTTTCTTTGCTCTTTTATTTTTGAAATTTCCTTTTATAGAAAGGTTTGTATTTTTGTTACTTTTAATTATAATTTTTGTAATGCCTCTATTTCCTGTTTATTTTGTTGTTGTTGTTTTGTTTTTGAGACAGGCTCTCACTGTGTTGCCTAGGCTGGAGTGCAGTAGCCTAGGCTGGAGTGCAGTAGCATGATCACAGTTCAGTGTAGCCTCAAACTCCTGGGCTCAAGTGATCGGGGCCTGCCTCAGCCTACCAAGTCACTGGGACTACAGATGTGGGCTACGATGTCTGGCTAATTTTAAAATTTTTTTAGAGATGGGGTCTTGCCGTGTTGCCCAGCTGGTCTTGAACTCCTTGGCTCATGGGATCCTCCCATCTTGCCCTCCCAAAGTGTTGGGATTACAGGCATGAGCTACTGCACCTGGACTGCAGTTTTAGAGTTGTGTTATTTCTTTGTCTGAATATGACATATGATTCTTCTGTTATCTTCAGACTTGTTTTATTCTTCTTCTTCTTCTTTTTTTTTTGAGATGGAGTCTAGCTCTGCTGCCCAGGCTAGAGTGCAGTGGCACAATCTTGGCTCACTGCAACCTCCGCCTCCCAGGTTCAAGCAATTCTACTATCTCAGCCTCCTGAGTAGCTGGGACTACAGGCGCCCGCCACCATGGCTGGCCAATTTTTGTGTTTTTAGTAAAGACGGGGTTTCACCATATTGGTCAGGCTGGTCTCGAACTCCTGACTTCAGGTGATCAGCCCGCCTTGGCCACCCAAAGTGCTGAGATTACAGGCATGAGCCACCGCACCTGGCTCAGACTTGTTTATTCTTAGAGCCATAATTGTCTTAAATGTTTACCATTAACTTTTTTGACCAATTTTTGCATCATCTCTGGATTACTCAAGGAAACCTTTTCTTTACCCTTTATTTTCTAAAATTTTGGAAGATGCTGCTCCACTGATGCCTCTCTTGGTATGTTGTTTTGAGAAGTTTGATGCCAAATCGAATTAATGCTGTTTCTCTTTAAAGGTTACTTCTTATATTAAAAAAATTTTTTTGGGAGGGTGGGGATTGAAAACATTTTTTCTTTATTTTTGAAGTCTAATAATTGTCCTAGGATATCTCTTGGAGTTTATTGCTGTGGGCCAGTTTCCCCTATTACCTGGAGACCCTTTCAACATGTAGTTCGGGTTTCCTTTTTTCTCTGGAAAGCGTTTTGAATTACAGTTTTTCTTTTTCTTTTTAAATAACAGCTTTATTGAGACATAAATATTATAAATTTACACATTTAAAGTGTACAATTCAGTGACTTAGTATAGTCACAGAGTTGTATAACCTGTGCCACAGTCAGTTTAGAACGTTTGTATCACCCTTAAAAGAAACACGCTACCGGCTGGGCGCGGTGGCTCATGCTTGTAATCCCAGCACTTTGGGAGGCCGAGGTGGGCGCATCACGAGGTCAGGAGATCGAGACCATCCTGGCTAACACGGTGAAACCCCGTCTCTACTAAAAATACAAAAGCAAAATTAGCCAGGCGTGGTGGCGGGCTCCTGTAGTCCCAGCTACTCGGGAGTCTGAGGTGGGAGAATGGTGTGAACCCAGGAGGCAGAGTTTGCAGTGAGCCGAGATGGTGCCACTGCACTCCAGCCTGGGTGACAGAGTGAGACTCTGTCTCAAAAACAAGACAAAAAACAAACACAAAAAACACTCTACCCTTAGGCTGTCATTCCCTATATCCCTTGCCCATCCAACCCTAGGAACCACTTGGATTATAGTTTTAAAGGTTATTTTTGTTATTTTATTTTCTTCTTTAGAAACTCGTGTTATATATAGGTTGAATCTCCTTTGTTTTCCATGTTAACTACTTTCTCACTCCCATACTGCTTCTTTCTTCATCACATTTTTATTCTTTTGGGTTGTTTTCTTGCTTTACTTCAGTGTTTCCTAATAATTTTCAATTTTTGTTTTTTAATTTTTTTTATTTTGAGACAGGGTCTCACTCTGTCACCCAGGCTGGAGTGCGGTGGCACTGTCTTGGCTCACTGCAACCTCTGCCTCCTGGGTTGGAGCAATTCTTGTGCCTCAACCTGCCAAGTAGCTGGAACTTCAGATGTGCACCACCACACCTGGCTCATTTTTGTATTTTTAGTGGATACGGGGTTTCACCATTTTACCCAGGCTGGTCTTGAACCCTGGCCTCAAGTGATCTGCCTGCCTTGGCCTCCCAAAATGCTGGGATTACAGGCATGAGGCAATGTGCCCAGCCTATATTTTCAAATTTTTAAAATTTTCATTTGCTTTATCTTTTTTGGGGGCATTTTAATGTATTCTTGTTTATTATAATTTTGTTTTTATTTTTTGAGTTAGGTCAATTCTTACTACATTTCTTTCGGTTTTTGGTACATTTCTGTTCTTAGGTTTTCCAATTTCTGATTCAGAGTGTTTCAGAGTGTTGTTAAGTAACATCAAATGCCTGTTTGAGCATATTTAAATCAGTTTGCAGCAACTCTTTTCAACCAGGTTTCTCAAAAACAGTATGCCCTTACACAATAAGGCATACATTGTATATAATGAATTAATGTCTGTCATACATGATAGGAATGGTATTATCTATGTACCATCCTTAGAGAAATTAAGAAAACAGTCTGCAAAATTACTCTCATCAGAGCTTCATGATCTCACAGAACCTTAGTTAAGAAAGGCTTATTTGGGCTGTTGTTTAGTTTTCTGTTTTTCCCTCCTTCCCTTACTCCCTCCCTCATCTTTCATATGTAGGAGTTCCATGAACTTTTCCCTGTATAGTTTTTTCTTTTTTAATAGATGAAAATTGCATGTGTCTCCACATTGTTTTTGAGACAGGGCTGGCAGTTTGAGGTAGTTTAAGTTGACGAGATTCTTAGCTTAAGAGCATCCCTTATCAAAGTATTATGTCTTTACTGCATGGCTTCCTTTGCAGGATAAGCAGGTGATGGTGGGAGGAAAGGCTTTGCATCCTATGGATGTTTGTAAAAATTCTTTTCTTGCAGGATCCTAGAATACTTCCTCCTGGGATTCTAGGATCCCTCCTACCCACATACACACACAACCTCTTGTAATGTGGGCATCCCATACCACAGGGATACATTTGATGCAATAGATGAGCCTACAGTAACACATCATTATCACCCGAAGTTCATGGCTTATATTAGGATTTATTCTTGGTGTTCTACATTCTTTGGGTTTAGACAGATACGATAACATGTATCCATCATTGCAGTATCATACAGAATAGTTTAACTGCCCTAAGAATTCTGTGTGCGCTTCCTGTCCATCTTTCCTGACATTCACTAGTTGTTTTAATGTCTCCATAGTTTTGCCTTTCCCAGAATGTCATCTAGTTGGATCACACGGTGTGTAGACTTTTCAGATTGACGTCTTTCACTTAGTAATAGGTGTTTAAGTTGCCACCAGGTTTTTTGATGGCTGGATGCCTCATTTCATTGGATGACATTCAATTGTCTGGATGGTACCACACTTTTTTTTTTTTTTTTTTTTTTTGAGAGAAGGTCTTGCTTTGTTTCCCAGGCTGGAGTGCAATGGTATGATTGTGGCTCACTGAAGCCTCAACCTCGTGGGCTTAAGCAATCCTCCCACCTCAGCCTCACAAGTAGCTGGAACAACGGGTGCATTCCACCTTGCCTGACTAAATTTTTTTTTTTTTTTTTCTGTAGAGGCAGAGTCTCCCTATGTTGTTCAGCCTGGTCTCAAGTCCTGGGCTCAAAAGATTCTCCTGCATTGGCCTCCCAAAGTGCTAGGATTACATGCATGAGCCACTGTGCCTGGCCCTACCAGAGTTTATTTATTCACCTATTGAAGAACATTTTGGTTGCTTCCAAGTTTTAGCAGTTATGTATAACTGCTGCTATAAACAGCCATGTGCAGTTTTTTCTGTGGATATTAGTTTTCACTTCATTTGGACAAGTAAAAAAGAACATGAATATTGGATTGTTGGGCAAGAGTATATATAGTTTTGTAAGGAACTGCCAAATTGTCTTCCAAAGTGACTGCACCAGAGTAGGGTGACTTATAGTAAAAAATGTGTTGTACTTTGGTGATGGGCACGCTAAATACCTTGACTTTATCCCTACATGTTATATACATGTAACAGAATTTCACATGTACCCCATAAATTTGTACAAATTAAAAAAAAACAAAGTGGTCTTACTATTTGATATTTCTACCAGCAATGAATGAGAGTTCCTGTAGCTGCACGTCTTCTCCACCATTTGATGGTGTTTGCATTTTGGATTTTGGCCATGCTGATAGATGTGTTGTGGTATTTTGTTTTAATTTGTATTTACCTGTTGACTTAGGAAGAGGTGCTCCATATTCCATGTTTATTTGTCATCTGTATATCTTTTCTGGTGAAGTGACAGTTAAGGTTTTTGGCCCATTTTAAAAACTGTGTTGTTTACTTTTTTCTTGTTAAGTTTGAAGAATTGTTTCTAGGCTAGGCATGGTGGCTCGTGCCTATAATCCCAGCACCTTGGGAGGCTGAGGCAGATGGATTACTTGAGCCCAGAAGTTCGAGACCAGCCTGGGCAACGTGACAAGACCTCATCTCTACAAAATATACAAAAATTAGCCGCGTATGATGGGGCACCCCTGTGGTCCCAGCTATTCGGGAGGCTGAGGTGGGAGGATCACTTGAGCCTGGGAGGTTGAGGCTGCAGTGAGTGGTGATTGCATCACTGCATTGCAGTGTGGGTGACAGAGTGAGACCCTGAGAGAGAGAGAGAGAGAGAAATTGTTTCTATAATTTGGGTAACAACAGTCATTTGTCATATATGTTTTTTGCAAATATTTTCTCTGAGTTTGTGGCATATTTTTTCAATTCTCTTGACAGTGTCTCTCAGAGATTTTTAATTTTAATGAAGTCCAGCTTAATAATTCTTCATGGATTGTGCCTTTGATGTGTCTAAGAAAGTCATCAACAAACCTAAGATCATCTAGATTTTCTCCTATGTTAGCTTTTAGGATTTTTATAGTTTTCCATTTTCCATTTAGGCTTGTAATCTGTTTTCAGTTAATTTTTCTGAAATGTGTAAGCTGGGTGTCTAGATTCATTTTTTTGCTTATAGATGTCCATTTGTTGACGAGACTCTTCTTTGTAATGACTTTGCTTCACAGTCAAAGATGAGTTGACTGTATTTATGTGGGTCTATTATCTGGGCCCTTAATTCTATCACATTGACCTAGCTCTGTATTCTGTTGACAGTACCACACTTTCACTTTCGTGAATACTGTAGTTTTATAGTGCCTTTTGAAGTCAGGCAGTATCATTCCTTGAACTTTGTTCTCCTTCAATTGTGTTTGTTATTTTTATTTATTTATTTTTAATTATTATTATTGTTATTTTTTAGCCTTTCCATGTAAACCTTAGAGTCATTTCAATATCCACAAAGTAACTTCCTGGATTTTGATAGAGATTGTATTGAATCTCTAGATCCGGTTGGGAAGAACTGATGTCTTGACCATATTGAATCTTCCTTTCCATGAACATGGATTATGTCTTCATTAATTTAGTTCTTTGATTTTCTTCATCAAGGTCTTCTAGTTTTCCTTACAGATTCTTGTGTATATTGTTAGATTTATACCTAATTATATCTATAGGTGTTTATGTAGATGGTAATATGTTTTTAATTTCACATTTCATTTGTTCATTGCTGGTATACAGGAAAGTGATTGACTTTTTGTATATAAACATGTGTATACTGCAGATCTGCCATAATCACTTATGAGTTCCAGGGGCTGTTTTGTTAATTCTTTCAGTTTTTCTACATAGACAATCATGTCACCTGTGAACCAAAACAGTTTTATTTCTTTCTTCTCAATCTGTATATTTTTTATTTCCTTTCCCTGTCTTATTGCATTAGCTAGAACTTCTAGGATGATGTTGAAAAACAGTGTTGAGAGGGAACATTCTTTGTTCCTGATTTTAGTGGGAAGGTGTCAACTTTTTCACCAATACATATGATGTTAGCTGTAGGTTTTTTGCAGGTGTTCTTTATCACGTTGAGGAAATTCTCCTCTGTTTGCCTTTTGTTTGTACACTCTTTTCTCCTAAAAACTGATCTTTTGAAGACTGCCTTTTTACATCTTACATCCTCTATCTGTAATCAACTCTGAACTAGCAGGATACTTTTTAAGTATTTTCACACTTAATGTGATTTTATGTCAATCTTTTATCTGCTGCTTGTTTCCTTCTTTTTTCTTCTGCTGCTTGTTTCTTCTTTTTTTCCTGAACTGCCCTTGATCTTCATGAAGATTTGTGGCTGGAGCATAAGGATGTACTAGGATTTAATTTTCTACTTAGGTTCTGTGCCTTTTAGTTATTCTGAGAGCTTGAGCTTTATGTAGCTGCATTTTTTTGTCAGTCTTTGTGTCCTGTGAATTCACTAATATCCTATCACTTTTATTTTGTAGATTCAGCAGGATTTTCTAGTTAGACAGTCATACCATCTACATTCTTTTTGTTATTTATGTTTTTATTTCTTTTTCTTGCCCTGTTGTATTGACTATAGTGAAACTTGTGGTTTTCAATTTCAAATTCACAAATTTTTAATTTTTAAAATTACTGATTGATTTATTATTTTTTTTGAGACAGGGTCTCACTCTGTCACCCAGGCTGGAGTGCAGTGGTGCGATCTCGGCTCACTGTAACTTCCACCTTGGGGGTTCAAGTGATTCTTGTGCCTCAGCCTCCCAAGTAGCTGGATTTAGAGGTGTGTGCCACCACGCTGGCTCATTGTTTTATATTTTTAGTAGAGACGGGGTTTTACCATGTTGCCAGGCTGGTCTTGAAGTCCTGATCTCAAATGATCCACCTGCCTCGGCATCCTAAAGTACTGGGATTACAGACGTGAGCCACTGTGCCCAGCCTATTTTTTATTTTTTTAGATGGAGTCTTGCTCTGTCACCCAGGCTGGAGTGCAGTGGCACGACCTCAGCTCACTGCAGCCTCCATCTCCCAGGTTCAAGCGATTCTCCTGCCTCTGCTTCCCAAGTAGCTGGGATTTCAGGCACATGCCACTATGCCCAGCTAATTTTCGTATTTTTAGTAGAGACGGGGGTTGACTGTGTTGGTCAGTCTGGTCTTGAACTCCTGACCTCAAGTGATTCGCCTGCCTTGGCCTCCCAAAGTGCTGGGTGTGAGCCACTGTGCCCGGCTCAAATTCACAAATTTGAATTCACACTTGAAGTGTGAATGGATGTTCTAGCTTTGTCCTTCAGGACAATGGGAAAAGGTTCCATCTTTAAACATTAAGTATGATGTTTCATTATATGACCTTTATCATATTGGGGAAGTTATCTGAGTTTTTAATCATGAATAGATGTTGAATATTGTCAAATGCTTGAAATGCACCTATTGTAATCTTCATTCTGTCCCATTGGTCTATACATATGTCTTTATGCTAGTTCCACAGTTTTGGTTATGATAGCTTTGTAGTAAGTTTTGAAACCAGCTTTTCAAAGCTGATTGAAGTCCAGTTTCATTCTTGTGTATCAGGATTATTTTGTCTGTTCTGAGTCCCTTGAGATTGCTAATGAATTTTATGGTTGATTTTGCTACTTATGCAAAAAACATCGTTGAGATTTTTGTAGGGATTGCATTAAATCTGTAGATAGTTTTGGGTGGTACGAACATCTTAATATTAAGTCTTGCAATCCATGAACACGAATTGTCTTTTCTTTGTGTCTGATTTTTTCTGCAATAGTTTATACTTTTCAGTTAGTCATATTTTCTAGAAATTTAAAGAGAAGAAATTAATGTGTATGCAGACCCAAGTTTTCTTTTCTTTTTGTCTGAAGAACTTTAACATTTCTTCTAGTGAAGGGTTGAGAACTAGATCATTGTCCTGGAAGCCAAGTGAATGAAGTATATCAAGAAGATGGAAGTGCTCAACCTTGCTGAAAGGTGAAGAAATAGGAGGAATGAGAGTTGACCCTTAGATTTAGTAACTTGTAATGTGAAGTCTTTTCTGATGAAAACAAATGATTATTAGTCAAGGAATTCGCAAAGGAAATTCTCTTCAGTCATCCACTTATTATGAAATACACATCCTTTTGGATCTCATGGATTTCTAAATTTGACCAAGAGGTAATTGTCAAAGTAGGCATGAAGGTTCATTGCAGTATTGTGTTTAATAGTAAAAAATGTAATGTTTGTTACTACTTGTATTGAGTAAGGAAATTATGGGATGAAGTGAACTGTAGCCCTTAAAAATGAAAATGTAGAACTACAATAATGTGGAAAGATGTTCATGACACATGGAAAAACCAGTTACCGAAGAGCATGTTTTAAACAGTTTTCACTTACATATATGCAGTTTTCAGTCTGTGTACCAAAATGGTCCAGTGGTTATCCTTAGGTGGCAGTATTTTGGTTGATTTTTCCTTTTTAAAAAAACTTCATTTGTATATTTTCTTTTGTGATGTGCCTGTGCAAGTCCTTTGCTCATTTTAAAATTTAGTATGTGTGTGATTGTGATTTTTCCTTGAAGTGAGTTAAAAAAAATTCTATGTGTATTGCCACTCTTTTCTTGCTCTGTGGGTTGCCTTTTTTCTTTTACATCTAATTCCTTTGAAAGAATTAAGGTGTATTGTATATTTTGCATGTCGCAAAACTAATCCACATATGTAGTCCAGTGATGCATCATCACCATAAATCAATTTTAAAACATTTTCAATCTCTGAATGTTTTTAATGAACAGAAATTATTTTAATATACTCTGATTTATTACATTGTTCTTTGTGGTTAGCAGTTGTATATTGTTTTAAAAAGTTTTGCCTATTCCCAGGTCATGAAGATGTCCTATGGCTTCTTCTAAAAGCTTTACAGCTTTGTCTTTTACACAGATCTTCAGGCTATCTAGAATGGATTTTTTGGGTGTTTCTTTGTATGCATGTGAGAGGGTAGGGCCCAAAATATGTTAGGAATATCTAGTTGATAGAGTCTTTTATTTAAAAGACCATTCTTTTACCACTGCACTGAAATGTGCCACCTTGGTATTTAATCAGGTGAACTTATATGTGTGGATTTGTGTTTGAATGCTGTTTTGTTCCATTAATCAATTTGTCCACCTTTATGTCTGTATAACACTGTTTTAGTTACAGTAGCTGTATAATAGATCTTGATGTCTCATAGTATAAATTTTCTAGCTTCATTTTTCCAGATTGACTTGGTTCTTCTTGGCCCTTGATATTTCCATATAAATTTTAAAATCAGCTCTATTTTAGGGCAGGGAGATGGGGGACACAGTGGGGGAGGACAAGCCTGCTGAGATTTTGATTGATATTGTTTTGAATTAATCATCTCTTAATCTTTAAGGTAAGCTTTTGGCAGGTTTAGTTTTATTTTCTCAGTTTTCATTAAAATATTACGATCTGTCAAGTGGTAGCTACTATTATATTTCATTGCTTTATAGTTTCTTAGGTAGGTTTTATGTTTGAATCTTGGATGAATCTGCTAAGTTACACATACAGAAAATGATTGTGATGTGATATTGTATTTCTCTGGCTTTGGCTGATATTATTGATAGATGCTTTCATGTTTCTTTTTAAATGATTTATAGTAGAAGCAAGAATAAAAGTATTTTTCCAGTTTTATTATTTTTTCCCCCCTTCTGAGCAGTGTTGTGTTGTAGGTGCTTTGCATAGGTTATTTTTATTCCTGCAACATAGGCAGTATTATCCCTATTTTATAAAAAGAGGGACCTGAACCCAAGAGAGTGGTCCAGTAACTTACCCCGAGTCACAGTTTGTAATTGGTAGGGCCTGGGATTTGTGTTGGGGATGGCTGGCTTAAGGGCCTCTTCTTTACACTTCAGCTGACTGACTTCCTCAGTGGTGCCATTCTTCATGACTAAGTATCTTTTGGCTGTTTTTCTGTTACTGCTTCTAAAGCACTTTCTTTTCTGGCTTCTTTAGTGAATGTAAAAAGCTTTGGTTTTAAAGCCATCTTCAAAGTGTGAAGCACAAGGAGCTTGTATGAGCACGCTCTGCCCTTGTCTGCTTTCTCTGGGAGACTCTAGCAGACTCGTATGTATCCTTCTTTTAGATCTTTTTAAGCACTCAGATAATAAATAAATTTTATTCTTTTATATAGTTAGCTGAATACTTTGGGGGAGGTAAGGATGACTGCCCCTCTGAAAGTAGACTTTGTTTCTTACCACTTTTTGTGAGGACCAGAATGGCACTGCATGTTTTTCTTCGCTTCTATTTTGAATTCTTGCTCGTTGTAGACAGTTTTGGAAAATGTGGGAAAGGAGTAAGCAGAAACCAAATTACCGCTTTTTCACTATGTTAAGTAATAGGAAGATTTTGGTAACTGTAGCTAATGCTTATCAGTAAATATTTATTATACTTCTGTACTTAGGTAGCATACTGGGAATTATTCTAAGTGCTAAGGATACAGACTGAATAAAAACAACCAAATATCTCTGCCCTGTGGAGGTTAAATTTGACTAAAGGAGCCTCTGTTAGTCTGTTCTGACACTGCTATAAAGAAATACGTGAGACTGGGTAATTTCTAAGGAAAAGACGTTTAGACGTTTAACTGGCTCATGGTTCTGCAGGCTATATAGGAAGCATGGCGGCGTCTGCTTGGTTTCAGTTATGGCAGAAGGTGAAGGGGAAGTGGGCACTTCATGTGGCCAGAGCAGGAGGAAGAGAGAGAGTGGTGAGGTGCTACTTTTAAGCAATCAGATCTCATGAGAACTCACTCACTCATGCCATGACAGCACCAAGGGGGATAGTGTTAAACCATGAGAAACCGCTCCCATGATTCAATCATCTCCCACCAGGCCTCACCTTCAACATTGGGGATTACAGTTTGACAAGAGGTTGGGGTGGGGACACAGATCCAAACTGTGTCAGAGCCCTGCTTGCGTGCCAGGATTATCTCTTAAAATTTTCTCACTCACTCTGCCAGGGAGGCCCTGTTTTCACCTTAGTTTTATGGATGAGGATGTAGGCACAGAGAGGTCAAGTGGAATGCAGCACTGCTGGGCCTTTCAGTAAGAGTTTGTTTCCCCAGACCACAGCATATATATCTGGGGTCTTGGTGTGAATCTTTTACCTAATTTTTAAAGTTTAACTTCAAAAATCACTTTTTCTTGCTCTTAAAAAGATATATGTCTACTTTAAGGAAAATTTAGGTAGGATAAGTAAGCAAAAATCAAATAAAAATTACAGAGATAATATTGTAAGCACATAGTTGCTTTTGTAAAAAAATAATAAAATAAATTTTATTTGTAAAGATGAGATTGTACGGATATATTTTGACTTGCTTTTTTCCCACTTGAAATAGTTTAAACCTTTTCCCCTATCATTGTTCTTCTAAAATAGTGTTTCCCTGACTTTGGGCAGTTGAGTACAAGCCTCACAAATTTTGACATGTCTGCATACCATTTGTTATTTTCCGTTCTGACCATGTTGTAAAAATCTGTTTTTTAAGTAAATCAGAAGAGGGAACTGTAATCACTACTTGACTGGAAAATCAGTGGTGCTTACTGGCATAGATTAGTGTAAAAGTAAATACCATTAAAAACCCCAACGTGGGCAACATACTGAGATCTTGTCTCCATAAAAGAAAAACAAAACAATTAGCCAGGCACAGTGCATGCACCTGTGGTCCCAGCTACTTGGGAGGCTAAGGCTGGAAGATTGCTTGAGCTCAGGAGACCGAGGCTGTAGTAAACCGTGATCGTGCCACTGCACTATAGCCTAAGTGACAAGACTGTCTCAAAAAAACAAAACAAAACGACAAACCAAAAACCCATATGACATTTTAGCCAGATATTGTTTTTTTGTTTGTTTTTTACAGAAAATTGAACAGTAAGCCCGCTCTTTTTGTTAAAAACAGGTAATGGCAGATATTAGAGAGATGTGAAAGTATCTTTTGATGAAATTAGAATTGAAAGCAAACTGAAAAGCTAGTAGCTTTTGCAGCATGGGATTTATTATACTCTACTAACCTTTACCAGGGTTTCCAGGGGTTTTCAAAGTAAGAAATGAAATTTATATTTATACCTAGTGTGTGTGTGGTAATTTTTATGTATATGCATATATGCATGTGATACAGGATTTTTTCAGTGCTGCTTCGCCAGCTGGAGACCTTTGCAGCTGGCAGTGCACCTGCCCGGGCCCCGCTCTGCCCCGGGCTTGCTGTTGGAGGTACCCTGCCCACTTGGCAGGTGGGCTGCTCTTGGCGCCCTGGCGCTGATCCTGTGCTCAGTCTGTGCCGGGGCCAGGTGTGCTGCAACCTGCTTCTGCCTTGGGCACTGGCCTCTAGACAAGGGGGAATGTGGTGGCACTTGAAAATTTTGGAGACACCAGCAACTACGTGACCCCAAAGGAGGTATTACAGCATGTCACAACTCTGGCCCAGGGAGCGGCGAGGTCTGGGGCCCCAGAAGGATTGTAGCTCTTCTCTCCTTCCTGCAGCACTACCAACCAGCGGGGGTGGGGGATGGGACATGTTTCAGCCCATTTGTGTTACAGCTTATTTAATCCTGTCGTCCTGCTCTGGCCTGTGGCTCCTGGGCTGGCCTGGCCCCGTGGCTGCTTCCTGTCATGCGGGGCTGCTGCCTGGCACCGGCAGAGGGCAGAGGGCTACAGTATTACGCGTTTTTCCTACTCATGTTCGGAAGATCCTGAGTTCTTGTCCCGCATCCAAGAAGAATGAGGTTATGCTCACAATCGGAGGGTGAGCAGGGCGGAAAGTTTTATTGAGCGACGAAGCAGTTCTCAGCAGAGAGGGCACTCAAAATGGGCAGTCCACTACCCGAAGTCGGGTAGTCCCCCAGTGTGGCTGAGTTCAGGGTTTTTAATAGTCACAGAATGGGAGAGGTGCGGGCAGTAGGTAGCATTGGAAAAGGCAACGTTTGATTAAAAAGCATTATCCAGAAACAACCAATTGGGAAAGAGCTGGCAAACAGGAATAGAAATTCTCACTCTGGGTCGTGGGCTTCATCCATAACCAGCAGCCTTGTCTTCAGGCTTCAGGCTGTTTTTAGCTTGAAGGTGGGGTTTTGGCCGGGTGCAGTGGCTCGTTCCTGTAATCCCAGCACTTTGGAGGCAGAGGAGGGCGGATCACGAGGTCAGGAGTTCAAGACCAGCCTGGCCAACATGGTGAAACTCCATCTCTACTAAAAATACAAAAATTAGTTGGGCATGGTGTGGTGGGCGTCTGTAATCCCAGCTACTCGGGAGGCTGAGGTAGGAATTGCTTGAACCCGGGAGGCAGAGGTTGCAGTGAGCCAAGATCACGCCACAACACTCCAGCCTGGGCGACGGAGCAAGGCTCTGTCTCAAAAAAAAAAAAAAAAAAAGGTAGGGTTTCACCACGGACCCGCCCCGTCTCCCTAGGATTTTGTCTGTCTCCTGCTGCTGTCACGTGTGTATGTGTTATGTCTATATATTCAGGAAAATTGCCGCCATTTTTAATTGTAAGATTGATTATAAGAAACATCTCTATTTCAGAAATGTTAAAATGTGAAAAAAACATGTCTTAGAATTAATGAAGTAGAGGATATTATATGTGCTCTATTCTATTTCAGTTTTTTTTTAAAATACTGGTTATCTCTTAAGTTGATATTTTAAACTATAATGGATTGTAATCTCCAATTGGAAAAACATGGACTTAAAATTTAAAAATAAGAATCTTAATTTCTGCTTTACTTAAAAATCAGTAAAGATGAATTTTAAATGAAAATGTACAAAGTAAAATAAAACCTCTAGGTGTGGAAGAATATCTTTATGACGTTAGGAGAAAAAAGATTTCTTGAGTAAGATGACAGAAAGCATAAATAATAAAGGAAGCAATTGACAAATTAAACTTCTTTAAAATTTATTACTTCTGTTTATCAAAAGACACCATTAAGAGAATGAAAAGTTAAGCCACAGATTGGGAGAAGACCTTTGTAATAATGTATTTGAGAAAGAGTTCATTCTAGAATATACATAGAATTTCTAGAAATCAGTAAGAAAAAGTCTAACTAAAAATTGGTTAAAAGCTTTGTTATCCAGTCTGGGTGTGGTGACTCAGCCTGTAATCCCAGCACTTTGGGAGGCTGAGGCGGGCAGATCATTTGAGGCCAGGAGTTCGGGACCAGCCTGGCTAACATGACAAAACCCCATTTCTACTAAAAATACAAAATTAGCCGGGCATGGTGGTGCATGCCTGTAGTCCCAGCTACTTGGGAGGCTGAGGCATGAGTATTGCTTGACCCATGGAGGCAGAGGTTGCAGTGAGCCGGGATTGTGCTGCTGCATTCCAGCCTGGGCAACAGAGTGAGACTGTCTCTCTCACACACACACACGCGCGCACACACGCACATGCACACACACGATTGGTGATGACAAAAAGGAAGAAAAACATTCTTCTACATTCATTCTTTCAGATTTTTTTAGTATCCGTTCTTGTCATGTAATGTCAACAATGAAATACTTGTTAGAAATTTGAGTGGATAGATTAATTAGAAGAGACCTTACTGTGCTATAATAATATAACAGAAATTTCATATAACAGAAATTTCAACCAAACTCCCATTTAATAACAAATTCATACATAGCTGATTTAGAATTTATTAGTGGTTTACATTTTTATCAGTTGGCAGAAAGAAAATAACTGATATATTCCTATATTTTAGCGTTTGTCCAGAGGGAGGAGATTTCCAGTCAAGCTGTTTGGTGATGATTGCGTTAATGTATATGCACATATGGCCTTCTTCCTTCTGAATTGCTATGTTTGTTTGAGAGATAGGAACTGCTATTTTAGACAAACTTTTTCAAAATGAATGCTTCTGGCTTTCTAGTGATTTTAATTCCCAGCAATGTGTTGGCAAGATTTAGGTTTTAGGGGCCCAGGTATAGGTAACAAGAACAATGAAAAGGTATTTGGTTTGCCTTTGCCAGTCATTGTTCTATGTATTTATCTTTGGAATTTACAGTGAGTAGTAATTGGCGGAATATGTTTAGATTTTTCTACTTGGTGTAATCTTAAATATGTAATAATCTCTTCCTGATTTCTAACTATATTTGGGATTTTTTTTCTGTGACCTATATCAGTTTTTACAAAAAGGTCCATGGAAAATTGAGAATAATATGTAATCTCTTACTGGATAGAAAGTTTGAGATATATCTAGTAAATCAAGCCCGTCCCTCCTTCCCTCCCTCCCTCCCTTGTTTGTTTGTTTCTTTCTTTTTGGTCTCCTTCATCTGTCAAAGCTGGAAAGGTATTTAAAAAATAAAATTTCCAACTTTTCTCCTTTATGTACTGTTGCTTGGTGTGGTGACTTACCTGTAATCCCAGTGACTTGGGAAGCTGAGACAGGAGGATCACTTGAGCCTGGGAGTTTGAGATCAGCTTGGGCAACATAGCAAGACCGTGTCTCTAAAAAATTTTTAAAAATTAGTTGGGTGTTGTGGTGTGAGCCTGTAGTCCTAGCTACTCAGGAGGCTGAGTTGTGAGGATTGCTTGAGCCCGGGAGTTCGAGATTGTAGTGAGCTATGATCATGCCTCTGTACTTCAGCCTGGGTAACAAAATGGAACCCTGACTCTTAAGACGCACTCTTCTTTTTGAATTTTGCTTTTCAGAGATTTAAAACGTAAATATTGCTCTCCTTGCAATAAAAACCCTTGCTGTCCTTTTAATTTGAATTTTTTTGCTATGTTTTTGCTCATTTCTTTTAGCCTTTTTTGTACGAATTTGTTATTATGCTTACCTTTGTGTGTAGGGGGTCTCCTCAGTTCAGCTTTGTTTTATTAAAACATTCTGGTTGCAGTCTATTAAATTGATTTCATGGGCCAAAACCAGCAGTTGGAAAACACCTAAGATACATTTTTTTCTGTGTGGGAAAGTACATTGATTTCTGAGTAGAACAGGCTTAGGTCTGAATCCTGTGTCTCTCATTTACTAGCTATATGACTCTTAACTGTTAGTTACTTAATGCAGAATTTGCAGCATTTTTAAAGCAGGAAATGGATTCCTCATATAATTCTCAAAGTACGGAATTTTCCAGTTGAAATATATTCTGTGTGTGTTCATGGCCCCTACTGGCAAACATATATCACTGCTAAGAGCCTGTTGTACCTATACACAAACTAAATGAAAATGAAGGCTAGGTCATTGGAACCAGCCTACCACTTCCATTGATTGGTATGCAAGAGAGAAAGGGGAATGTGCAGAAGAGATTCTAGAATTATTGAAATGCTATGAAGAAAGAATGAATTCTAGGTGGTAGCTGAGATTCCATAGCAAATGTGGTATTGCTGTACTAAATTACCCAGTTGATGAAAACATCTTGACAAGTTTTCAAGTCACACTATTGTGTGATTTTTTGTTTGTTTGTTTTGGAATGATGATGCAGTGGGGTACACTTTCTCAGGTTTTGTTTGGTTTTATATAGAATTCAGTTTCAGATATGTAATTTACATCTGGGCTACCTAGAATGCATTCGTTTGACAGGGTGAAGACTTTTTGCATTGGGGTTGCCATGTTCGTGAAAATCCACAGATAAAAAGGAAAGTTACTTTTGCTAACCTGTTTATCATATTAAAAAAACACACCATATATATTTTCAGTTATTTTTTATTTTGTTTATTATTATTATTGCTTTTTTATAAAGATGAAGTTTGCTCTGTTGCCTGGGCTGGAGTGCATTGGCATGATCTTAGCTTATTGAAGCCTCAGACTTCTGAGATCCTCTCACCTTAGCCTCCTGAGTAGTTAGGAGGCTTGGCAGTACCTGGAGACATGGGGTGGGGACTGACTTCCCATCTCTCTTCCACTTAATTCCTCATTCCTTTCCATGCTCCACCTTTCATGTTTCCAGCCATTCGTTGTCCTTACCACTCTTAGAACCCAGACATTGTGGCCTTGCAAGACGGCTTTGTAACTACCAAACTCAGGGGATGCTGTACTGAGTCACTGCTCCCCCTTTCTTTATTCCCCTGAGGAAACCTGCTCGCTTTAGTAACCCTTAGGTCCCTTCAAGATAGCAGTAAAAAGATTACATGGAGAGACCTTCATAAATAGTACCTTTGTTTCCTTGTTCTTCATCCCATTCGGGATTACTTATTGCTTTCACCACTCCAGTCCTGTTTTGGACTCTTGGACACACTGAGTTCCTCTCTACCTCATGGTTGATTTTTTAGATAGAGCCCCACCCTCCTGTCCCTCTCCCTCATTGTGGACCTTGGTGCTATGGGGTTTATAAGATTTTACTGAGAAAGCCAAGTTTTCCCCATAGGCAGCCATCCGGAGCCATCCTGTCAAAATCTCTGAAATTAGAAAAGCATAAGAAGATAACACAGGGGAAAAGTAGCATCTTCAAATCGGAGAGTGAAGTAATGTTTCTTGGAATACCCATTATGCATTAAGCAGTGTGTAGGGTAGTCTCCATCCCCACAACAACTCTGTGTGTTTGTATTTGTTCCCAGGGTAAAAGATCTTGCTCAAGCTCACACACACACATTGAGTGAGTGACCAAATCAGGAATCCAACTTCTCTTTGACTTCAAAGCCTTTGACTTTCCTACTCTCTCATACTGCATCCCTGCTCAGAGCCAGTTTTGTGACCTGTAGAGTGGCTAGTGTTCAGTGGTGATTCTTATGTCATTACCTACATTGGTATTTTCAAATGGATTGTTTGGAAATACTGTATAAATAGTACAAACATTTTAGGACTTGAAGAACATAAAGGAAAAATAGGGAAAATTTGAGACAGGCTTATTCCCTAAAGACAGCAAACAGGATCTCGTAAACACTGATAACTTAAATAGATCTGTAATAACCTTTTGAATAATACTATGAGACAAATGTTGTTTAAATTTTATGCCCCAATATTATAATTTTAGGTTTTGGAAGTAATCTTAGAGAGACTGCTATCCATAAATGAGTTGTCTTTTCAGAGCACAACTAGCCCACTTCCCCTTCTCATTAAGTTTCCATTTAGCCATTAGGTGGGAGCTTCAAAAGGGAAAATCCAATCATGTATAATCTCTAGTTAATGGGCATCTATTGAGCGACTGGGTCACCAGAAAGAATAATTACACAGTACCTCTTTGTGCAGTAAACACAAAAATCAAAAGCTAATGCATTCCCAAGGCAAGCCAGATTGTTACTGGCTAACAGCATCCTCCTCTTCAGGGAGAAGGTTGGGGCACCCACCGTGCTTGCTAGGGGAGATTGCAAAGCCATTCCAGAAAAACAAGGCTATCAGGGGAGGAAGGACGAAGGCAGGGGGGCTTCCAAGGCTTTGCTACTTCTAATTGCGGATTCCCTGGGGTGCATTACTGAATAGCAGACCTTCTAGTAAATGTTTTGTGCAATCATCGGAAACTTCATGGGTCTTTGGAATTTCTTGCCACAAGTGCAAAAACAGTGATGACTGAGGTTGAGCTTCACCCTCACTCCCACAATTTAGCCTTTTTTCTAAGCACACCCAACCTTTGTAAATAATGACTTTATGCTTGCTTTTGTCTAACCACTAACTTGATTGATTTATGAAAGATGAGCACATCTCCCTTGACCCAAAATGGCATGTGTTAGCCACAGAGCCAAATAGTTCTTGGGTTTGTATTGGTACACTCTAGCTTGGGTTTGCAAAATTATTTCTTGTAGTTATTTAGGATTTGCAAAACTTGGTATAATTCAAATAACCTGTTTTTCCCCCCTTAGAACACTTCAGTTATGGAAGATCAAAATGAAGATGAGTCCCCAAAGAAAAATACTCTTTGGCAGGTAGGAATGACGGCGCACAGATTAGACAGCAACTGACTTACTATAGATAGGATGCTCCCTCAGTTAATGTCCTCAGTGGAATCAAGAGCCAAGCATTTTTGTTTTCTTTTGTGCAGTTTTGCTAGTTTCAGAATCCACCCTAATTTATCTTCCTTCCATAGGGAATTGTCATTACAAATATGCTAAATAATTTTGGAGTTTCCACAAAGATCTGAAGTGGCTGTAGCCTAAAATGTTCTGTCTGTGGCCTCTGCCTAAGCCAAAGATGGATAGTGATGGCATCCTTTGTCACCAGAATTGCACCATGCCACACGCCAGTATATACATGGATGGCCTTTTCTCCTTTTGCTCTCAACCTTTAGTCTTCTCTCCCATTTCCATTGGTTTGCCTTTTCCTTTTAAGCTCATCTCCTTCTCCCTTGGCTCTGTTTAAAGGTTTGCCAGTTTTCTTCCCAATTCCCCAGGTTGTGTGTGTGTGTGTGTGTGTGTGTTATGTGTGGTTGGGGGTTTGGGGAGCAAGCAGAGTTTCATGATTTGGTGTTTTATCAACCATGCTGGTACACATGGCTTTCCCCTTCATGAAGACAGGATTTAAAAGCAAAACAAATCTAAATCTGAAGAGACTAATATAAAAATGAATTCTCTGGGTTCATTTGATTTGAAACTAAAAAGATAGATTAGTTAGCAGGAACAAAGTGCACCCAACACATTTAAGAGGAAATGAAGCAAAGAAAAACAACACTAGGAAGAGCTTGCTGGGCTGAGCACGTGGTTGGAAATAGCATATTGAAAATGTGCTATAGAATAGTGCACATACCATTATTTTCTTCTTACATTGTGTACAGACTGAGTTTTGTACCCTCCTTCACGTTTATTATTTTGCAGCGGATGCTCTTCGTTTACTATGATTTTTCAATTGGCAGTGGTTCTTCACACTTTAGCTTTAGTTTTTCTTTCATCTATCTTCCAGTCAACTAGTTAATAATTATACAAACACTCTAGGGAGGCTAGATGATTAGGAACTTGTCTGTAAATAAAATAACACTTTTGCTTATCAAATGAATTAATGGCTGTGAAAGTACTTTGTAAATTATAAAGCAGTACACAAGTGTAAGTTGTTATCATTATATTTAACCTGTTATGAATCATCATTTTGGCAAGTTATTTGGAATAAAATATAGAAATAAAGGGGGAAGGTAAACACACGCAGTTTTCTTTCTTAAGGCACTTTTGAGATTTTGATGTATACCATTTACGCTGTCATGGTATGTTCTCCTTGTCATGAATTACTGTGATCATAATGTTTTGTAAAATCCTGGATCTTGCCTTTTGTTTCTTAATATTATTTCATAAGCATGTTCTGTTGTTATAAAAATATTACCCCCCCTTTTTTTTTTCCTGATGGAGTCTTGCTCTACACCCCAGGCTGGAGTGCAGTGGCATGATCTCAGCTCACTACACCCTCCGCCTCCCAGGTTCAAGCATTTCTCCTTCCTCAGCCTCCTGAGTAGCTGAGGTTACAGGCATCTGCCACCATGCCTGGCTAATTCTTTTTGTATTTTTAGTAGAGACAGGATTTCACCATATTGGCCAGGCTCGTCTTGAACTCCTGGCCTTAAAGTGATCCAGCTAACTTGGCCTCCCAAAGTGCTGGGATTACAGACGTGAGCCATGCCTGGCCAAAATCTTACTTTATATGCTAATTTTAGTGGCTTACATTATAGCTCTTAATGGTGATGTGTTAGAATTTGTTTTAAACAGTTGCTTGTAATTGGGCAGTTATTTCTAACTTTTCTTTATTATATTGTGGACATCCTTATGCTTAAAGCAACTTAGATGCCCCTTATTCTTGCCAATATTCATCACAGCAAAGACTTTTCATCTCTGTTTTGAACTCTTTATTTTTTGGATCTGTTGAGACACAAATGTCTTAGTATAAGCAGTTTCAAAATCCTTGTTCAGTGCTTCCCCCTAGTGGTATCTGGTGTCAGTGAGCTTTTCCTCACCCAAGATACAAAGGAAGAAACATTCTTAGACAATGGGGCCGTAAGATAAACTGAGTGGAAGATAGATGCCTTTCCATCTTATACCTCTAAATATGGACATGAGAACTTCAGACATGAAATTTATAAGATTTTTTGTCAAGGAAGACTGAAGACTCCTTTGGATATTTACAAAGGATGTCTTCTCTGGGATGGGTTTAGTCCACTTTAAGTTAGGGGACATACTGATAGGAAAAGCTCTTGGTTCATTCCATGTAAGACTCCTGAGATAAGTTCCTAATGGAATTAATAGGTGTTTGTAATTCAGCTCTTCAGTTCTTAGAATTATCTTTTGTGTTATTTTTTCTGGTATTATGTATGAGGAGGCTATCAGAGGAGTGATCGACAAATGGTTTGACAAATGTTTGACAAAAGTATTGAGGTTATTTTGTTTAGACAGGGAGGTTACTGCGCCTCATAGTAGTTGTGGTTTGAGTCTAGTGATTGAGATTATTTTTAATGTTACTGTCCAGATGCAGTGTATGTAGTTTCAGTTTTAAAACATATACTGATTCTATGTAAGGACTTGTAGGAAGATTGGATGAGAAATGCATTGTTAGTATAAGAGTCTGTGAGTTGTCCATAAACCACCTATGTAAGATGTAGAATTTTTCAGGTACACATGGTTTATTTACCTTGGGTCACTTTCTTGGAAGGTAATCTAAAGAAGGATGGGAAAGTCTAAAAAGTTTTGCCAGATTAGTAGCCCTGGCAAAACCGTATGGAAGAGATTGAAACTGTTGGGTAAAATGAAGCTTTTTGGATTGAATTGCTTTCAGGTTTCAACACAGCACAGCTTGTCTTTGTTATATAGACCTGTGGTCCTCAACATGTGGTACCTAAAGTGTAGTCTCTGGACCAGTGGCATCAGCATTGCTGGGAAACTTGTTAGAAATACAAATTTTTGGGCTCCACTCCAGACCTCTAGGGTGGGACCCAGCGGTCTGTGTGTTTAACAACCCCTCTTGTTATTCTGATGCTAGTTCAAGTTTGAGAACCATTAGCATAGATGTGTGTAGCATTAACTTTCAACTTTGAGGAAGTAAAACAAACTGTTAATAATCAGTTGCCACTTTGCCAAGTTGAGCAGTTTCTCTACGATGGTTATCTCCAGCAACAGTTATCTTTGGAGACGATAATTCCTATATATCCTGTGTATAGAGAGATACCCAGTATATATCTTTGGAGCATCATTTTGTAATAAGCGTTCGAAAATGATGATTTAAGGTGCCTTTTAGAAATAGCTATCACTTTGGCATTTCCTGTAGTGACTAATTTGAGGACACAGACCCCGAATACATTTTAAATTCCTGAATGAATTAATGATGGAATGAGTTTGGCTTTAGGGTAAAAGTGTCATTTTAAGATTAAATACACAGGGTGAAAAATATTTCCATGAAATATTAATTAGGTTTCTTTCCTTGTTAAACTAATTATTTTTTTGTTTTTCTAAAATAGATAAGTAATGGAACATCATCTGTGATCGTCTCCAGAAAGAGGCCATCAGAAGGAAACTATCAAAAAGAAAAAGACTTGTGTATTAAATATTTTGACCAGTGGTCTGAATCAGATCAAGTGGAATTTGTGGAACATCTTATTTCACGAATGTGTCATTATCAGCATGGACATATTAACTCTTACCTGAAGCCCATGTTGCAGCGGGACTTTATTACCGCTTTACCAGGTAACTGTACTTGTCTTTTCAAAAGCTGAGCGATCGAAGAATGCCCGGCCCAAGGATCTAGGTGGATATTTATGAAATGATTGAATGAGTACTGTGTGAGGCAGCATTTCTTTGGGACACGTACTTTAATATATGGAACTTGAGGAATTATAATTTAGTATCTATCTAGGAAATATAGGCAGTATCTTTAACAGTGTTCATTATTGGCTGGGCATGGTGGCTCATGCCTGTAATCCCAGCACTTTGGGAGGCCAAGGCGGGTGGATCACCTGGGGTCAGAAGTTCGAGCCTGGCCAACATGGTGAAACCCCATCTCTACTAAAAGTACAAAAATTAGCCAGGGGTGGGCGGATGCCTGTAATCCCAGCTACTCAGGAGGGTGAGGCAGGAGGATAGCTTGAACCCGGGAGGTGGAGGTTGCAGTGAGCCAAGATTGCGCCGCCGCACTCCAGCCTAGGTGACAAGTGTGAGGCTCTGTCTCAAAAAAAAAAAGTGTTCATTATTGGTTCACCCTGTTGCTTCATTCGGTTTGTTGAATGAGTTAATGATATGCTTTTTATTTTGATGTCGTTTAGAGTCTGCACTTTGCCTTTGTAGGTAATTTTAAAAAACATGGTGCTCTTCTCTTCAAACATAGTTTGTATGTTTGGGAAGTGTCCCAAAGTTTAGGACATTCATTTGTATCTGAAGTGGCACTTAAGGAATGGCAAAAATATATTGGGAAAACTGGTAGCATGTCTTTATTATATTTCTCAAAACCTGTTTCTGCATCCTCTCCCTCACTACTGTCTTCCCATATATGTCTCATACACGCATAGGTGTGTACACACACACACACACACACACACACACACACACACACACACCTGGTTAAATTTACTTTGATTTTTAAAAGTAGACTTTATATTTTTAGAGCAGGTTGAGGTTCAGAGCAAAATTGCAGGGAGAATGCAGAGAATTCCCGTATTCACATACCCATTCCCTCAGCCTGCCCCACTATGGGCATTGCACAGCACAGCAGCACATTTGTTACAATTCATGAACCTGCGCTGACACATCGTTATTACCCCAAAGTCATAGGTTACGTTAGGGTTTACTTTTGCTGTTATTCATTTTGTGGGTTTGGTCAAATGTATAATGATACACATCTGCCTTAAGAGTATCCTACAGAATGGATACTATCCTACAGAATGGTTTCACTGTGCTCCACCTATTTATTTCCCTTTGATTTTTAAAAAATAATTTAAAATTTGCTGTATTCTGTACCACCTTTTTATTTTTCTCAACGAAGTGGCACCTTGCTATGTGGGCCAGGCTGGCCTGGAGCTCCTAGGCTCAAGTGATCCTCCTGCCTCAGCCTCCTGAGTAGCTGGTACTGCAGGCATGCAGCACTGTGCCGAACTCGTGATCCTCCTGCCTCAGCCTCCTGAGTAGCTGGTACTGTAGGCATGCAGCACTGTGCCGAACTGGTGATCCTCCTGCCTCAGCCTCCTGAGTAGCTGGTACAGCAGGCATGCACCACTGTGCCGAACTTCCCTTTGAATATGATTAATCATGAATTTTTTTCTGTTTCTATATTGTTTTTTAAAAAATTCTCAATTTAAATTTGGCTAGGTAAGATATAGAGATTTCACTCCTGTAGAGAATGCTGGCCAGAATGTTTTCCTCCGATGTGGCCAGTGTAATGTATGGTTAAAATTGCCACGTCAAAATAAGCCTAGAAGTAGCCAGGGATGAGCCAGTACCACTGCCACAACCCTAGCCCTTGTCAGAGCTACAGGATAGCTTCTTAAAGAGTAGCTCCTCCCTTAGCCTATCTGTGATTTACAGAATATCAGGACTCCGTGTTCTAAGTCCTTCCACAGAAAACGGAAACCTGGGGCTGCACGTTGACAAACCAGCTTCTGATTTCTAATCTCTCTCCCGAAACTTGTAAGTTTACCTTCTGCAGTGGGAGTTTTAAGGATATTTGAGAGTTAGCTTAGAAAAATTTGACACTGCTGTTCTTTTTATGCTGAAATGTAGCATGACTTGCTCATTTCTTCCATTAGAATCTCTAGAAAAGCAAAACATGAATCCTTTGTTTCTAGAATCATACTATTTAATTGCTTAAGGGGATCTTAGCCATCACTGAGTCCTGTTTTTCATTGTGTAGATTAGGAAGCCAAAGAGAAATTAATTGGGTGAGATGCCCAGAGTCACACATCTTGATTATAGTGGTGGTGGTGTGAATGATTATAGGGGTTGGTTCAAAAATTAGTACAAAGGCTAAGGAAAATTCCTTAAATTGGCCCCATGTACTGAATGTAAGGATTACAACTCAATTCAATAATTCTCACTTTTAATTATGAGGGAGGGATCCAGGGTGGAGAGGGAGACATGCTTTTGATTGTATGAGAGAGAATTACAGGTGAATGGAAGTAAGATGAGGCATGTACACATGATGCAGCTTCTCTATATGTACAGAACTCAAACTCAGAAATCTGTGGAATCAGGCTGCATCTCACACCAAGAAAAGACAGAGTCGTTTTTTAGGTTGGTGATTGTATTTATCCCTCATAAGTGATTTTAAATGATGAACCTGCGCTGACACATCGTTATTACCCCAAAGTCATAGGTTTTGTTAGGGTTTACTCTTGCTGTTATTCATTTTGTGGGTTTGGTCAAATGTATAATGATATACATCTGCCTTAAGAGTATCCTACAGAATGGATACTATCCTACAGAATGGAGGATACTCATTTTTGTCAAGCAATTCAATTTATTGTTTTGTTTTCCACCGTTTTGGTTTTGTTTTCTTCCCTATAATTTGCTTCTGAAGTGTTTTTGAGTGCCAGAGAACTCACCTTATATTTGCAGAGGAGCCACAAGGTGGCACTGTTGAAGTTCTCTTGATTTTCAGAGTATAGTTCAGAGGCAACCCCATCTCTTAGGGAGTATACAGCCTTGGAGAAGAAGCAGAACAGATGAACATGTGTTATGTATATAAATATGGTTAGTATAATTGCATACAATTCAGTTTTCATTACAGTGAATGTTAAGGCATTGTCCATATCTCTGTTAAAGTGGAATTTTGTGGTATTGAATATTACATGAAGTGAATGGACCATTGGCTGGGACATGGAAATACTTTAGTTAAAATGCTATTTGTTTTAACAGGACTTGATCTGAACATATATACATATGTCAGTATATATCATACATATGAATCTAATAGCTGAGGACAAGCTGGCCAAGTTGATTGTGTTAGTTAGTATCTAGTAGACCTAGATTAAACATGGCATTAGTTCCTTAACACAGACTCTGCCTTAAGAGCATCACAGGAGAAACAGGTCCATGTCCATGTTCATACTTAGATTTAATAATGTGTGGAGCAACTTACGAATCATTATACTAGTTTGGTGTTTCATTATTACTGTACATCATCTTGAGTTTGAGTTTTTACACTATTGAAATTGACAGTCAACTTACGACTTCATTTGATTGTGAAAACCATTAATTCTATAAAAATTATCTATAATTTTAGCTTTTAAATGCTTGTTGTGAATATCATACCTGTCAGTATAGGGAAAATGGAAAATGTTTGTGGTCTCTGGCTCCTTTTGGCTCAGTGGAAAAAGTGATAATTATGATATGCCTTTCTAAAAATCATAGTAAATGTTTAGTCTGCAATGTCAATTTCTGCATGCTGAGTTTGCGGTTTGTAAAGAACTGTTGTTAATGGGAAAATTCATACCATGTAAAGTAGAGACAGATTGTATTTCAAAAAGGATGATAAGCATTGGTGATCTGTTTGTTGAGGTGTCTAAGCAATTAAGAGTTTTGAAACACTTGGCTTTCTGGCCCTGGTTTATTCAATTGTCTTATCCCCAAGAAAGGATGATGGGCCATATTGTGGACCATAAATGTGACAGAGATTAGATGAAAGGTCCTAGGAGATGTGGAAGAACCAGAGCATAGATAAAGCTTTAGGTTGGGTACACGGCCAGAGCAGCGTGACAGGAGAAAGTATGGGTGCTGGAGTCACACAGGCCCTTGGTTTGAATCCTATCCCTTACACTCTACAGCTGTGTGGTCCCACTTTTTGGAGCCTCAGTTTCCTCATCTGTGTGGGAATAATAGCAATACTTTATGGGTACTGTGTGAGGATTAATGATGATACGTTATAGTATGCAGGGCATCTATTGGGTATTCTGAGGATGGCAGCTTAGAAAAACGCCCAGAGAGGCAGGAAACACCTGCTTCTCCAGAGGTAGTAAGATTTATTGCTAGGACATTTTAATTATTCCGAATTAATCCACTGATTTCCGAATTGATTCATCCTGACATCACATGACAAAGTGTGTGTCACTTTGTTGATTTGTTTCCTGGGTGTTTTATGGAAAAAGATGTTAGACTTTGTGAGCTGAGCCGCTTTTCACTTCATTTCTGTCTGAAACCTTACGTTGGTGTTTTCCAGGTGGAAGGCATCCGTTGAGGGACTGTTGCTGTTAGCAATTGCATTGTTTTCTTTTAAAACGTTTAGAACTTCAGATTTTACAACTAGATTTGTGACTTGGGAGGGGGAAGGGATAGCAGGGGTGGGTGGGAAAGGAAGTTTCTTTGCAGCTGCTCTTTGAAATGCATTTCTAAAATAATAAAAGTTTCTGTAATTGTGTGATCTAAGCAGCTGTGTTAAAACTGGTTGTAGTCAAGGGCATTGAATTGACATTTGAGTTTCATTTTGATACAGTGTTATTTACATATTGAGCTTTGAAATTTGTGCCTTTTAATTGTTTTAACTTATTATTGAAGTTTTTCCAGACTTTCATCTGGTTCCTGTAATTAGCAACAGCAGCATGTCTTCAGCACTGTGTGCGAAGTGTTATGGCCTCAATTTTCTGAAGCTGTAATGTGTCCTCTTGTTGCCTTAGGAAAAGGGGGTGGTGGTGGGAGATGGGGGAGTCTCAGCATGATAGAGACAGTAATGAGAGCCAGACATAGGTACTTCAGAAAATGCTTAAATACCTCAAAGCACTTTTTAGCTCAGGCAAATGGACCACCTTATTCAGTAACCTCTTTGTCCTGAACAGGCTTGAAACCAGAAAGTTACATGGTCTGCATGGCTCCTGAGGGTGGCCACTCTAAGGTACCTGAACAGAGATTGTTTGATTCCTGTTCTTCTCAAAACATTTAAGGGGCCATGAGACTTATACCAAAAAAACAGAGGGAGGGGGCTTAGCTTTTTGCTAGAGGGGATGCAAAATGCAGAAAGTAACAAGAAGAATGTTGTGTAGTGGCCTTGTCCATTGATATCCATTGAGATGATTTGGGGGAGAGGAGAACAAAGACTGACATTTCTTGAGTAAACTTCTTATTTACCCATCTCCTTACATATGCTGTCTTACTAACTTTCCCAACAAGACTGGGAGATTCCCTCCATGTAAAATGAGGGTATTTAGAGTAGCTATCTCAGAAGGTTATTGCAAAGATTATATGATGTAATTTATTTCAGACATTTAATATCATTCTGATATTATGGAAGACTGAGATCCTAAAAGGAAAACTGATTTGCTTAAGGTCACACAACTAGCAGTTGACAGAACTGAGATTCAACCTGGTTTATCTGACTTTCAGGCAGTGTGTTTTCCACAAGACTAAAACATGCTGCCTTATAGAGGGAGGAAGTGCATTTAAAGTATTAGACAAAGGAAATAGGTCAAATCTCATAGATATCACTCAGATGTTGCTTAATTGGACTGATAGCATTTGAAAGAGGAAGAAATAAGTATTAGTAAGGGATTTATTTCTGTAAAAACTCATTGATAGCCTAGTTGTGAGCAATTGATGGGGGAATCAAAGAGGACTAAAAGGGATATCATTGCTGTAAACTGATAGTTCCCAATATTTCAGTGTTATCTAGTGGCACGTCTTAAAAATACATATTCCTGGCTGGGCACGGTGGCTCATGCCTGTAATCCAAGCACTTCCGGAGGCCGAGTTGGGCGGATTATGAGGTCAGGAGATCGAGACCATCCTGGCCAACATGGTGAAACCCCGTCTGTACTAAAAATACAAAAATTAGGTGGGTGTGGTGGTGTGCGCCTGTGGTCCCAGCTACTCGGGAGGCTGAGGCAGGAGAATCGCTTGAACCCAGGAGGTGGAGGTTATAGTGAGCTGAGATGGCGCCACTGCACTGCATCCTGGTGACAGAGTGAGAATCCATCTCAAAAAATAAAAAAGAACAGATTCCTGGGCCTTACCATCTAGAGGTTCTGATTTAGTAGGTCAGGAGAAGATTGGGGGAATATTTTTTTGTTGCTGTTGTTTTAAAAATCAGTAACCCTGAGTTGAGTCAGATACAACCACACAGACTCATAGACCCCCCAGATAGGTGGAAGGTTTGGGTGCTGCTTTCCCATCACAGATGATGGGGATGTTGCAGCCTTTGAGGTTTGAAAAGGCAAGTACCTAATGCATTCTTTTTATTTTTTATATTGTTTTTAAAAGACAGAGTCTTGCACTGTCACCCAGGCTAGAGTGCAGTGGCGTGATCTCCACTTACTGCAACCTCCATCTCCTAGGTTCAAGTGATTCTCATACCTCATCCTCCCAAGTAGCTGGGATTACAGGCGTGTACCACTATAGCTAATCTTTGTATATTTAGTAGAGATGGAGTTTTGCCTTGTTGGCCAGACCAGCCTCAAACTCCTGGACTCAAGCGATCTGCCCATCTTGGCCTCCCAAAGTTCTGGGATTACAGGTGTGAGCCACCATGCAGCCCCTAATGCATCCTTGTCTTGCTGTTTGTTTCACCTTTCAGAGAGCAGAGGATTCTAGAGGGGAATTAATTAGAGATGTGTTTATAACCATTTAGGAGGATTTGGGGTTAATGATGTGAAGTAATATAAACCTTTAAAAGTGGCCATGTTCTTAGCCTGGGCAACATAGTGAGACCCTGTCTCTACTAAAAAAAAAATTTTTTTTTTTTTTTTAATTTGCCTGGCATGGTAATGTACACTTGTAGTCCCAGCTACTAGGGAGGCTGAGGCAGGAGGATCACTTGATTTTGGATGGTCAAGGCTGTAATAAGCCATGATCATGTCACTGCACTTCAGCCTGGGTGACAGAGCGAGATGCTGTAATTAGCTGTGTTCTGATATTAAGTGCAGAAACCGGAAAAGGAAGATAGATAAGTACCCCAGCATTCGAAAGATTGAAAGAGCCAAGTCTGTTAGTCCACGGCTAGAGACTGAATGAAAATGTTTAGAGGACTGACAGATTCTGCAGTTTGAAATTCTGATTAATTTGTCAATCCTAGTGATGGAGAGGCACAAGTAGAACCCCATGTGATTATCCTTGGATTTCCCTGATTTTAAGTAAACATAGAAGATTGAAGAAAGGCGGCCAGGTGCAGTGGCTCACGCCTGTAATCTCAGCTCTTTGAAGGCCAAGGCAGGAGGATTGCTTGAGCCCAGGAGTTTTGAGACCATCCTGGGCAACATAGTGAGACCTCATCTCTACAAATGATTAAAAAAATTAGCTGGGTGTGGGGGTATGTGACTGTAGTCCTAGTTACTTGGGAGGTTGGCGTGGGAGGATTGCTTGAACCCAGGAGTTTGAGGTGGCAGTGAACCATGATTGTGCCACTGTACTCCAACTTGGGTGGTAGAGTGAGTCCCTGTGAAACCTTTGAGAATGGTACCAAGAGGACCAAACCCCAAATAATGTAAAATTGGCCAAAATGTTGAAGTAAATTGAAAGAGTTGAAAACAAAATAATTAACTATTTGGAGCAAGATTATAAAGAATGAAGGAATAATGTGCTTAGAATAGATAGTGTAGTGATAATAGAAAGAAACAACGTATTTTCACTCCCATTAACCTAATTCCACCCCCCCAACCCAAGAATAATGGCTTTAAAGGAAAGGTTAGCAAAGTTGTATTTGAAAAGATGTGAAGATATTTAGGAATCTCATAGCTCGTATAAACAAATAGGCCTAAATACATTGTATGTCTGGATAGTGGCAAAACCTGTGGTTGTGATTTTTCAAGTTGTAGAACATTGTGAAGTAATTGAAAACCAGTATGCAGAACTATTGGGTACGGTTGTGCCCTGTACAACTTGTACAGTTGCACGTGGTAGTCTTACATGATAGCACCAGAGATGACTGATGAACAGAATTCCTGGTTTTAAGAACTGGAGAAGGTGTTTTGGGGGGATTTAGCTATGAAATTAGATGTTGTACTTTAGCAGAATTCTTAGATGAGTTTCAAAGGCTAATCAGCCTCTGAAAAGATTGTGTATGGTTGTGTAAACCTAGAAGGATGTATACAGAATGTGAAAAGTTGTTCCCATCTCTGGGAAATGGGGTTTAGAGATGTAAAAAATTTTGCTCATCTACACTTTATAGATTTTCTATAATGAACGTGAACTAGATATGTTTAAAAGGGATACCAAGCAGCTAGTGTCAACATGTAAGTGAAAAATTTCAATACAACTTCATGTGGTAAACCCCAGCACGGGTACATGAAAGCAGCCATACCAAACTCACCTTATTTCCTTTTTGGATAAAGTTACCAGGCTAGTAGGTAGGTCTGAAGAATGAAGTAAATAAATGGTAGTATCATCATAGGCCGGTTTTTCCAAATACCTGAGGACAGAATAGAGAGATATGGGCTGGGCAGTGGCACATATAGATGACTGCAGACCGGATGGCTCAGTGTGGGTGCCCTGGGCATATTGATGAGTGCATCAGTGTTAGCTTGGAGGAAAATATTATAATAATAGCTACTAATAGCTAGTGTCATGGGTGCTGTCCTTGGTTCTGACCCATTTAACGTGTTTGCCAACACGGTTTAACATGTTTGCCTTAGTACTTTAGCCCATCATGCAGGTCTGGTGTGGAATACCCACTCTTCTGGATGTGACAAAAATCAGAATTCTAGAGACTGAAATGGATGGGTCAAAGCTTTGAAGGTGAATTATAGTAAGGATAAATATAAACTGCACAAAGCTGCCCCTGCCTTTCCAACTAACTGTACAAATAGAGCATTAGGGGACATTGTTTTAATAGGTGTTTTGGGGGGAGAGGCCTAGGATTTTATTCTAACGTACTGCCATGTTAGGCGTCTTCTGTGATATGACTGTCAGAGGAAGTCAGTGCAGCCTTTGATCACATTAACTGTAATATAAATGACACGCAGGAAAGGACAGTGGTCCCAGTGTAGTCTTTATTCTTAGATCATAGCTTGGGTCTTTGATCTAATCCAGAGTAAGACAATTTTAGTATATGAAGGACCTGGAAATTATAACCAACGGTATAATAATAGTCATTCTTAGAGTTGAAGAAACTTTAGTTTGTAAAGCATTTTTCGTGCATCATCTCATTTTGATATTTTCAGAATCAAGTAGAGATTATTATCATAATCTTATACGGATGAGGAAACTGAGACTCTGAAAGTTTAATAATTTACCTACATCTGGCCTTTCAACAACCAAGTTTAGTGCTATTATACTACTTCTAATTATTTTGAGAAAAGGAACAGATATTAACCTTGTAGAGTGCTTTATTGTCTATAAAATGTTTTTGTAAAACTGTTGAATTTGATTCTGACAGTGTGAGAAAGGACAGTTGTTACTGGTGGTTAGCATTTTGTATGTTAAGGCACAAAAAGTCAAGGCACAGGGATGTTTCAGTGTTTGTTTCATGTCATAGAACTAGTTTAAGTGGTGAACCTGGGACTTGAAATGGGAATTTTCTGATGATATGTTCTGTGTTCTCATCCCTGCACAGAATAAGCTTGGGGATAAGCTTTATTTCTTGCAACTACAGAAGACATGCTTACTGCCACAGGATGGGGGTTTACAGGTGGCAACAGTGGTGGCCATGTTGATCATCTTCCCATTGTGAATGTCAGGCAGAGGCTGGGAGTGGTTTTCTTTGAGAGTATCCTTGTATCGTGTGGGAGGTTGAAGCCAATAACCTCTAAGATTCTGGGATTTGTAGACATGGGGTTATTGCTTTTGAAGATTGTCCCCATCCGTTTAGGAACAGAAAATGGATACTCACAAAAGATGAAAAGATTGACAGAAACACATTTAAGCACAATCGACTTTAATTATTGGATTGCCATTTAACTTTTCGTAAGTTTTTCAAGACGAGTCGGTGTTTTACCTTGTTTGTCTTCTGACCTCCCGGGGATTTACACCGGGTATGGATTAATGGAGATATGATTTGTTATGAGAGACAGTGAATAAGATGGGAATGAACACAAACTTTGAAGCAAGAAATCTGAGTTCCAGTCTTGGAGTGTAAAATCTTGAGTTCTTTACCTCTCTGTACTTCATCTGTAAAATTTGGGGCATCATTGCCCCACAGGAGGGCTGTGAGAGTTATATAAAAGAAAATGAAGTCTTTTATCATAATATTTGACAAATACAGAACTGTCCAAGGTCAGCTTTTACACACAGAGAAGAGTTGCTGTTAATTGTTTATCATAAAAAATCAGAACCAAAAAGAAGTGTGTATGTTTATGTACTCATGGATTTGAGTATCTGTACAACTTTTGATATTACTAAAATATTTCAGGATTTCTTTATTCCTCTTATCTTTAAGGAAATGATGGCTGGTTCTTTTCTATCTCTCTTCCCATTCCTTCATTCCCTTTTCTGTTTTGTAGAGCAAGGCTTAGATCACATAGCAGAAAACATCCTTTCGTACCTGGACGCCAGGTCCCTGTGTGCAGCGGAGCTGGTGTGTAAAGAATGGCAGCGGGTGATCTCAGAAGGAATGCTGTGGAAGAAGCTGATTGAACGAATGGTGCGCACTGATCCCCTGTGGAAAGGACTTTCAGAAAGAAGAGGGTGGTAAGTACTTGGGTTGCTTGTTCCCTTGAAAAAATTTCATTGACAGAGTCAACTTGATTAGTTAAAAGTGCAATTTTACTTGCAAATGTGCTGGCCTATTTTTAAAAAGGGGGGAAAATGAGTGATCAAAAGTTGAAAGAAAAAGTTAAAGCTGTTAAAATTTCTCCCTCTGAAATGTGTATTTCCTTTATGAACTGTATTATATAGTTTGAATGGGATTTGGCTTTTCAAAGCTATGTGTTTATGCTTTTTCCTTCACGTTTTGCTTAGGTGATGATACCATTACCAAAATATAGATACGACAAAAATAAGAGGAAGTCAGGTAGTGCCACTTTCCTGTTTGTTATTACTTCTGGTAGAGGAAGTAATAGTGATAGGATTTTTCAGAGAAAACTCACAACTCTGATGCAGCTTTATAGCTAGCTCTATGCTGTATGGCCCAGTTAGCACAGAGAGCGCTACAGAAAGAGGTGCATATAGGGCTGTATTTTCCTTATGAGTGAGGGTCAGAGCTGTATTTTCCTTACGGGAGGAAGTTTGATGTGTGCTAAGTTAGATGTTTCACAATGTAGCGCTTTTTATTAAACTCTATGGAATAAAAGGCTAGATTGTTATATATTAGTACTCAGAAAACAGAAGATCAGGATTGTGTTAGAGAGCTGTGAATTGAGCTAAACTTGTCTCTAACATGTAAATTTGTCAGAAATCCTGCTTTTGAACAGTTAAAGCTCAATGCAAGTTAAAAGACATGAAAGATACATCTTTGTCAGCACCATGTTTAGATAAAATTCACCCTTTTATGTGCAAAAATGTAACATCTGTTTGTTTTTATTTGCCAGGGATCAGTACCTGTTTAAAAACAGACCCACAGATGGCCCTCCAAATTCATTTTATAGGTCATTATACCCAAAGATTATCCAGGATATAGAGGTAACTTTATGATTTATCTGTTTTATGGGCTCTTAGTGTCTTGTTCTCGACTTTTTATGTTCCCTTAGAGTGTTCTTTTGTTCTAAAATCGTAGAACTAATAATTTTTTTTAAAAGTTGGGCTTTTGGAGTAAATGTGTCACGATGTATATAATCTGCAGCTCTTCTTCAGAAAAGATAATGTCTTTTGCAAAGAATATCTAACTTTTTTAAGACATGAAATGCTTCTGCAAGGCTGCCAGTTAATTCAAGCCTTAATCTAAAATCATCCTTTTATTCTAATCTGATAAATTTTCCAAAATCCCTGGCCCCATTTTTTAAAGTAAGCATCGGTTTACATTTTTGAGCCATCTCTAGAGAACTGGAGAAGGCACATTCCAAGTTTTCTCTGTACATTACTCATAGTTTTTCATAAAAATGATGCAGATATCATTCTAAGCAACAGTTAGGTGGATTTATAGGGCAGATTATGCTCCTGGACCGTTTTGGATTTGAGCGTAACTTCACCAGACCAGTAAAACTCTGTAAACTTGATGAGAAACACTGGAGATGTTTGATATCGTTCATGTGTTCTAATTAGTTCAGTTTTACTATTTAGACTTTTTCCTTGAACCAGGAAAGACATGCACAGGCATTTCTCATTAACTCTTTCACATGTGTTCTTGGCAGGTCTTGGTTACTTCACTGTTTCCTCCTTGGCAGAAAAGTTTAGCCTTTGCTAGGCGATGCAATATCACCCATAAAGTTATACTCAGTTTCCCAAATGTGAAGTAATCCTCTCCCCCAGGTGATAGACATAAAAGTTATTGTGCCAAAATTCATTAAGGGAGAAACATGTGCTTTTTCGGACCCCTCCCCCCTTCCAGGCAGATGTGAATAATGGAATCATTCCATTAATGGTAAATCTGAATGTGACTGGAATATCATTATTTAAAACACAAACTGTCTTGAATATTCTGCTGTCTGAAACGATTATAAGCAACCCTTTAAGGAGGTTAAATAAAAACTTTCACTAGATAAATCATAAAGTTTAAGAATTAATTGACCATTGGCAGTTCCAAACTTAGAGTAAGTTGCCCCTGCAGGGCTAGTGGCTGAGACATGGTGTTAACTTTAATCTTAGGTTGATGTGTGTGTGTCGTAGGGGAGATGGGGCTGTCGCTTACCCCTAGGTAGTTGTACTAAGGCATTTCTTATGTACACATCTTATAAACTACATTACATTCTGTTTTTTGTTTTCCTTTGATGAGGGGCAACTATTTACAAAGTTATCTCCAGACTTCTTTGAATAATTTTATCAAAAAAATTCTTTGGAAAGAAGGAAAGAATGATGTTTAAAAGAATGATGTTTAAAGTTAATTATGAACAGGAACCTTGGAAGAACTCTGATCAGGTTGAAGATGTGGCGACATAGATTATGTTATTGAATCCTGATGACTGCTCTTATAATTGACAATGTGAAATCAGTATTCTGTGACATGACACTATGTGACACCACCTGCCATCATCATTTCTTCAAGCTCAAATGATATTTTAAAGTAGGAGGGGAGGCAGGTGTGAGAGGAAACAGCTCTATGGGAAAACCCTGTGCGACACAACCTCTACATCACGGTGGTCTACCCAGTGGTTCTTAAAGTGTGGTTTGGAAAAACCCACTGGTTGACCACAAAAGTCTTCTCCAGATTTTTGTGGGCTAGACCTCTTAATATAAGCGATGATGTTTATACTTTGATATATGCACTACTAGTAATAATCATAAAAGTAATGTACCACTAATAGCATTTACTTATGCCAGATACTTTGTTAACTACTTTATAATGCATTTTCTCTTTTAACATTTTGGACAAAACCTGAAAGGTAGGCCAAGTACTTATTTAAATTTGAGGGAACCTTAGAAGGTTAAAACGGTTAAACAGTTTAGTCAGGATCACACAGCTAGTGGGTAATTGAGTCTGTGATCAACCGTATACCCTTCTACCTTAATACGAGTTTTTAACAATTAGACCACTGCTACCACCTCAAAATAGATTTTTTTATTCCTGTTTTGGGAGTGTGTTTCATTCTGTCCAGAGTAAAACAGAATATAGAGAGTTATATGTAGAGAGTTCTTTCAGTGATCCTGGATCAAATGAGAGACTCTCACGGGCTTGACTCTGTTCATATGGCTGGTACAAAATCCTCACAAGCAGACTATAATAATTACAAATACCCACTTCAAGTCCTTGCATATATCAAACTGTGTTGGGTGATTTACATAGGTTACGGTTTTTTATTCTTACAAGGTGCATGTTATTATCTTTATAATAGGGGGAAACTGAGACTAAAAGAAGTTTTAGGACTTGCTGCATAGTTAACTAGAAGAGATGGGATGGGATTTTAACTGAGGTCTGTCTAGCTCTATCCAGGCTGAGAGTTGTTGTTTGTCATTTTCAGAGTGGAAAATTCAAGAAGTGAGGGAGAAAGAGGCATGTTTTATGCCTGCTGAATTTCAAGGTGGTGTTTACCTCCTTCTCTAATTGTGCGAATACTCAGTGTCCTTGACTGTTCATTGAAAAAAGGGTATGAGTTAAGATCTGATTAGTGGGCCCTGTTTTAGTCCACTTATGTGAAAGTAGTAGGGTTTTAAGCACATTGCAGAAAGATAAATGACACTTGGAATGTCAAGTGGCTGTTTTATGTCCCCCTCCCTCCCCAGTTGCCTGTACATAGCTTTAGAGTCTCTTGTGTTTTTTCCCATATACTTTGCAGGGTTGCCAGTTCACAACACCTTTTTCTTTTTTTCCTTCTTCCTCCACCTCGACAGCTTGGCTTATGTGCCGGCTCCTGTAATCTGTACATTCCCAGATTTGGCTTTGATGAACAGAAAGGAAATGTTCATCTCTGAATCTGCCCTTCTACATTGACCCACCAAAAATTGGCTTAATTTTAAGGGAAAATAGAGAACCTGGCTTAGTGCAGCCAACTCCTGTTATTCAGGAAATGAGGATGTGAGAAATGGAGTCTGGGGAGAATAAATATGTATTGTAAGCTTTCTGCAAAGGCTCATCTCGCCTGGGTGTTCTTGCCACACATAGAGAGGGTTTAGAGGGCCTCTGAATTGAGAAGGAATTCCTAGAAAACCTGAGGCTCACTCCTAAAAGAAGCAGCCATATTCTCCTTTGCTGTCTGGAGTCTTAGTTGTTGTTGTTATTGTTGTTACCATCAATGGTGGGCTGACTGTAGATGCTTTGCTACAAGTGATTTAATTTAATCCTCAAATTGTCAAAGCTGAGATTTTTACTCCAAAGTCCATGCTGCTTTCACTCTAGCGTGCCCCCAAGTGCCCATTAACAGAGAGTTGGGAGTTGTTATAGCAGCCCTAGAGTTCTGGTATTCTGAACTTGGGTTTTTCTCTTTTGCCATTTGAGTAGTGACAAACTCCTTCAAGTAATCTACCTTCTTCCTCTCTTCATTCATTGCATTGAAGCCTTTGAAGTGCTCTTCTTGGACAGACCACTGGGAAAATGATGGGGTGTTGTATCACACCTTTTAATAAGCCACATTTTATTCAGGGAAAGCAGGGAGCTTTTTTTGTGGTTTGCAAACCTGATATTAACATTGTCCTGACCAGAAAATGTCAAAACTTGCCCACCCACCCAGTTGTGTTTAGGCTTCTAAAAATAATGTTATTCCTCCATACTCAGACATCTGTTTTCACTCTATTGCCAATTTAAATGCCGCTGTATACTCTGTGTATCATGGCTACTTTCCCAGTATTTTGAAAATTTGCGCAGGGTAAGGGGATTTTACAAGTTCTCAAAAACATGAAATATTCCTCTACAGTAGCCATACCACATGATGGCTAAGTGAAATGATAGGTATCCACATAATTAAAGAGGTGCACCTGTGTATGACCTCTCTTCCTGCTGCTGGCATTAGGATAATAGTTGGATTCCATTTGAAGGCTGAGCCTCTTCCTGGGAATGGTTAGGGAAGGCTCAGGCTTATTAGCATTAAATATCAGCCTACACTGAGACAACGATTTCTGGCAACTTTGTGAGAATTATGTATTTGTTGTTGCAGCCCACTCTCTTTTTGGTTAACGTTTTCAACAACTGAAGAAGAACGTAACTACCATTTGCTGGCACTATAATGAGAACTTACATACATAATCTCATTTGAACCTTAACAGTGGTTTTGAGGGAGTAGATATTACTCTTCCCATCTTTACAGCAGTGGAAGTCCTTTGCCGAAGTTGCTACTTGACCCAGGTATTTTCTACCACAGTGGGCTACCTGCCAGTTTTAAAGGTCTAGTTTTTCTAAAAAAAGACCTGGCTTATAAGCATTCAGGTAAAAGTCGGTCGTCAGACATCATGGGGGTAGTTTTTGAGGCTGGCGTAGTTGACAGGAAGTGCTGCTTTTTTGTGCAGGTGGCCTAGGGAATTGAGAAGAGGAATTACCCAGGGTTGGTGCGCAGCAAAGCAGTCAACTCCCTGCTCTGGCTCCGTGTCTCTTTCACGGCTTTTCAAAACAAGCTACACTTTGGGATTCAAGAAACTGATGATTTCTAAAACAGGCCTAGGTGAGGACTTTGTAAAATGATACATCAAGAATTGGTTGACAAACTATTTCTTTTAAAATGCAGAAACTTATTCGAGAAAAGTAGGCTTTTTGTAAGTGTTGAGAAGCTAAGCCGTTTGCTAACTTCCGTTCAACTTAGAATGAAAATCTGGTATCTAGCAGAGCTTTTGTGAGGTCCTCTTCCCTAGCTCTTACTTGAGGGTTGGGGATAGAGAGTATAGCTCAGCCTTTGCTGTTGTTGTCATCCTCTGTCCAGACATCTCAGGGGACTGATGTATCACAGGCTGAGTGTGTACAGAGGACCCTGGCTCCTCTGGGCAGTCTTCTCTGCTGCGTCTTCAGGGTTTTGGGTACAGTTAAAGATTGTAGCCACATCACCCACTTCTAGGAAACATTTTAGAGTAGTGGGAGAGCATGTAGGAAATTCTTTTTGGTATAGGGATTCCCCCCACCCCCTCTTTTAAATTAAAATAATTGTTTCCCCCTCAAACTCTCATGCGGTAGTAAATGTGCTTTTTCTAGTCATTGAAATATAAAGCGAAACAAAGCTACTTACTGCTTCAGTGTCATCTTAAAGCAATTGTATACCTCTTAAACCTAAGAACAGCTTGGTAACACCTGGCATATATGTAAAAACATATTATGTATTCATCTTTGTAATACTTTGGGTTCATATGAACTCATACATTCTGTAGCAACTCTGTGGGCCCCCAGAGGGTATAACGTGAACATTTGTAACCACTGCCAGGAGTCACTGGCCACAAAGTAGACTTGTTACCAGTACATCTGCCTACTAAATCAGCATTTTCCTGGAGTGCTCAGCATGCTGAGATGGCTCAATCATGATCTAAAAATACATTGTTTCTCTCAATGATTCCATGCGTTGAGTTCTGCTTAAGAAATGCCTGTATTCTGGACCTCTTTTTAAATAAAAAAGTTGCTTATCCGGACAGATCCGTTGTCTACTTTGATAGAGGTAGCAGAGGTGGTTGGGTTATGTTTTTTTTATTTTTTATTTTTTTTTATTTTGAAGTGTGCTTTTGTATGTCTAATATTTTACCAAGTCACTAGAGATGATGACCCAGGCTAGGAAGTTCTGACTTGGTGGCAGATGGACAGATGAGTATTTCCCCTCTCCTGGCATCTCCATGGCACGTCCTTGCATCTCCTGGGCATTGGAAATACGCCATGCTGCCCTCACAGATGTGTATGGGAGCTCCTCAAGGGAAGATACCGTATTTCCAGGACTCTTGCTAAGCTCTGGGGCCACAAATTATAGAAATACTCACTTTTTAAGTATACGTGTATCGATATCTCCAACCCTCCATTTCCTTTTCTATAAAATGCAAACAATGATTCCTGCTTCAGAGTTACGATTAAATTAGCTACAAAACATATAAAGTGAGTGGTATAGTGTTAGGAAAGCATAGTGCCTGGCACATAGCTTTCAGTTAATTTTAAGATTTTAGAGTACACAGAAGGATACTACCTTCAAAATAAGAAGAAATACTTTGTTAGATGTCAGTAGAGCCAGTAATTAAGTACTCCTTTCTTCAACAAAGCAGATAATTAGACTTTTAGCTGTAGAGAAATAATTAGCTACTCAGAGAGAAACTATATCCTGAAGTATAACAGGTTATTGAAATCCCTATTTTCCCCTAATTTCAAGGATCAGGAATTCAGACTTTAGTTACTCTTAGTAGAGACATTGTATCTTTTGAGCCTTAAAAATCACTTATATCTACTCCCAGAGGTTAGGTCTTCTGGTGCTCTGGGTATGACCTACTTCTTCACTAAACTTGGCCCAGTGGTCCAGGCTATAGAGCTCATTATCTCCCTTAAGTCCTGCAGCACTTAGAATTTTTATCACTCATTTGGCACTTTTGGAATTGTTACTGATCTTACGTTCTGTGTGCACTGCCTCAAGAGGCAAGCCCATCCTGTTTTGTATTGAATATGTTAGTAGCAAAGTATGGGTTCAGAGTCAGAAAGAACTGAGTGTGATTTCCAGCTGGTCTGATTACTGATTTTGTGGCTGCAGGCAAATTAAACTCTGTTTTCTTGTTTGTAAAAAGGAAATAATAAGTACTTCCTCCTTCCAAGGTTATTATGGATCATTTAACCAAATAAACTTAGTTTAGTGTCTATCTATTCCAGACGCCATGGGCCTAGATATTGGAATGGTGCCTCCCTGAATTCAGTATGTCTCCTGTTGATCTTTTTATCCTCAGTGCCTAGCACGGTACCTGGAATATATTAACATCTCAGCAAATGTTGCATGAATGATAAGAGGAACAAGAATCCAGGGCTAAAGTGTACCATTTTTACTCTACAGAAACATTAGGAAGGTTAAAAATGATAAATAAAATTCTTCCTATGTAGTTGGCTTATAGTAGTTGCTCAGTATCTTTCCTCAGTGATCAAGACAATGCTTTGTTTGGGTATGTAGATTGTCAATATATGCTTAATGATGGTTTTTAATTGGCATTAGGGAGCGACCCAATGAGTTACTATTTATTTGCGTGTTTTGGGTGCAAATGGCATTCTTTAAACATACTGAATTCTGTCGAGGCCAGTTTTTTTCAAGCCCAATCCAAAACTCATTGGAAATCCTATGACAGTTGCCAGATGGGCAGGGAAAGTTTAAGAGAAAACATTGTTGGGTTAATGTCTTACTTGGAAAAGAGCATGATCCTATCCACAGACAGTTATGCAAACCAAGATTGGGGTATTGGTGGTATGCTGTTTCTGGAAGCAACGCCGAAGTCTGAAACCTAATAGAATAAGTTGATTCACAAAAACTCATCTCTTGTCTCCTTTTTCCCCTAGACTATAGAATCTAACTGGCGGTGCGGACGACACAACTTGCAGAGGATTCAGTGCCGCTCTGAAAATAGTAAAGGTGTCTACTGTTTACAGTATGATGATGAAAAAATTATCAGTGGCCTACGAGATAATTCTATTAAGGTGAATGACTGAATTTTATATGTATTATTTTTAGAATCGTGGCTATGTGTTAGACACTAGATGTGACAATCTTTCCATTTACTCCAGATTGGTTTTTATCTCTTCCACTCAATCTTGGCAGCTCTCGGTGTAGTTCTAAAGAACTAGAGCCAGAGCATTTCCCCGTAACTAATACAAGATCCTGGATTGTCTCACTTCTTATCCTTCTCTAAGCACAGTCACGTTCTTTATTCTGTATTAGGTGTAAATAGAAAATATCCCAGTATCACAGGGCTCTTGGTTGCTTTGCCGGCTGGTAAGGGTATTGGTAGTTTATAAACCAAAGCCATTACCTTTTATAGTTTCTGAGAAGGACTCAAATAATAATACCACAGAATGATAGCAACTTATATTGTTTTCATTAACTTTTCAATAGTAGATAAACTATTATTTCTTATGTTTAATCTGATGGCTGATCTAATCTGATTTTATTTTACATTGTAGCTTATGTCCTCATATTTTAGAAAGCATCGAGTTTTTTAAATTTTGTAAAAAAACATAACTTACAAACAGGGAAGTTTGCTCTTTTGTTGTATAATTATGTGAGTTTTGATAAACACACAGAGGTGTGTAACTGTAATATGGAGCAGCTCTCTCATTCCCCCAATTCCCTTGTCCTGCCCTTTTCTTTTCCTGGACTTTTCTGCCTCTTTCCTGTGCTTACCCATTCACCTGTTGAAGGATGTTTGTGGTGTTTCCAGTTTCTTAAAATTATGAATAAAGCTACCATAATTATATACCTGTAGGTTTTTTGGGGAACCTAAATTTTTAGTTCATTGGGTGAAAACTGAGGAGTGAGGTTGCTGGCTCATATGGTAAGTGTATGTTTCACCTGCTAAGAAACTGCCCAGCTGTTTTCCACAGTGCCTGTACCATTTCACATTCCCATCAACAGTGATGAGAGTTGTTTTTTTTTTTGTTTTTTTTTTTTTTGAGACAGAGTCTGTCTCTGTCACCTGCCTCCTGGGTTCAAGCAATTCTCGTGCCTTCCTACCTCAGCCTCCTTAGTAGCTGGGACTACAGGCACGTGGCACCATGCCCAGCTAATTTTTTTGTTTTTAGTAGAGATGGTGTTTTGCCATGTTGCCCAGGCTGGTCTTGAGCTCCTGACCTCAAGCAATGCACCTGCCCCAAAGTGCTGGGATTACAGGTGTGAGCAGCCACTGCACCTGGCCTGAGAGTTGCTTTTGTCCTGTATCCTTGTCAGCCCTTGATTGTCTCAATTTTTTTGATATTAGCCATTCTAGTAGGTATGTGCACATACTTCATTTTGCTTTAAATTCGCATTTCCCCAGTGATGATAGTGAGCATCTTTCTACATGCTTACCTGCCATCTCTATATTCTTTGGTGAAGTTTCTTTTTGGATCTTTTACCCATTTTTAAAATGGGGTTCTTTTATTTTATTATTGAGTTTTTAGAGTTCTTTATGTAGTCTAGATACAAGTCGTTTGTTAGATATGTTTTGCATATATCTTTCCCAATTAGAAAATGAAAATATCTTTTCATTTTCTTTTTATTAAAAAAAATTTTTTTTGAGACAGAGTTTTACCTTTGCCCAGGCTAGAGTGCAATGGCGCAATCTCAGCTCACTGCAACCTCCGCCTCCCGGGTTCGAGTGATTATCCTGCCTCAGCCTCCTGAGTAGCTAGGATTATAGGTATGCGCCACCACGCCTGGCTAATTTTTTGTATTTTTATTAGAGACAGGGTTTTTCCATGTTGGTCAGGCTGGTCTCAAACTCCCGACTTCAGATGATCCACCTGCCTCAGCCTCCCAAAGTGCCGGGATTACAGGCGTAAGCCACCATGCCTGGCTATCTTGTCATTTTCTTAAAGATCTCTTTTAACAGAGCAAAAAGTTTTAATTTTTTTTTTTTTTTTTTTTTTGAGATGGAGTCTCACTCTGTCACCCAGGCTGGAGTGCAGGGGCATGATCTCGGCTCACTTCAACCTCCACCTCCTGGGTTCAAGCAATACTTGCGCCTTAGCCTCCCAAATAGCTGGGACTACAGGCGTGCGCCACCATGCCCAGCTAATTTTTGTATTTTTAGTAGAGACGGGGTCATGTTGGCCAGGCTGGTCTTGAACTCCTGGCCTCAGGTGATCTGCCCACCCAGACCTCCCAAAATGCTGAGATTACGTGCGTGAGCCACTGTACTTGACAGAAGATTTTAATTTTGATGAAGTCCAACTTACCAGTTTTTTCTTTTATGGATCATGCTTTCAATATTATATCCAAGAAGCCTCTCCCTGAACTCACTGAATCTGTAAATTTACGTCTTTCATTACTTACATTTCAGTAGTCTTCCGCCATTATTTTTTCAAATATTTTTTCTGTACCAATTTCTGCTTTCCTTCTGAGATTCTAATCACATAAATATTAGATCAAAATTAGATATTGTTCCACATTGTTTTCAATCTTTTTTCCTCTCCCTTCTGGGTAATTTCTATTGGCCTATCTTCAAGTTGACTGAATTTTTCATCTCTTCATCTCTATTCTCCTGTTACCCTCTGCCCCATCAAGTGAGTTAATTTCAGCTCTGATATTTTACAGTTTCTATTTCTCTGCTGAGAATTTTCTGTTTTTCATTCGCCTCAAGCACATTTCTCTTTATCCTGTGGAGTATAGTTAGAGTAACTGCTTAACATCTTTAACCATGTCAGCATCTGGGTAACCTCCAGCTTGACATCTGTTGATTGTCCAGTCCCCTGAGATTTTTCATTTTTCTTGATTTTTGTATGCCAGGTAATTTAAACTAGTATTTTGGGCATTGTGGATATTACGTTGTAAAGACTGTGGGTTCTGTTATAATCCTCTGGGGGATGTTTTTGGGTAAGTGTGTTTTTAAGCAGTTAGTCAACTTAGTTGGGTTCAGAACACAAGTTCTGTCTTGGCATCATCAGAGGGGTTGGGGGGATGGTTCTAATCTCTTTTCCACTGTTCAAAGCCTTTGCCATGCCACTTTGGGTCTGTCATGGGCTTTCACTACTCAGAGGTTAATCTGAGGCTTCAGCAGTGCTTGAAATATCAGCTCAGCTATACAGCCTTTGCTGTGCTGGTTCAGTCTGTTCTGTGCATATACAGCTCAAGGGTAAGCCCAAGTCATGTGTTGTTTGGGTTCTTTTATTTCTAGTTCTTTCCTCTTGGTTTTCCCTATGTCTCTTCAGCTCATAAGGACACTTTTTTTCCTTTTCCTCTGGCCAGAAAAATTGGGTCACTCTTGGAATTTTTGTTATCCTTTCCATTGTTCTGCAGTGCATCTTCATGACTGGAGCCATGAGCCCTATGAGAAAAGAGAGAAAAGAAACCCCCAGGGATCTCTTTTTCCAGCCCCTCTGCCTAGAAAGAGGGATTTCTTTCAGAACTTTAGCTGCATGTATTGCTATTTCACTATAGCTTCCTGGTCAGGGCCTGCCTTTGAGTGAAAGCCACAATAGAAAGAAAAGAAAAAGCCGGGTGTTGGTGGCTCATGCCTGTAATCCCAGCACTTTGGTAGGCTGAGGTGGGTGGATCACTTGAGGCCAGGAGTTCAGGACCAGCCTGGCCAACATGGTGAAACCCCATCTCTACTAGAAATACAGAAAATTAGCCAGACGTGGTGGTGGGCACCTGTAATCCCGGCTACTCGGGAGGCTGAGGCATGAGAATTGCCTGAACCCAGGAGGCAGAGGTTGCAGTGAGCCAGGATCACACCACTGCAATTCAGAGCAAGACTCTGTCTCAATTTGGAAAAAAAAAACAAAAACAAAAAAAACAAACAAAACCACACACACAAAGAAAAGAGAAAACAACAAACAAAAATAATGGCAAATTCACCCCCATGCGGATTGTTTCTTCACATTTTGTGAAGAAAAACCCCTTGCCACATCTGCCTTCCCCCTGACTTTTCAGAATTCTCAACTAGTTTTTATCAGGAGTTTTTAGTTCTAATCAACTGGAGAGATAGGTTGCAGTGGGCTTTCTCCATCTTGGCCCTGTTTTCTGTTATTGTTCTACTTTGGGTGAAATAAAGCTTTTCTGCCTTTTTTTTTTTTTTAATTTTTATTTTTTGTTTGTTTTTTAAAAAGTGAAATAGTGGAATTTTAGTAATTCAGCTACGTAGGTCAAACACACTCTGAGTTATAGAACATAAGAAACTGTTCTGTTGGTTTCCTATGTGTATGGCAGTGATTGCCAAAAGATATTCTGTGGATGTGAATCTAGAGGATGTTAGCAGGCATTCTAGGCAGAGAATAATGCCTTCCAAAGAAGTTTAGATAACACTACATGCTGTGTTTCCAGCTTAGAAATTCACAGGATACAGTGGCATATAAAGGCTCTGAGAATGCCTGCAATAGAGACACCCAGTGTTTCCCAAGTTCCAAAACTTATTTGACCACGGAACTCTATTTTTAATTTTTTTTTCTTTTTTTTTGAGACAGAGTCTCTCTGTGTTGCCCAGGCTGGATTGCAGTGGCACGATTTCGGCTCACTGCAACCTCCACCTCCTGGGTTCAAGTGAGCGATTCTCCTCCCTCAGCCTCCTGAGTAGCTGGGACTACAGGTGCCCGCCACCAGGCCTGGCTAATTTTTTGTATTTTTAGTAGAGATGAGGTTTCGCTATGCTGGCCAGGCTGGTGTCAAACTCTTGACCTCAAGTGATCCGCCTGCCTCGGCCTACCAAAGTGCTGAGATTACAGGTGTGAGCCACTGCTCCTGGCCCACAGAACTCTATTTTTACGTATATTTGATAGCCCTAATCTGTGGCTACCAGTATCTCTAGAAAGTGTGACATATGCTACTATTTAATACTGGTAGTTTTTCTTTAAGAAATAGATAAGAATGGTTTATAACAGCCTTGTCAAAGCATAGTCTGGCTGTGGGCTTGGAATTCATTTACACTAGATGTATTTTCAAAAGAATTCTCTTAATTGTGGCACATCCATTTGATTTATAAGACATAGAATAGTAGAGCAGAAGTACGCTTTGAAGAGATTATCTAGACCAGTGGTTGGAAACCTTTTTTTACCTTATTCTGCACCAATCCTTGATCACTAATCACTTTAAAAATAACTCAGGTTCCATTAGGTCAGAAATTAAAATCAAGCTTTGCTATTGTGGAAAGATATTATACTTCAGTGTCTACATCATTTATAAAATCTTGTTCATTTGCAGTAAACTATAGAGTCACTGCAAATTATGATGGTATTGTCGTACATGTCAAGAAATAGGTGCACAGTCTATTTTTAATAGTTCAATCTTTGAAAACATTCTCATCTCCCATGAAATATCAACAATATCGTTAACTTGGAAACACTGGAAAGATTAAAAGAAGGGAGTGGGTTTGGTATGTAAGAAGGTGCTGCTTGTCCTGACAACAAGTAAAAATCCGAACAAACTGAAAAATCAGCCATTCTATTCAGATTCGTAAGAGAAGTGAGGTCACAGGAGAAGCTGCTGCCCCACAAATTGGAGAGACAGGCAAATACAGAGAATCATAACTCACTGGCGCAGAAACATCCACGAGAACCAGTGCCTAGGTAGAGTAACCTGAACTGTAATTGAAAAATTGCTGGAGGTTCAGTGTGGGACAAGTCTGAGAAATATAAACTGAGGAGGAGCCAGTCATCAGGGCTCCCCACCACACTTTTGTGAGTTTTACCTCCAAGAGCTCTACTAGGTTCTGTCAGTGATTATCACAGAAAAAATCCCCTTGTGTTTCCAGCAGTGGGGAGGGAAAATAAACCTTTTTACCTATACTAGGTTATTCTGTACTTCTTGACAAGGTCTACCTTCAGTAGGAACTGCTTAGCCAGAGCCTAAAGTGCTGAGATTTTATAGAACCTGGCTGACCTGGTAAGAAAAAAACAAACACAATGAACTCAAATTAACAAGAAAAAAAACCAAACAGTCCCATCAAAAAGTGGGCTAAGGACACGAATAGACAATTCTCAAAAGAAGATATACAAAATAGTCAACACACGTATGAAAAAATGTTCAACATACGAAAAAATGCTCAACAAACATGAAAAAATTATCAGAGAAATGCAAATCAAAACCACAATGTGATACCACCTCACTCCTCCAAGAATGGCCATAATCAAAAAATCAAAAAACAGTAGATGCTGGTGTGGATGTGGTGAACAGGGAACACTTCTGCACTGCTGGTGGGAATGTAAACTAGTACAGCCGCTATGGAAAACAGTGTGGAGATTTCTTAAAGAATTAAAAGTAGAACTACCATTTGATCCAGCAATCCCACTACTGGGTGTCTACCCAGAGGAAAAGAAGTCATTATTCAAAAAAGACACTTGCACATGCATGTTTACAGCAGCACAATTCACAGTTGCAAAATTGTGGAACCAACCCAAATGCCCATCACTCATCGAGTGGATAAAGAAACTGTGATTGATGTATATAAGATGGGATACTATGAAGCCATATAAAGGAATGAATTAACAGCATTCGCGGTAACTTGGATGAGATTGGAGACTGTTATTCTAAGTGAAGTAACTCAGGAATGGAAAACCAAACATCATCTTGTTCTCACTGTTATGTGGGAGCTAAGCTATGAGGACGCAAAGGCCTAAGAATGATGCATTGGACTTGGGGGACTTGGGGGGACAAGTGGGAGGGGGGCGAGGGATAGAAGACGACAAATATGGTGCAGTATATACTGCTTGGGTGATGGGTGCAGCAGAATCTCACAAATCACCACTAAAGAACTTAGGTAACCAAATACTACCTGTACAATAGCTTATGGAAAAATAAAAAATAAATTTAAAAAATCAGTAAAAAAATGAAAGGCTAGAAATTAATACAATGTCCGATCATACCACAAGTGGATATAAACTAGAAATCAGTAACAAAAAGAAGCTGGAAAAATTCCTAAATACTTTAAGATTAAGTAACATAATTCTAAATAACACATGGATCAAAGAAGAAATCTCAAGAGAAATTTTAAAAATATTTTGAGGCTGGGCACAGTGATTCACGTCTGTAATCCCTACACTTTGGGAGGCTGAGGTGGGAGGATTGCTTGAGCCCAGAAGTTTGAGACGAGCCTGGGCAACATAGGGAGACCCTGTCTCTACAAAAAAATTAAAAAACATTAGCTGGGCATTGTGGCATGCATCTGTAGTCCCAGCTACTCAAGAGGCTGAGGTGGGAGGATCACCTGAGCCCGGGAGGTCAAAGGCTGTAATAAGCTGTGATTGTGTCACTGTATTTCAGCCTGAGTGACAGTGTGAGACTTTCGCTGCTCCTTCCCTGTGTGTGTGCACATGTGTGCATGTGTGGGTGGGTATAACTAAATGAAAATGAAAACCCAAGTTATCAAAATCTGTGGGATGCAGTGAAAGCCTAGAATTTTATAGTTTTGAGTACATATATTAGAAAAGAAGACAGACTAAAATCAGTCATCTAAGCTTCCGCCTTAGGAAACTAGAAAAAGAACAGTTTAAATCCATAGTAAGCAGAATAAAAGAGTTAATGAAAATTAGGGCAGAGATCAGTGAAATTGATAACAGGAAGTCAATAGAAAAAATTAAGGAAAGCAAAAGATGTGTCTTTGAAAAGATGAGTAAAATTGATAAGCTCCTAGCTATGCTAACATAGGAAAAAAGAGGACTTAAATTCCTAAGATTGAAATGAAAGAGGAGACATCACTATAGGTCTCATGAGCATTAAATAAATAATAAAATAATATATCTACAAATTTGATAATTTATATGAAATGAATTCATTCCCTGAAAGACACAATCTGCCAAAATTGACATAAAAACAAATAGATAATCTGAATAGGCCTTTATCTGTTGAAGAAATTGAGTCGATAATTAATTACTTTCCAAAACAGAAAGCACTAGGCCCAGATGGGTTACTGGTGAATTCTGTCAAACATTTAAGTAAGAAATTACATCAATTCTCTACAATCTTTTCCAGAAGATAGAAGAAGAGAGGATATTTCGTCACTCATTCTATGAGGCCATCCTTACCTTAGTACTAAACTAGATAAAGACATTCTAAGAAAACCACAGGCCAATATCTTCATGTTTAACCTTCAGAACTTAATTAATGTAATCCATCATATCAATAAGCCAAAGAAGAAAATCACGTCAATATATGCAGAAAAGGCGTTTGACAAAATTGAACACTCTTTAGTGATAAAAACCCTTAGTAAACTATGAATAGAGGGGAACTTCCTCAACTTGATAAAGAGTATCTACAAAAAGCCTATAGCTAACATTCATACACAGTGCTGAGAAATATGAAACTTTCCCACTAAGATCAGGAATAAGACAAAGATGTCCCCACTCACCACTACTTTTCAACATTGTATTAGAACTCCTAGATAACACAATAAGTCAAGAGGAAATAAAAGGTATACAAATTGAGAAGGAAGCATTAGAACTGTCTTTGCTTGTAGATGACATGATTGTGGAAAAAAATGAAAGCATCAACAAAAAAAATCTCCTAGAACTAATAAATGATTATAACAGGTTTGCCAGATACAAGATTAATATACGTAAGTCATTTGCTTACCCATATACCAGCAATGAACAAGTGGAATGTGAAATTAAAAACACAGTAACATGGCTGGGCGCAGTAGCTTACGCCTGTAATCCCAGCACTTCAGGGAGGCCGAGGTGGGTGGATCATCTGCGGTCAGGAGTTCGTGACCAGCCTGGCCAACATGGCAAAGCCCCATCTCTTCTAAAAATACAAAAATTAGCCAGGCATGGTGGTGGGCGCCTGTAGTCTTGCTACTCAGGAGGCTGAGGCAGGAGAATCGCTTGAACCTGGGAGGTGGAGGTTTCAGTGAGCCGAGATCGCGCCATTGCACTTCCAGCCTGGGTAACAGAGTGAGACTCCATCTCAAAAAACACAATAACATTTATATTAGCATCCCCCCACCAAAATGGAATACTTAGGTATAAATCTAACAAAATATGTATAAGATCTATGTGAAGAAAACTGTAAGACTGATTAAAGAAATCAAAGAACTAAATAAATGGGGAGAGACATTTCATGCTCATGAGTGGGAAGACTATTGTGAGGATGTCAGTCATTTCTTCCCAAATTGGTCTATAGGTTCAATGCAGTCTCAGTCAAAATCCCAGCAAGTTATTTTGTGGATATCTACCAGCTGACTGTAATGTTTATATGGAGAAGCAAAAACCAGCATGATATTGAAGTAGAATAAAGACAGAGGACTAACACTACCGTACTTCAAGAATTACTGTAAAACTGCAGTAATCACAATAGTGTGGTGCTGGCAACAGAATGGACAACTAGATCCATGGAACAGAATAGAGAGCCCAGAAATATATACCTTCATAAATATAGTCAGCTGATCTTTTGCAAAGGAGCAAAGACAATACAGTGGAGAAAAGATTGTCTCCAACAAATGGGGCAGAAGCAATTAGATACCATATTGCCTCCCTTACCCCTAAACAATCTAAACACAGATCCTATGTACTTCACAAAAATTAACTCAAAATGGATTAAAGACCTAATTGTAAAACACAAAACCATAAAATTCGTAGAGTATAACATAGGAGAAAATCTAGATGATCTTGAGTTTGTTGATGACTTTTTAGATATAATACCAAAGGCATGACCCATGAAATAAAGAATTAATAAGCTGGACTTTGTTAAAATTAAAAATTTCTGTGAGAGACGTTGTCTAGAGAATGAGAAAACAAGCCACAGACTAGAGAAAATATATGCAAAAGACATACAAAGAACTCTTGAATCTCAGCAGTAAGAAAATAAACAATTAGATTAACCTGATTTTTAAAAATAAGACATAGACCTTAACAGACATCTCACCAATATACAGATGGCATATAAGCATGTGAAAAGATGTTCCACATTGTAAGTCATCAGGGAAATGTGAATTATAACAGTGAGACACTACTACACACCTGTTAGCATGGCCAAAATCCAGAACACTGACAACACCCAATGCTGGCAAGAATGTGGAGCAATAGGAACAGGAACTTTCATTCATTGCTGGTGGAAACAGAAAATGGTACAGCCACTTCAGAAGGCAGTTTGGCAGTTCTTACAAAACTAAACATACTTCTACCATATGATCCAGCAGTGTTGCTACTTAGTATTTACACAACTGAGTCAAAAACTTACATCTACACAAAAACCTGCACCCAGATGTTTATGGCAGCTTTACTGATGATTGCCCAGACTTGGAAGCAACCAGGGTGTCCTTCAGTAGGTGAATGGATAAATAAACTGTAGTATATCTAGACAATGGGATAATCTTCAGCACGAAAAAGGAATGTATATCAAGCCATGAAAAGACAGGGAGGAACCTTCAGTATGTATTACTGTGTGAAAGAAGCCAATGTAAAAAGGCTTCATACTGTATGATTCCAACTCTGTGACATTCTGGAAAAGACAAATCTATGGAGGCAGTAAAAGAAGCGAGAAGAGGAACACTCAGAGCATGAAAACAACTGTTGACAACATTTTACCTCCTTTAATCCTTTTTTCCTTTTCTAAAATACAGTCATTGTGTCACTTTATAGATAATTTTTATTCTGATTTTTAAAAAATGCTTAACTTTGTAATAAAGCATGATCTTTTCTCATTAAACACTTTTCATAGTTTACTTTGAGACTTTTATGAAATGATGGACGTTTCATTTTCCACTTTTTATTTTTGTAAATGTAGGGGTATGCATTTGTAAAAGGTCTTAATAATTAAATGTTGTCATGTTGCTTTCCAGAGAGTGAGCCAGTTCTTTTTTTATTAATTAATTTATTTTTACGAGACATAAAAATAAAATGACAAAGCAGGGTTCTGCTTTGTCACCCAGGCCGGCATACAGTGGTATGATCATAGCTCACTGAAGCCTTGCCTTCTGGGCTCAAGCAATTCTGTCACTTCAGCCTCCTGAGTAGCTGGGACTACAGGGACACACACCACCACGCCTGGCTAATTAAAAAAAAAAAAAAACGCACACACACATACACACACACATTTATGGAGATTGACTTGCTATGTTGCCCAGGCTGGTCTTGAACTTCTGGGCTCAAGCGATCCTTCTGTCTCTGCCTCCCAAAATGTTGGGATTATAGGCATGAACCACAACACCCAGCCAGTGAGCGAATTCTTTTCACAGATTTTATTTTTAAAAAGTCCCCTTTATGAGGCTGTTGATAAGTGTAATAAGATCAATAGCTAAGGGTTCAAATTAAGCAAAATAGCACATCTATCCTTGTAGTTAATCACTATTGTCTGTATTCCTACTTGTCATTTCTTACCTGTTTGATATTCAGTGTTTCTTACTTACTATAACCCAAGTGTGTTTTATTTTATAATCAGAACATAAAGTGGGACAGTAACATTCATCAAAATATAGTATAATAAATCATCGTTTGTGGCTAATCTTGTCTCAATAGATTTGGGATAAAACCAGCCTGGAATGTTTGAAAGTGTTAACGGGACACACAGGCTCTGTCCTCTGTCTGCAGTATGATGAGCGTGTCATTGTAACCGGCTCTTCAGATTCTACGGTGAGGTGAGTGATCTGGCTTCATTGGTCTTAACTTGTAAGCCTTCCCTGAGAAAGTCTGAGATTGACATCCTCCTCTGGGAGAGGCATACACACACTTACATTTTTACATGCTGTATTTCAAACTTTTATTGTAGATATGTTTGAGCAAATTAGGCAGGAAAGCTAATTTTTGTTAAGGGTGTTCTATTCCTGTTGCTGTTCATTATAGAGATGACAACATGCTTTCCTGTAAGAGCATATACCAAGTATTAGGCTGGCTTTCTTCTTTTGGGAAACTGGTCCAGAGCAGAGAGGAGACACTCACTTCCAGGAGTCACTCCCGGACTCTTTCACCACCCCTGCCTAAAGCATCACCACCCGTGCCTGAAGCATCACCACCCCTGCCTGAAGCATCACCACCCCTGCCTGAAGCATCACCACCCCTGCCTGAAGCATCACCACCCCTGCTTGAAGCACGCCTGGTATCCTCTCCTGGACTCAGTGCTTCCGTACCACTGCTTCTGCCAGAGATCATGTCTCAGCCTCAGAGGCCTGAGTCTTTTCCCCTCTGCCCTGTGTGAACTTGTCCTCTTAGGAGATGAGGGTTACAGAAAAGCCATGATGTGGAAGTGCTGCCCCCAGATCCCTGGACATACAAAGCAGTTGGGAGACCCTGGCTTTGTCCATAAAGCAGCTGAGTAAAGAAGTGGATGTGGTGATTGATGAGGCATCATGACTTACCCAGTTTGCAGTGGATAAATAATAGACTCAGAGGTCTGCCAGAGGTCAACAAGAACTGTAAGCTTGGAACCATTCTCAGTTCTTCAGCCAACAAAGCTCCTTCTTCCTTTTATCTCAGACTCAATACAAAATCTGCTTTCTTGAGGAATTGTCTTTTGCCATCAGCATGAGCCTGCAGACACCGTCCCTGAATACCTGACTGCTAAATATACCTAAACTCGAGCAGAGCCAGAATTAGCCACCTTTTCTGAAACCATCTCAGCACTTCTCAACAAATAAAGAAATTGCTTTTTAGGGGCACCTTTTAATCATGCCCTTAGGTTCATTAAGAATGGACCCTGTCTTAGTCTATTTGTGTTGCTATAAATGAATACCCGAGGCTGGGTAATTTATAAAAGAAAAGGGGTTTATTTGACTCATGGTTCTGCAGGCTCTGCAAGAAGCATGGTACCAGCATCTGCTTCTGATGAAGGCTTCGAGCTACTTCTCCTCATGGCAGAAGGCAAAGGCGAGCCAGTGTATGCAGATTACATGTGAGAGAGAAGCAAGAGAGAGGGCGGAGCTGCTAGGCTCTTGTCAACAGCCAGTTCTCTCAGAACTAAGAGTGAACTCCCTCCTATGAGAATGGCACCAAGTCATTCGTGAGGGATCCACCGCCATGACCCAGACACCTCCTGTCAGTCCCCACTTCCAACCCTGAGGATCAGTTTCAACATGAGATTTGGTAGAGTCAGACAAACCATATCCAAGCCATTGCAGACCCAGACAGAACTCAGATGCCAGAATCATTTCCTGGCTATCTCCGTAATTAAGCATCATGCTTTTTCTCTTCTCTCCTAGGGTGTGGGATGTGAACACGGGTGAAGTTCTTAACACATTGATCCACCACAATGAGGCCGTACTGCACTTACGCTTCAGCAATGGACTGATGGTGACCTGTTCCAAGGACCGCTCCATTGCTGTGTGGGACATGGCTTCTGCGACCGATATCACTTTACGCCGTGTCCTGGTTGGCCACCGGGCTGCTGTCAATGTAGTAGACTTTGACGACAAGTACATTGTGTCCGCCTCTGGTGACAGGACCATCAAAGTAAGTATGTCTGCAGTCATAACCCAGCCTCCTCCTGTCCCTTTTAGAACAGAGAGAAAGCAGAGGTGGCTTATACCAACCTGGTACCTGGTAAGATCTTTATTCTCCTCTGTGCTTAGTGTAATGTTTTCAAGGTTCATCCATGTGCTTTGTAGCATCTATCAGCTTTGTCCCATTTTTGTTGTTGTTGTTGTTGTCGTTTTAAGTACAGATGGGGTCTTGCTATATTGCCCAGACTAGTCTTGAACTCCTGGGCTCAAGCATTCCTCGGCCTTCCAAAGTGTTGGGATTAGAAGCATGAGCCACCACACCCAGCCAGTACTTTGTTGTTTCCAGTGGCTGAATAACATTTCATTGTTCTTCTGTTTATTAGTTGATAGACATTTTAGTTGTTTCTATTTTTTCGGCTATTACAGATGATGCTGCTATAAATATTAGTGTAGAAGTTTTCATGTTTTTAATTTTCTTAGGATGGTAACCCTCTGTTTTAACTTTTTTTTTTTTTTTGAAGACAGATCTCACTCTGTCACCCAGGCTGGAGTGCAGTGGCACAGTCATGGTTCACTTCAGCCTTGACCTCCTGGGCTCAAGCCGTCCCTCAGCTCAGGGACCCCTGAGGCTCCCACCTAAGCCTCCCGGCGTAGCTGGGAGTACAGGCACTACCAGGCCCGCCCCCTGCCCTTTTTTTTTTTGTAGAGACCAGGTCTCACTTTGTTGCCCAGGCTTGTGGAACTGCCAAAGTGTTTTCCAAAGGCACTGCACCGTTTTACAGTCCTGCCAGTGGTATGTGGGGGTTTCAGCTTGCGCAAAGAACATCCTTTTCATGACCAGCACTGGAAAGCATTCTTACACCTAGCCCCACAAATCACAAAGTGTGTAGCATCAGGCTTTAGACTGGATAGTTGGGAAGCTAAACAACTAGGATTTATATGTGGCAGCTTACTCCCACAGTCACACCAATTGGTATGAGACCAGTGCCTGAAAGTTGAGAGGGTCTGAGCTTTATTACAAAACAGCTGTTTCATAATACCAGCATGGAGGATTTCTCCATATCCTCGCCAACACTTGCTGTTATTTGTCTCTTTTCTTTTATCTGCCCTAGTGAGTGTGCAGTGGTGTCTCTGGTTTTGCTTTGCATTCCCTTATTACTGATGATGCTGAACAACTTGTTGTATGCTTATTGACCATTTGTGTACTTTCTCTGGAGAAATGTCTATAAATCCTTTGCCCACTTTAAAAATTGATAATTTGTCTTTTTATTGTTGAGTTATAAGTTCTTTATATATTCTGGACACAAGCCCCTTATGAGATACATGATTTGAAAATATTTTCTCCCTTTCTGTAGGTTGCCTTTTCACTTTTTTGATGGTATCCTTTGATGCACAAATGATTTTAATTTTGATAATGTTCAATTTATCAAGACACTGAAACTGTATAGTTTCAGTGCTTACGTGTAGGTCCTTGATCCATTTTGAGTTAGATTTTTGTTTAAGGTATGAGGTAGATGTCAAATGCCATTCTTTTACATGTGGAGATATATTTATCTATCCCATTCAGCTGCAAATGCAGCTGTTAAGATAATTCAGGGCACTCTGGTTGCTGTGTGTCTCCTTATTTGTCTAATAATACATTGAGATGTCTATGAACATCTAAGTCTTTCAGATAATATCACAAAAGAGGGGATTATTTATTCTACATACATACAATTAGAAGTAATGTGTCAAAACAAATGGAGCTGTTCAAGAAAATATGCTGGAAAAGAGGATTATATGAAAGATGAAACTTTTTGTTTGTTTTTTGAGACAAAGTCTCGCTTTGTCACCCAAGCTGGAGTACAGTGGCACAAACACGGCTCACTGCAGCCTCAACCTGCTGGGCTCAAGTGATCTTTGCACCTCAGCCCCCTAAATAGCTGGGACCACAGATGTACACTACCACGCCCAGCTAGTTTTATTTTTTGTAGTGATGAGGTTTTACTACGTTGCCCAGGCTGGTCTCAAACTCCTGAGCTCAAGCAATTCTCCCGCCTCAGCCTCCCGAAATGCTAGGATTAGGTGTGAGCCACTGTACCCAGCTGGAAGCTTTTTTATTACATTAGCTTCATTGGGTTTGACATGTCAGCTGGTGTAAAAACATAAAATCTGGCCCAAACTCTTTCCTCCAGGTAAATGAATATCCAAACCATCTAGGAGATGTTCTCTTTGTAAAGATCTCAACGACTGGAGACTTCACTTCCCTCCGTGTTTCATTCCAGTGTTATTACTCAGCAGCCAAAGAAAATGTTATGCTGTCTAGTCTGCCCTCTAGCCTCCCAACTTTGAGTTAGAGGACACTGTATTTTATAATCACATATTTGGGTCATTCTCAGAAGCTGTCTTTTTAAGAAAGGTATATTGTGGGAGGACTTTTCCACATTCATTCTTTAAAATATTGTTAATTTGTTATACAGGTCTGGAGCACGAGCACCTGTGAATTTGTCCGTACTCTCAATGGGCACAAGCGAGGCATTGCCTGTCTCCAGTACAGGGATCGGCTGGTTGTTAGTGGATCATCAGATAATACCATTAGGTGGGTAGAAGTTGGTGTGCTGACAGAGCAGGCTGATTCTTGCCACGTTGTTGACTCATCTCCTGGTTCTAATGCTCAAAACAACTCAGAGTAAATGGGATGTTTCAGATAAGAAAGCTTTAGGTAACTTTTAGAAATGTATTTGGCTCTGTATACTCAAGTGGGAAAACCGTGTATGCCCTGGGTGGTCTTCCAGTGTTCCCCCAGTACATAAAGTTTTTTAACCTCAACTCCACCCAGGATCACTTAATATCAGAGCACTTCAGAACAGACTAGGGTGCTGCAGCCCAACTCGCTCTGACTTCCCTCACCTGTAAGCTCCCAGCTTCCTACCTAACACATGGGAGTGTACTTTATTTTTCTCTCCCAAGACTGCATTATGGAATCATCCATTCCTGCCGGGATCGTTTACCTCCATTTTTCCTTCCCAGCCCTCAGCCTCCTTGCTTTCTAATAAATCTAACTAACCTTAGACATTTTGTATCTTGTTAAGAACATGCCTTCAATATCTACTTAATTATCCCGTGCCATTTCCCCACTGTCTTAACACACTCTAGTGGCTTTACATAAGTGACTAAACTTAACTTTGGTTTATAATCAAATTGACTAATGTTTGGTCAAAATAAAGATAGGGTTCAAGATTATTAAAAAAAAATACACATACTAGTAGCTTTACATAAGCTTTACTAAACTTTGGTGTTTATAACCAAATTGCCTAATGTTCGTTCAAAATAAAGATTGGGTTTAAGATTATTACAAAGTTTTTTTTTAAAGGCAAGCAAATAACAAAAAAGCTATAACGGCTCTTTAAGTTTGCTTTATCATTTTAGGCTTTAAGATACCATAAAGTTAGTTTAGAGCTTAAATCTTGATTCTCTTATATTCGTCACGCTTTGTGGTATTGCTTAATGTTTCATCAGTAAACAGTTCTTAACCTCCTCACTGGAATTGTTGAGGTTTTACAAGATAGTAATGTGTATTACTCTGCAGCTTATAGAAGAGAACCACTTTGGAGTCATAGAGGCAGTACTGAATGACTTTGATCACAGATTAGAGATGCTGTCATCACGGGTACTAAGATTTGCTAAGGGCAGCTGTAATAAAATGATCTTTGGATGTATCATAGGAATTACTGGTAGAGAGGCTAAGAAAAAGTTATGATAGAATTAATTTGCTCACTTTATTTTGTACATGCTAACTAGCTATGATTTTTTTTTCTGCAAATACGGTAGAAAATCAGTCATAATAGGAAAAAAGATCTCTAACTCCAGAATGGAGTTATATGCAGAGAAAAAGATTTGGTGTAGTCAATGGGTTTATATTTCCGCCAGAACACTGCGTGTACCTAATCAGTCTCCCACTCTGACCTTGTACATCAATTCCAGTATTCAGCATATAGTATCAAGGAAGGGGTATCCACAGGCCTCATCAAGAGAGAGCTGCTGGTCCACCAGTTCTAACCTCAGCGGTCCTCATGGACTCCACTGTGCTAGAATTACCTTGGGCGGAAGCTTTACCCGATGGCTGTATGTGATATCTCCCTTCCCACCTTGTCTCATCTGTGCTTTTTCTCCTTTACTGCCTACAATCCCTGTCTCCCCAGAAAAGTCTTTCCTACACCATTTGTCTACATGGTTTTTATCAACTCAGACATCAAGAGAATGCCTAAGAACTAAATAGAATTGACGTTTCTTGTTTGTTGATTTTATTTAAATAGTAATACAGGCACAGGATTAAAAACAGTTTCAAATCATATAAAAGGAAATAGAATAAAAAGTAAGGCTTCCTCCTAGGTTAGTGCTTGGAAACACACAGATGGTATAAATGTATACATATAGCTTTATATGTGTGGTGTGTACTGGAAGTGAGATAGAAATAAAGAGTTCCAAGATAGTGAAAAATTATATCTGTATGGAACAGATATAAAAAACTTACAGATAGTGTGAATCATGTGTGGGAAATTGTTTCACAGAGGTCTGTTTTTCATTTAAGGCTCTGGGATATTGAATGTGGTGCCTGTTTAAGAGTCCTAGAGGGACATGAAGAATTGGTCCGATGCATCCGGTTTGATAACAAGAGGATTGTCAGTGGGGCCTATGATGGGTATGTCTTTCAGATTTTCAGATGTACTGCTATAACTATATCAACAAGAAAAAGAAATGTTGTATATTAAGCAACTCTGTATGTACCAGGTCCTATGGTAGGTTTCTGTGTAGTGGTGGATGGCAGGTATTATTATACCAGTTGTTTAGGTGAGGACACTCAGGCCCAGAAAGAACTAAATCTTGCCTCAAATGACAGAGGCAGAGTCACTGTGGTTCCTAAACTTATGCTTTGAGTCATTGTTGTAAACTCCAGCAATAGCTGAGGTTGAGTGTACTCACTTCTTTGCTTTACCCCTAAATTAAGCCAGGCGCTCTCTCTCTGTCTCTCTGTCTCTGTGTGTGTGTATGTGTGTTCTTTTTCTCTCTGTGTGTGTGTATGTGTGTTCTTTTTCTCTCTGTGTGTGTGTGTGTGTTCATGTGTTCAATAATAAGTTTCTTCTTTTCCCCTTTTGGTAAATTGAACAAACCCTCTTTAAAACACCTCACTATATTTTAAATGGGCAAATGGCAACTGTAAATCTTTCCAGATGACCTTATATATACTTCCCAAATGGGTTGGTTGGTCTGTTTGTACTCCTATTACTAACTTCCAGCATTTGCTTAATTTGGAGAAAGGTATCCTTGGAATTTCACACAGAGCCCTAGCTTCTGTCAGCAGCACCTCCTCAGCCCTAGAGAGTCCCCTGATGAATGAACTTGGTGACACAGGTTATCAGGTCCGGAACTGAATTTAGATAACCTGAAGTTGTTTTCTTATCTCCCTTAAAATAATATTTCTTTAAAATTTCAGCAATTCTGAGAATGTGTTGGTTCTTAATTTTTCTGAAGTCAAGTGTAATTGGTTCAGATGATTTGTAAAAACATAAGCATGTTCCCCATTAGCTTTTATAAATAGGCAGTTCAGATGCACTACTTTTTGTCAAGGAAATGTTTGACAGCATATAAATTGTTCATTTTTCCACTAATCACATCTCATTTCCCTTTCTAGGAAAATTAAAGTTTGGGACTTGCAAGCTGCTCTTGACCCTCGAGCCCCAGCGAGCACATTGTGTTTGCGCACATTGGTGGTACGTGACCTCTTAAGACAGGAATTGGTTCCCTGTGCTGGAGGATGACCATTTGCAGATAGCCCTGTCTAGGTGTATCACAGGAGCGCTTGTGTATCTCACAAGATGCCTTCAGAGAATTTCACTGTTCATTTTGTCTAGCCAAAATCAGAGAATATTTGATGCTTAAATTACTGTGAGCACTTTTCTAAGGGGAGACATAATGCAACTTCAGATATGAAGGCAGGCATCCTGATTTGTAGGTGGACTGGTTTCCTCATAGGGCAAGCAATATTTCCTTCTTGCAGGTTTGAAGATTTCTTAATATGGCTACTTGTGGTTATGTTATGTTTTAATAACAGCACATTTTTATACTATATATAAATTTTTATGCTATATGTAAGTACTGTTGTATTTTTGAAGAGATAGTCATTTGGGAATATTGGTAGATTTAAAAAAATTTTTAGTAGCTTTATCTTTTATTTCTATTTCTTCACTTCTTGCATTTACTAGAAGATGCAGAACTCTCTTTCTTCTTGATTTTAATGGGAACCCTTATAATGTTTCACCATGAATTTTGATGCTGGCAGCAGTTTGAGGTAGACCCTGGTCATGTTAAACAAACTGTCCTTCTGATTCTAGGTTTTTCCAGTGGATTTTTAGAGTGCATCAAGAATGGGTATTATGTATTGTTGTTTACTTTTCTAAGGCCCTTTGTGAGATGATCTTTGAAATATTGGTAGAGTCTAAGATACAGAGTTGAATGAAAGAAAAGGCCTAGCAGGGGGTGCCGGGCGCAGTGACTCATGCCTGTAATCCCAGCACTTTGGGAGGCTGAGGCGGGTGGATCTCAAGGTCAGGAGATCAAGACCATCCTGGCTAACACAGTGAAACCCCATCTCTACTAAAAATACAAAAAATTAGCCAGGTGTGGTGGCGGGCACCTGTAGTCCCAACTACTCGGGAGGCCAAGGCAGGAGAATGACGTGAACCCCGGAGGCGGAGCTTGCAGTGAGCGGAGATCACGCCACTGCACTCCAGCCTGGGTGACTGAGCGAGACTCTGACTCAAAAAAAACAAAAAAGGCCTAGCAGGAAAAGAAAGAAAAGCATTTGTTCTTGGGATGAAGGACACAGTTCAATAAGCTCTGTACAGTCGTGTAAGAAGTCTGTTTAAGTGGCTTCATTTTCATCTGCCAAATTTCTCATTGTGAGATATCAGGGACTGTAAAGATGTCATTTTATTCATGAAGTTTTTAATATTTCATAGGAACATTCTGGACGTGTGTTTCGGCTACAGTTTGATGAGTTTCAGATCATCAGCAGCTCCCATGATGACACTATTTTGATTTGGGATTTCTTAAATGTGCCTCCCAGTGCCCAGAATGAGACCCGTTCTCCCTCCAGAACATACACTTACATCTCTAGATAACAGTCTGCACTTTCACCCGTTTCAGGTGAGTACTGTCCCTTCCCCTTCCAATTTTGCTGATTGAATTCACCTTCCCTTTGGGGGAATTTTGTGATTTGGGTTCCTTGGTGATGGGAACTAAGGTCTCTTAGATGTGTCAGCTTTTGCAGAGTTCAAGTATCAGGCTAGATCTCTATAGTCATATCCATACAAGGTTTCAGTTGGAATCCTGCCTATTGTGTGGGTTTTCATTATTGGCAGATGATAAACATGGTTCCTGTTTTTAAAAACTGTGTTCCTAAATGATTTTTAAGGTCATAATCAATTTAACACCAGTAAAATCCCTTGAATTTTATTCTGGGGTACAAGAAACTTCTTTTTCTCTTTCTTTCCTGTCCTTCAGTTCTTTTATTAAAAAAAAAAAAATCATCATCTGACAAAACATTCAAAATCCGCCTCTTCCCCACTACCACAATCCACCCACTACCGTCATTCCCTCAAGGGTGGATCAGAGAAGAGCATCTGTTGAGAGACCCCTAAAACCTATTCTGCTTCCACGAAACACAGCAGATATGCTGAGAAGCAGAGTCCTTCACTCTGGCTACAGGAACATTGAAAGTCATTGTAACCATTGATGACAGAATGCTTTGATTATTACTAAGAGTGTTCAGTCTGGAAGATGAGAAGTCTTACTTGGCTGTGTCCTAGGAACTGATGACTTAGGAACAGTATTGACAACTCTGTGTGTTCTGCTGAGGGCCAGTGAATTCTACACACATTAAACTTTGTAGATTGAATAAATGTTTACACATAATCATACTACTATGGATATATGTCTGTAAAGACTGTTGTGATTTTAATGAAATTTGTGTTTATTTAAAATCATTACTTAATTCTTAGTGGCTTTTTATCATTACATATTTTCCTGTTCATTGAATTTCAAAAGTATAAGGAAGTCCATGTGCAGAATTAGGCATTTTTTTTGATGGAGAGATTGAGAACTCTTGGTACTATTCACTAAGTTACCATCTTTTCAGATACTCTTTCATCAGGATTCCAAGATCCAATAAATAGAACTCCACCAGGAAGTTGGTCTTACCTAGAGGTCAAGAAACTATATATATAGCCAGGGACCAAAATCGACTCACTACCTGTTTTTTGTTTGTTTTGTTTTGTTTTGTTTTGTTTTTAATTAGTCTCTGCTTATCCATTTTTTTTTTTCCTGTCTCCACAGGCTAAGAATAGTTTTTACATTTTTAAATGCTTAAAAAAATTAAAAGAAGAATATTTTTTTCGTGACATGCAATAATTAGATGAAATTTAAATTCCATTGTTTATAAATAAAGATTTTTGATACACAGCCATGCTCATTCCTTTATGTGTTGTCTGTGGCTGTTTTTGTGCTTCAGTGGCAGAGCTTAGTAGTTGCAACAGAGACCTTATGGCCTACAACGTCTGAAATATTTACCATATGGCCCTTTCAGAAAAAGGACCTTTTTTTTTTTTTTTTTTTTTTTTGCTGACTTCTGGTCTTGCCCTGCTCCATCTATTAGCAGTAAACCAAGGGTCTACATCAGGAATGGCAAATAATTTGTGTTTTCTTCATGCCCACTGAGTTTGGTCAGTAGTGGCTGGTGGGAGTGTTGCCTTTGGAAGGATTCTGGGACCCCATGAACCCCAAAGGACTGGTTGTGGTTGGTTATGTCTGCCTTGCAGGAGTGACCTGTAAGCCACTTACCTATTTGCTGTTACGGGTCTCGGGTGTGTTCAGACTGTTCCTGATCATAATCTTCTGCCCTGCTGCTTTCTTTCTGGATAGATTCTTCATAAGTCAGTTGAAAAATCCACATGGCAGAATTATTCTAATTATTGAATGGAGCCTTAAAATAGGAATTCCAGAGGAAGGAGGCAAGGATCTCTTGAGTGATTGCTCCTCCCCCCGACCTCCTCTCCCAATAAGCCTAAGAAAATGTAGGGAAGGAGGAATGGACCCAAGTAAAAACGGCTTAAAGAGGCATATGGCAAAATTCAAGACATCCGTATCACGGTTTTCTTTTTCTGGTGTATTACAGTAGATGAACTGACAACATCTATATGTTACCTGCAAGTGCCCTGAGCAAGATTCCTTTGGTTGAGAGATGAAGCAGTGATCACCAATGCTGTTTCTTACTGGCTGTGGTAGAAAGGAAACTTGTGTTACTTCCTCCAGGCCCTCCTCCTACCCACCTTTTATGGAAACCTCAGAATAGCTGCCTAGTTGTGATCAATTATAAGTCAATGGAAAAATCTTATCTGCTTAAGCTGGTGGTTCCCTGTATCCCAGCACAAGCAGTGAGACCCCAAATGTGCTTGTCTCTCCAATTTTATTACTTTTAACAACCTTGGCAGTCAACTTTATAGATTTTACTGCTCTTTTCTAAATTCTTTTTTTTTTTTTCCTTTTGAGACAATGTCTTGCTCTGTCACCCAGGCTGGAGTGCAATGGTGCAATTTTGGCTCACTGCAACCTCTGCCTCCCAGGCTCAGGTGATCCTCTTGCTTCAGCCTTGTGAGTAGCTGGGGCTACAGGCATGTGTCATCACACTCAGCTAATTTTTGTATTTTTATTGGAGACGAGGTTTCACCATGTTGGCCAGGCTGGTCTTGAACTCCTCGCCTCAAGTGATCTGCCTGCCTCGAACTCCTGAAATGCTGGGAATACAGGAGTGAGCCACCGCGCCCAGCCCCAAATTCTTTTCATTTATTATAACATGAAAAAAATTATAACCATGTGTTATGTGTAATAAGAAACACTACCCTAATGGTGATTTAACCTTGCAGTAAAATATTCACCCGTAAAATATCAGGTGAGAGTCTCTCCATGTCAGCAAATGCAGTAATAGATTTATTTACAGAGTCATTGTTAAAAAAGTAACATGTAAGAGCTGTATGTTGTATTATATATTCAGTAGCTCAAAATTTATTTTTTTTTCTTATTACAAGACAATATAAGATCATTATTAGGAAATTTGAAAAAGTAGATACGCCAAAAGAAGAAAGTAAACTCCTGCTCATGGTTTACCACTAACTCCTTTTTATAGATCCTTTCAGGCTTTTTAAAGTGATGCTTGATAACTAACTGGACATTTTTAAACATGTTTTTCTTCTTTATTGTGAAATGCTTGTGTTAGTAATGTCAGTATTTGTCCAAATTATTCCAATTGCCAAATTATATTAGATTGTTTGGATATGCTCTCTCGTTACATATTTATCCTCCCCAACCCCCAGTTTTTAGTGATTATAAAAAACAATGCTATGATTATTCTTTTAACCTAATCTTTGTCCAACCCTTTGTCAGCTTTGGATGGGATTCTGGAAATGTGTGGAGAGTCTGGGTTAAAAGGTATCATGTTTGAAGACTTTTTTTTTTTTTTAATTATACTTTAAGTTCTAGGGTACATGTGCATATGTAGGTCATTTTGCCTTCCAAAAGATTCAGTCAATTTATGCTCCCCTCAGCAGCATTTGAGAGTGCTCACTTCTGGTCCCAGGGCATTAATGTTTTTGAAATAATTCAGGTTCCCTTAAATATCCTTAATGGGAAAAAAGTAGCAAATGAAATTGAATCTTGAATTCATTGAGAAGACTTAAGATTCTTGATCTTTATGAAAATTGACAACCTTTTGGGAAAATCACCTTTTAAAAAAAGCATTCAAGCTTTAAAAAGTCTCTCTCACCTTTTTTTTTTTCCCCCACCTAAGGTGACTTTAGACTTTCTAGGCCAGTGGTTTAGTGCATCATTGATTGTGACATAATCTGAGTGAGTTTTTACTTTGCTTTTATTTAGAATAGGAAATGTCAGCCTGCATTATACATAAAAATGATATTGTGAATATGAATATTCTCATGAATATTGTTTTACGTATGTGTACATATTTACATACATGATGAATGTAGAAATTGTGATTGAAATGTGTTTCTGACTCAAAGCCATAGTCAAAAAATTATGGAATATTCAGTGACCTTTCCCCCTACACTGTTGTTTTACAAATGATTTACTTATTAAAAAGGAAGTCATTTCGGATTACTAGCAATATTTTAGAAAGGCTAATTTTTGCATATTTTTGTTTCCTAGTGATCGATGAGGGCTCTCGTGAGAATATGAGATGGGTCCCTTGTAGGTTCTGAATGTCATAAAGATTATGCTAAATATAAAATCGAATGTGAAGCATCTTTTGTTCTATGTGTACTTTTTCAGAGCAGTACTCTCAGTACTTAAGTTATAGGGTCAGCTCACTCCTTGAATCCCTTCTCTGTCACTTGTTGACTCTTTGAACTAAACACTTAGCCTTTCTGAGCCTTAGTTCTCTTATTTGTGAAGCGGGTGTTTATAATAGTTTCTTCCTCATGGGATTGTTGTGAGGTTTAAATAAATGTGATACCTGGTATGTAGTACACTCAAAACAACTTACAGCTTCTATTGTGAATGCTAATAAGTTATGCATGTAGCTGTGTGCATGGGGATGGGGTGTAGTGTGTATATCCTCATCTAAACACTCCCTTTGTTTTTGTATTTCTTTCCTCAGGGTTTTCTAGTCTTGAACTACTGGCTACATGGCTACCAATGCCTAAGGGAGTTCGTTCACAGCTGAGTTATGAAGCTGGAATTGGTTCTAGACGCTGGGTAGATGCAAAGCAGCCTAACTCTTCAAGTACCGACATTTCTCACCTCTGATTCTGGCTCTCCTTTGAGAAGGATACCTTAGCTTCCCTGACTTCAAGTAGAACAGAAGCCTGTTTCCTTCCCTCATCAGTGAAAATATCTAATGTTTCAAATGTAAATTGTTCATAGAAAAGGAACATAGAATCTGTTTTACAGAAGTAAATCGACCGTCAAGAGAAGACTTGGCCTCTAATTTATATTGCTTTGCACTTTGGTTTGATATTAAGAAACAGCATTCTTCTTCAGTGAAATTTTGGGTGCCAAACACCTACCCAGAATGTCCAGGGCTTTCATTCTGAAAAGTTAGCATTCTCCTTTTGACCGTCCAAGTCATTATGAATTCTGACTTGTTGTATTAGGAACATGTTGGACAATGGAAAAATTTCTCTGGATTGTTTTAGTAATATTTTTGGGATTATACTTCCTTTCTGTACCAATTTCTTTTAATTTAAAGAACTATAAGTCAGTTATATTATCTCCCAACAGGTAATATAGCTCTTTTCTTTTATTAGCTGTTCTCTGTCCCCCAACCATCTCCTGATATTTGGTAGAGTAACACCTTTATACGTGTGCTTGCCTCCTAATTTAAAATACTGTATTCGCATGTAGATATAATGTACATAACAGTTTAACCTCAAAGTTGCTGGAGTCAGGGCCCCCTGTGCTTGAGACACTAATACAGAGTGTGTTCGCACTTAGCCATGGGCTGGGCTCAAGAACCTGATACCAGGGTTGATGTGGATTACCTAGAACCCTTCCTGCAGTATTCATACAGTGTTTTTATTTTGTTGTTGTCATTGCGTGTGTGTGGTTTGTGTGTGTTTTTAATGAGAATCTTGTTTTAAAATGTAATTTCTAAAGTTTAACACAAAATGTTTTATTTGTTGTGGAGTATGTATTATACAATAGAGAGGTACCTTAAACATTTTTTGTTCTTATTCTTTTTCTCATAAGTACTCCTGAGTACTAGTGGTCACCTCCCATAGTATTCATTTGGCTTCACTGTCAAAAATCATTATTCTGTGCAGTCGTGGCCCTGGGAAGGGGAAATAAGAAGGCCCTGTTGACAGGCTGTCTTGGCTCTGGAATTCATGCATCCTGGCCTTGCCAAGGTTCTGGCAGGGCCCGCTGGTGTGTTGGAGCCTGCTGGGCAGGTCAGGTGGGTTCAGAGGCCTATGCTGAGGGGTGGGCATTCCTAAGTGGAGTAAAACCTCAAGCCCATGAATCCCACCCCAGACATCTCTGGTGTCACCTGCTGCTGTGGCCCCAGCAGGTTCTGAAGGCTCCGAGTACTCCCGACTACACAGCACAAATGTGTAAATGGCACTGTTGCCCTGACAGTGCATGGAAAGGACGTTGGCATCCAATTGGCACTCCTTCTCCCTCCCTTATTCAACATTAGGTTTGATTTGCCCTTTGCCATTGTTTCCAAAGATCAAGGAATGTCAATAACATTTTAAAGGACCAATAAACAGCCTCCTATAAATGAAACCTCTTCCCGTGGAAGCACACTCTACTACTAAAGGGAAGGCCCCTGGGCTCTGATTTGTCCTTTGCATTGAGAACGGTGTGGGGATCAATGTGTGTGTATGTGATTTGTTTATCAAGTTGGCTTTGCTTTTTTAGTATTTCTTTAAAAAAAAAAAAAAAATCCTTCCCATGTTACTAAATTAATTTATGTTTTTGAGAGGTTGAGTCTCAAAGTGTAAACAATAAACCCCCTTCTTAAGGTGGATATTGTAAGCTTGATGGTGGTGGTGAAAGTGATTTAGCTTTGACCACTTTTCATCTTCCAGCTTCAATATCAAACTGGTTAGGAAAGCCCAGGGGGAAGGGAGGGGCAGGGGAGGAGGCAATTCTGAATGAATGAATGGATTTTTTGTTGCTTTTGCATGTTTAATATAGAAGTTTCCTTTGTTCCTTGGGAGATCATGGCCTTTGAATATGCACACAACCTTTGAATTGTGCCTACTAAATTATAGCAGGGGACTTTGGCACCCAAGGAATTCTGACTTTCTGGGATTATAGTAATTCCCAGCCATCCTCTGGACTTTATTTTGCTAACCATAATTGAGCAAATGTAAATTACTGCTATATTAATGTTTTAAAGCACTGGGATAGTCTAATTCTAACTTGTAATTAATTATGTTTGCCAATTATCTGTTTGAAATAAATTTGTGTCTGAACAGCTATTGAAACTGTTAAATTGTACAGATATTATTCATGACAGCTTTGTACTGTGGAATGTGCTTAATAAAAAACAAAAAAGTTTGACTTTTGTCCAATAAATTGCTAAGTAATGTCAATAAATCAAGTATGGGTATTATGCAGTGCACCTAATCTGGCTTCATGCAATTGTTACTTCAGCTACTGATTCAAAGCCAATACTCTTAATAAAGTGTTGCAATACTCTGATGTTCTGTTAAGAAATTTTTCAAAGAAACTGTTAAGTGCTGTTAGGAATTCAGTGACATACAGTTAAATTTTATAGATTTTTAGAATCATCTGCTCTGTAAAATGAGGTTGAAGGCAAACCGGTTTTGGCCTGTGAGAATGTTGTGGAAGATGATATAATTCCTTGTCTTGGGCTTTTACCGAAAGCTAGCTTGAATCTCAGGAGTTAGCTGAGGTCTAGCTAAGAAGTCTTCCCCTGAAAATCTGCTTCCCACACATAATTAATTGCTTCACAAGTTACTGTCAACATGAAAATGGTCTCTGAGACGTCCCAAGTGGCTTTCAGGTGTGAGTGGATCCTCCCCTTCTTGAAGAAGGGCTGTAGAGGTGTGAGAGGAGCAGTTTCGCAGCCCTCTCCACCATAGCATCAGAAACGAATAGTTTTGTGTGTGCAAGTGTGTCACTGGTAGAGTACTGAAGCAGAAAAAAATCCAGTTAGTATCTGTAGGATTCTACTCAGAAGTTCTGCTACTCAGTAGAACTGAGTGGAAGCTGAGTTTGTTAGATAGCTAGGCTAAACTTTCCCCGTTAGTCAACCCAACTGGTAATACGGACTTTTTGCATGAGATTAGAGTATTCCTATGTAATTGTTGGCACCCACTTTTCTTGTAGAAAATGTTTTTCAAATGTGTCATACGCATGTGGTTAAGAGAACCCAATTTACGTATCACAGAAAGAGTAAAAAGTAATTTTTCCTCTCCCCCTTAACCCCCAGTCCCTCAAATGATGGTTAACCAGTTTCTTTCATGTCCTTCAATAGATACCCTCTTTTCTATACACAGCGTGCTTTTCCAGCTGGGGAAGACCCTGGGAGCTTGTCTTGTAGGTGCTAAGATATCGGGGCTCCTGCTGGCTCGTTGCACAGAGCTGAATCCAACACCTTGTAGATACTCACTCAGCCTCTGTGGGATGACTGAGTGTATGGCCATCTCAAGGTGTTTACCAGCCCACAGTTGGGACGACGTTACCCCATACACCAAATGCACTAATTCAGTAGTTTAAAAATTATATTGGTTAGGTGTAGCCATGTGAAAGATTCGTAGGGCAGGTCATAAGTAACTTTTTCATAGTGTATGCCAGGTAAACTGGAAAGTAGAATCCTATAAATGAGATTGTATTGTTCATTATTTTCAACTTCGTGTTCATCTGCTCATCCTTTCTCTAGGAATTGTTTGATTTCATTGCTCAGAGTATGTGAGTTATTACTGGGCTGGCCTGGGAGAACCTGGAAATTACAAGACCAAGGACTTGAGTGGGGTCAGATTTAGGAACAGCTTAAACCTGATGTTCTGGTGAGATCTCAGTGTGTACAACTTAAGCTCTCTCTACCCTTCACCACCACCTTCAGATCCAGTGGACTTTGCCATTTCTTGCAGACTGTGTTTGTACTTCCAAATCCTACCAATACAGGGTATTGGGAAGGACTGTTTTTTTAAGCATCTAGCTCTGTTGCCCAGGTTGGAGTGCAGTGGTGCAATCACAGCTTACTGCAGCCTCGAACTCTAGGACTCAAGGGATCCTCCTGCCTCAGCCTCCCAAGTTGCTGAGATTACAGGCTTGAGCCATCACGCCCAGTGGGAGGGATATTCTTACAACACCATCGAGACCATCCTATGGGGGCCACTTGTCCACCGAATGGCAGAGAGGAAAGAGCCTGGGCTTTGGGGCCCAGAGACCTAGCTCAGGATTGGAGCCCTGCCACCTAATTGGCAGCAGGCCTCATGGGCAAGGGCATGTATTATCCTGAACCCGAACTCCTCGGCTGGCAAGTAGAGGCAGTGTTTTAAGATTACTGTGGGGATTAAATGACATCTCTAAAGTGCCTAGCACAGTGCCCTGTAGCTTCAACTTAGACATTTAAACAAAGGGAACAGAATGCACAGAGGGGAGAAAGGGACCGGAGCTAGTGGAATTTGGGTGTTGTGCTGTCAAATAAATGTGCTCAGGCAAACCTGAAGCCAGTCTGGGCCTCTTGAGGGGAAATATAAGAGCTGACCATCTCCTGTGAGGACTGGTTTCAGTGAGGACTTGAGTTTGTAACCAGTGCCTGGGTTGTTCAGTGGGTGGAAGAGTGGGAGATGGACCAGTGAATAGGTTTATACTGAGTTATATTTGTTAGTTTTTTAATTACAAATAATTTTAAAGGTAGTCAACCTATCATATCCCCAGCTAGTATTTCTGGGAAGAGAATGGGGTCTAAACATGTCACTATCCTCAGTGAATTGTATTGTCTCCAGAGGGGATGGGAGAATTTCATGCCTTCAGGGTGTGTATAGGTGGTGGGTGATGGCGGGAGAAAAGGTTGGGTCATGCCAACTACAGCAAGAATGAAGATAAGTGAGTGAATAAAAAATAAAGATTCGTGGGTGCCAGGCTGCTGGTGAGGACTTTGTGTACTCTCATCCTCCCAGTAGCCCTACATGGTTTATGTTCTTACCGTTTTACGGTTGAAGATATTGAGGCTCAGATCTGTCTTTGTGAGCAGCTGGGCTTAGCGTTGATTCTGGTCTGTCTTGGGGGCCACAGCTGGCCTCTTGGCACGCTGCCCTACCATCTCCCTTTCTATGCTCCGTGGGCCCCTGGATGCCCGCAGAGTTTCCCTGAAGAGCCAGGCTCAGACTGTGTGGTCCCTTGGCACCCACAGACCCTCTGCCCTTCTCTTCTCCCCTCCACTGATATGTCCCTGGCATATGTTCTTGGTGTGTCTTCAACAATGCACCAAGTGTGATGGAGTGCAAGGGACCGGACAGGTGCAGGGGCCCGACTGTGGCCATCCCTGTGGGCCATGCTGGGGAGTGGGGGCTCTATCCTGGGGGCAGGGGCAGCCACTGGCTGGTTTTAAGCTCAGGAGTGACCAGTTAGAAAGCTAGAGTTAAGATTCAGGAGAGAGATGTTAAGGTCCAGAATAGGGAACACTGAGGAGGTGAGAGAGGGTGTTGGGAGCCACGGGGTTTGGTGTGGAGGGAGCTGGAGGCGCTGGCAACAGCATTCATATTCAATGCGTGTCTCCCGGGTGCCACTAGATGGGGCTATAATGGAAGAAGACACAAAGTCCCTGCTCTCAGGAAGCTTCCATTCTAGAAGAAAGGAACAGTGTGCAGTGATTGCTGTAGTGTCCACAAACATACATTTACAAGATAAATTCAGATTGTGTTGACTGCCGTGAAGAGGATACACTGGGCAGCGTTCAGGTGTGGCCTGGGGGACACTGGATCCAAGATCTCAATAAGCAGGCGCTGGTCATGCACTGAGCTGGGACAGGATGTTCTAGGCTGCAGGCATGGACACACCAAGTCCTTGAGGTGGGGATTTCTGGATTGGGCAATGGGCCGGAGGGGTGTCCAGTCTCCCAGATAAGGGAATTGGGGTTGATCCAGGAGGTGGAAGGGGGATGCGTTTGGATGTGGACATTGGAGGGGCCCCAGAGAGGTTCGAGTGGAGCCCCTGGGCTGCCTAGAAGAGAAGGAGACAAGTGGTGGTTTCAGAAGAAAGAGCCCAGAGGAACATCTGCATTTAGGAAAGGGGCACGGAGGCCAAGCCAGTGACAAAGGTGGGAAGGAGCAGTGGGAGAGGCAGGAGCGTGTTACCCAGCAGTCTTTTCAGGGCCCGTGGATGCTCTCAGAACTTGGAAACTCTCTTTTGCAAACACTTGCCTCCAAGCTGCCTGGGCCTCCTGGGGAACAATGCCTGTCCACTAATCACACCGCAGGACACCTAATCCCGCTTCACACTTCTTCCAAGACAGCACCACACTCTCCTAACGGCCAGGGCTCTGGCAGCAATAACAAACAGGCGCCCGGGAATAGCTTCTCCACTCCGGCCCTTGCCTGGCTTGTCCTTGGGAACACTCCCTGCAGCCCATCTGCACAAACAGACAGGGGCCAGGTCTGTGCCTCAGGAATGAAGAGATAAAAGGGACCATCGGGGCTTTTTCCACCAAAGGCGAAAGCATTTTATAGAACGGGCTGCGAGTTTTTGTTTCAGGAAATTTCATCATGTCTCCAAGAAGAGGAGGGGGAAAAAGAGAGAGAGAAAGAGAGCGAGAGAAAGAGAGGTGGGCAAGGGGGAGAAAAAGAGAGAGAGAGAGAGAGGGAGAGAAGTTAATTGGCCTCAGATTTTCTCACTCCCTTTTCATGTTGGTAACACGAGGCAGCCCAGGTCAGACTCAGGCCAGCGACGTTTGGGCTCTTTAGTGCCCCTCTGTGAATACCTCATTTCTGTAATAGTTTTTCCTTTAAAAACAGCTCTGCCTTCTTTGGCAGATGGTGACATTCCATTAGCATATGGAATATTTTTCAAAACACATCCGAAAGCATGTCTCTTACGGAGGAGACTGGGCAAAGCGAACGAATGTCTGAAAAGTATGTTGGGAGCAACTCAACATTTAACAGAAGGCCCCACTCCCGCCTTCGCCCCGGGCCTCTCCGTAGTCTCTCCTGGGTTGTTACCATAACCAAAGGAGACAGGAGGATGTTCCCCAAAGCTTAGTTTGTTGGCTTTACTGGGACTGTCCCAGTACACAGGGTAGCTAGAGGGAGGCTGAACCCAGGATGAGAAGATGATTCTTGACCTGGACTGGATGTTGGCAAACCCACGTGGATGTGGCATTGGGGCAGTGACGGATATCTTGTGCACTGAGCACCTACTATGTGCCAGACGCTGTGGGTAACATACGTTATTGTCTTTCCTGCTGAAATCCATCCAGCACACAGTGGGCACATGTCAGAGCATGTCACTGCCCTGCCCAGTACTCTCCAGTGACTGCCACTGTGCTTAGAATCAAGTTCAAACTCCTTGTTATGGTCTGCAGCAACCTGAGCCCTCCCACTTCCATGCCATTTTATGTCATGCTTTCCTCTCTCACTCCCACTCCAGCGACATGAGCTTTCTTTCCGTTCTTTTTTCTAGCTCAGGGCCTTTGCATGCACTGCATGCGTTTCCCCAGCTATTTGCATGGCTGCTTCCTCATCATTCAGGTCTCAGCCCAAGTGCTGCCCCACCAGAGGAGGCTTCTCTGACCAGACTATCTAAATTATCCCAAGTTACCCCCTATTGCATCCTGCGTTCCACTTACTCTATAGTACTTACCATTACTTTGTCAGCTTGTATTCATTCAAGACACATTTATTGAAGGCCTACTATGTACTGGGTGCTAAGCTAGGCTGTGACAAAACAGACAAATATCCCTGCCCCCAGGAAGCCTACGTGATGACACAGTAAGGTGGATGAGAAACAAATGCCATGCCTCTTGACTTTCCTTACCAGAAATGTGACCTGAAGTACCAGGACCTTGTTTGTCTTGTCCAGAGACCATTTTGGGAAGTGGTAATCACAGAGCTCAAGAAATTGTAGTTAAACGAAGAACTGAGCCCACATGTTATAAATAATTGCATTGAGGCCTAGAGAGGAAGTGGCTTTCAAGATTGCTCCACTAGTAAAACAGCAGAGCCAGGATCTGAACCTTGCTCCTTCTGACACTGAGGCTGGCCATCCATGACGCCTGCCCAGCCCAGGCACCTTGCCGGATGCCTTCCCCACTGCTTCCTTCTCCTCAGCCCAATATCTAGGTCCTCCCCCACTCCCTACATCCCAGCTGGCTTATCCCGGGGCTGTTCTCTAGCATCCTGCTCTCAGTGAGGTGACTTGCTGTCTGCAACACGTTGGGTAACATCCTTTGACTCTTTGAGCCCCAGTTTCCTCATCAAAATGAAAATTTGAGCCACAGTAGATCTGCTCAGGAACATACAATTCTATTAGCCTCGCTTCTGACCAACCCATCTGTAAATTGTGTTCAATGAGAGGTGGTAAATAAGAGGTTAAAAGATCATTTTGATTTCTGCAGTCCCAGCTGAATAGCAATGACCCATGTAGTCTCAGCTGCTACCTCCTCTCAGACCAGTATTCCCATCCCTCCACTCCGCTCACTCTGTTGATCCAGGGTTAGAAGTCCCATTCAGCTGGCTTCTGCAAAGAAGGACGTTTATTGGCTTGTGTCACACATACCTCAGGAATGGGCTGGTCACAGGCATGGCTGGATCTAGGAGCTCCAACTGTGTCATCAGCTCTTGGGCCTCACCTTCTTGCCTCTCTGTCTGGCTCTTCTTTCTCACAGTTTCATTCTAAAGCAGGCTCGCTTCCCACATGGTAGCCAGGTGGCTGCCAGCAGCACCAAGAGCACATCCTATCCTTTGAGTATCTCTGGTGGAGCAAAATCTCTTCCCAGCAGCCCCAGAGAGTCATGGGACTTAGTCTCCTTGGCTCAGATAGAATCATGTGCTCACCCTTAAAACCCGTGGAGGTAACCCCTGGTGGTCAGGGTTGGGGTCGACCCCACACAACCCACATGGTCTGAGAATGGAAGGGAGGCAGATCCCCAAAGGATTAGGATTCTGGGGCCCAAACAAAAAGGGGAATGGAGGCTGGGCAGACAGAGCCCAGTGTCCCCTGCTGCTGCCACTAGGCACGCCTTTTCCCATGGGAAATGACTACTTTTGCACGTTCTTCAAGGCCTAGCTCAAATATCATCTCCTCCCTGATCCACAGAGCAGGAGCTGAAAGCCCTCAGCCCCTGAACTCTTTCTGAGCCCTTTTCACTTTCTCTCTGGTATTTTAGCTTTTTTTTTTTTTGAGACGGAGTCTCGCTCTGTCGCCCAGGCTGGAGTGCAGTGGCCGGATCTCAGCTCACTGCAAGCTCCGCCTCCTGGGTTCCCGCCATTCTTCTGCCTCAGCCTCCCGAGTAGCTGGGACCACAGGCGCCCGCCACCTCGCCCGGCTAGTTTTTTGTTTTTAGTAGAGACGGTGTTTCACCGTGTTAGCCAGGATGGTCTCGATCTCCTGACCTCGTGATCCGCCCGTCTCGGCCTCCCAAAGTGCTGGGATTACAGGATTGAAGTATTTTAGCTTTTAATGTGCATGAGCAGAAAGGGTCCAAACAGTCTGCCTTTGGGGTCAGAAAAGGTTGGGTTCAAATCTCATCGACACTCTTCAGGGGTGAGGTGACCAACGACAGGGCACAACTCCTTTCTAATCAGTCCTCCTTCCCGGACCTGCTCGGAGCATTAAATGAGATGAAGTGAGCCCAGCCAGGGTTTTTGGAGGATTTTGGATTTCTTCCACGCCAGGACCCATGTTTGGTCCTCTCTGTGTCTTCAGCCCCAGTCACAGGCACTAATAACAGCAGATGTGTTGAATGAACAAACTCCTGGATTCCAGAACTTTGGGCATGCAGTGGAGTTTCCCCTTCCATGGTGCTCAGATTCTAAAGTGAGCGCTGCAGGTGGAAAACCATAGAGTCCAAGATGCTTGAAAAACCTTTAAAATGTGGCTTCAATACACAGGCATGGCTGGATCTAGGAGCTCCAACTGTGTCATCAGCTCTTCACACAGCATCATCACACAGGGTGTGTGGATGGGACCCAGTGCAGTGATTCCTGCACCCATTGAGAGTTTGAGTACCATCAAGCTGGCCAAGGGCAAAAAGAGAAAAGTCTACATGCAAACACTCAGTCATTCAAATGATTCCGCTTTTAAACTCTTGGGAGGGATAGGGAGGTGAGAAGGAAGAGGGAGACAAAAAAAAGGTAAATTCTAAATTTTAAATTGCCTGCAAGTGTCATTCCATTCTGCTGTTTTTTTTTTTTTTTTTTTTTTTTTGAGATGGAGTTTCACTTTTGTTGTCCAGGCTGGAGTGCAGTGGCACGATCTTGGCTCACTGCAACCTCCGCCTCCCAGGTTCAAGCGATTCTCCTGCCTCAGCCTCCCAAGTAGCTGGGATTACAGGTGTGTGCCACCACGCCCAGCTAATTGTGTATTTTTAGTAGAGACCGGGTTTCATCATGTTGGTCAGGCTGGCCTTGAACTCCTGACCTCAAGTGATCCATCCTCCTCGGTCTCCCAAAGTGCTGGGATTACAGGCGTGAGCCACTGCGCCCAGCCCCACACTGTTTTACTATGTAGACCTTGTCATAGCTTTACTATGTGTCAGGAAGCTTTGTTGTGGGGAGAACAACTGTGATCATATACATAAATAAACTGAAGAGCCTTTGTAGCAGGACATGGGGGATCAGTGAACATGGTGGGATTTGAACTCAAGTCTTGCTGACAGATGCATGGTCCCTGGAAAGCTGTAGAGGAGTTCTGGGCCTTTGCTGCCTGTGTGACCCACTGGTGGCCTCACCAAACTGGCTCTCACCCTCATGCCCCGAGACACCAGTCACTGACACTTAGGTACTAAAGCTGCAAGTGAAATTCAAGGGGTATATGACATGGTTCCTTTTATTCAAGAATTTCAATTTTTAGTTTGGATTCAGGGGTACATGTGCAGGTTTGTTACCTGGGCATATTGCATAATGGTGAGGTTTGGGGTGCGACTGATCCCATCACCCAGGTACTGAGCACAGTAACCAATAGGTGGTTTTTCAACACTTACCCCCTCCCTCCCCGTCTAGTAGTCCCCAGTGTCTACTCTCACCATCTTGGTGTCCATGAGTATCCAAAGATGTGGTCCTGCGGCTGCCGCCTCCTCTGTAGCTCTATTGGCTGGAGAGCAGAATTCAGGAAAACCTTTCTGTAAGCCTTGGTGGCATCATTTCATTATCAAGACAAGTACATAACCTTGATTACCTTCCCCATCTCGACCCCCACCTCCCAAACCCGATTCAGCCCTGTCTAGAACCTCCGGATACAGCACGTGGCCTTATTTTTCCAGGAACAAGGTTTATTGTTGGGCTTCTGCAGTGCCCTCCCCGTGATTTCTGGGACAGCCTTGTCAACCCTCTGGGTGTGATCTCAGCCAGAATGTGTCACGATGGCAGACATGGGATGAAAGGAACTGGGAATAAAGGAACTGGAAGTTCAAATGGTCCTAGACTCCACAAGTGCCCTCAGAGGCGAAGGGGCTTCCTGCTGAAGCCCAGGCCCACTCAGCAGCATTTGGACAGGACTGTCATTACTACTGAGGTCCCAGTTTTGGTGACTGTGGGTTCCAAAACGGTGCCTTTCCTTGGGCGAAGTCAGGCTGAGCTGGCACTGGCTATTCGAGGAGCAGCCGAACCCCACGTTTCCCGTGCTGACTCACGGAGTAAGAGCCAGGGCCCTGGGTCACCTGCCTGGGGTCTGCCGTGGTTGTGCCACGGTCAGGAATACGGGCAGGCGTTTAGCTATCAGATCCCTCCATAGCCGGAGTTCACAAAAACTTCACTGCATCACCCCAGTGCCAGCTCTTGGTTTCTTGAGCAACTTCTCCTCCGCCACCAATTGCTGATTTACTCAGTCTCTTCCTGTTTAAATCCAAAGGGACAGAGCCTCATCAGCTCCACCACCTGAAACTCCTGGGTGGGGCTTTTTGTTCCAGCCTCCTCATAGGTCACCAAGCAGCCAATCGATGGGCTGCTCTTGAGTTCAGGGGACCCTCTTTTGCCCAATCAGGGGGCATTCCTTGTTGAAGCCCAGCCTAAAGCCATTTCCCTCCCCCTGGGCCTCCTGATGGGGTGGTTTCCCTTAGGAGGGCACTCAGGTGTGCCTGACACCATCACTTACAGATCAGCACCCAGACTCTGCCAGGAGGCTCTGCTCCTCCCCATCCACCCCAGCTCCTTGCTAAGTTTTGACAAGGTCAGTGTAACTGACTGAGATCCAAGGGACAAATGCGGCAGTGTTTCATGGCTCCTGGAAGTGAGAAGGCTCAGCAGGAAGGCATTGGATTCACAGAGCAACATCATCAGCTCTGCAGCCATGTCTCTGACTCCTACCCATTACTGCAGTCTCTACTTATCTCTTTTTATTTTTAATTTTTTATAGAGAAAGGGGTCTCGCTGTGTTGCCCAAGCTGATCTTGAACTCCTGGCCTAAAGCATCCTCCTGCCTTGGCCTCCCAAAACGCTGGGATTACAGGCACGAGCCACCACCGCCGGCCCATAACTTATCTTTAAATCCCAGTAGGTAGCCCAATGCCTGGTACTTAGTTGGCCCTCAGGATACTTTTTTTTTTGGAGTAGCCATAAATAAGTGGATGCTCCAGGGAGGTTGGGATGAGCAATACTGAGAAGTTTAAGGCACAGTTCTCCTGCCAAAGAGATTGGTCTCTTTCCACCGTCACCTGGTTTCCCTGGATCAGCTTTTACATCTCATTAATATCTTACGTAGTTCCCTTGCAGTGTTTCCCAATGTGTGTCCTGTGGGACAACAGTTCAGTGGAATATTAATGAAGTATTAAAGTGCAAAGGGATTCTGAGATCAAGTGAGTTTGGGAAATACCAAGTTAAAGAAAAGGAAACAGGTTTATTTGCTGAGGGACTTATCAGAGCCTTTCATGTGTTCATGCATGTTGTTACCATCCACAAAGGTAATGGAGGCTTTTGTGTTTCCCACACCTTTTTGACCTTGAAATCATCATTTTTCCCCCTATGAGTATCTCACAGGACTAGTGTTCTGAGGAGCAGTATACTGAGAAATGGTACTCTGGACAGAGAGGAAACGCTGTCTTCCCCCTTTATCGGTTATGTGGGATTCGTATAATTTGCTTATTTGTCTGATCCATTATTGCTGGATGTGGGAGGACAGGCGTGTGTTAGACTGTCCATCTTCAGAGAGGTTTCCTGCTCTTCCTGTTGGTCACTGGTTATGGGCTGTGGTTGTTATGGTGATAGCAGGGAGGCTGCAGACCCCAGAGGGGATTAGGCGTTTCTGTGTATAAACTTTGGGCAGTGTCTTTCTTTCAGCTGGGCCTGAGTCACGGCATTGCGTACCCTAAGAAAACATCATGAGGTATATAAAGTTCCCATACTCCCACTAAGCAGCCTGGCTTTCGTCTTTAAATATGGAGGGGCTGGTAGGAGTAGAACATGGGATGATGTATCACTTCTCCTGGGTTTCTCAACCTCAGCACAACTGACATTTGGATGCGATCATTGTTTGTGGGGTCTGTCCTGTGCCTTGCAGGATATTTGGCGGCATCCCTATCCTCTACCCACTAGATATCAGTAGCACGTGTCATCCCTCTTGCCTCCCCATTGTGACAACCCAAAATGCCTGCAGACATTGCCAAGTGTCCTCTAGGGGACAAAATCCCTCTCCCATTGAGAACCACTGCTTTAAGAGAAGATTATCCAAAGTCTGTGGAAGGCTTTTGGAATACTCTTGGAAGTATTTTATCATACTCTTGGAAGAAGGAAAGTAGTGCTATCATGCTCAAAGCATGGTCTGAGAGCCTGTAAGACATGCCAGCTAATTAAACTCTCCCTCGGGGCGTTTTCTTCACTCATCCTTAAGGCTCATATATCTGTTGAGTTTCTTGGTTGCAAGTTACAGAAAACCCAATCCAAAATGGTCTAAGCCAGAAAATGAATTTTTTGGCTGTAGTAAGCGAAGAGTCCAACCTAGTGCTAACTTCAGGCACAGCTGGATCCAGGTGCTTAAACAGTGTTATCAAGAATCAAACATTTTTCCAAATCTTTGCTCTGATTTCCTCATTATTGATTTCATTCTCAGACAGGCTCTTCCCATGTGGCAGTGAGAAAGCTGCCAGCAGCTCCGGCCTACTCCTCACTAGAACAGATCTGGTGGAAAGGGAAAGCTTCTCTTCCCTCACGGTTTGAATGCAAGTCCTGGATCTGATTCCCATTGGCCCGGGATACTACGCTATTCTCATTAGCTACGCCGGATTCACATGTCTGTCCCCGGAGCCTGGGGAGGAGCCAACACCAACCGAACCATTCAGTGGGGAACAGGAGAGGAATGATTCTTTAGAGGCAAACGGGGCAGTTACTTGAAGAGAGGTCAGTGGATGCTGGTCAGGCAAGCACCCCTATTGCCTCATTACTAAAAATAACTAAACAACAGCCAATAATGGCAACTCCCACTCGTCGAACATGAACTCTAAATCAGACTCTACCCACACTGCGTGACTCTTAATCACCATCAGCATCCTGAAAGGCAGCTATTGTCAACCTATTTTACAGATGGGTAAGTGGAGTCTCAGGTAGATGAAATGACTTGGCTGAAGTCACAAAGTGGGGCAGTGGCTGAGTCACAGACCAGGGGCATACTTTTACCTCCTCTAGGACATCCTCTGTAATCGACTTTCTTCCTGCTGCAATCCAAAAGGTCTCCCAAGGTCTCCTGTTGCTATTTTGGAAAGAGGTGGGCAGATACTGGAGGGCCCAGGCCACTGCCTAACCTTTTCATGTCAATTTGATGTCAGCTTGTGACAATCATCCCTGAAGGGCCATTCTGACACAGCAAGTGAGGGAATGCTTGGCCAGTGTTTTCTGGTTTGGCTCTGTTTTACCTGTTTGATCTGTTTTCCTCACCTCCGTTTTTGCCCATTGCCACTGTTTTATCTTCCATTCCCCCAGGGGGCCTGCAGAGGGTGCATTAGTAATAAAGCTAACATTTCCAGAGACAGAGAGGAATGTCAAGGAATTTCCATGACACAATTTCTTGAAGTTTTCTCAAATATCCTATCAAGTAGACACTACTATTATCCCCATTTTACAGATGGAGCAGCTGAGGTCTGGAAAGGCTAGAGGACGTGCCCAAGGTTGCCCAGCCAGCAGATGGGAGAACTGGTGTTTGAATCCAGGCAGGACCCATTGCTTTTACTATGGCATCAAAACTTTAGAAAACTGCAAACCAGTGGCCTGTGAGTCAAATCTGGCTAACAGATATATTTTGCTTGGCCCACGTAGTATGTCAAAAACCATTTGAACTCATTGCCAATGTTTAAAAATTGAGAACCTGCACATCAAAAAACAAAATTTGTTCTTTTCTGCTTCTCTTGAAAAAAGAAAAGTCAGAGAAGATTGGCACCACCGGGCCTACATTCCTGCCTGGCAGAGGCTGGCTGGAGCTGCAGCTCAGTCCCAGGTGCCTGCTTTGGGTGGGGTGTGTTTCTCCAGCTGGACGCAGTCCCCACCACTCCCTAATGCCTTCCCAATGCTGAGGCCAGTGTCCTTTGCTGTGGCTCACTGTGTGTGTTCTGCTGTGTCCCGTGTGCCCCTCCTGGCTTACCTGCCTGGCTCTGGAGGGCATGTGGACTTGATGCTCCTCCCCCACAGTGGTTTGGGGTTGTTGTAATCTCTATCCACAAATTCAGTGGAAAGGTCTCCTGCTGGTGAAGGTCTGACTTAGGCACTAGAAGAGTTGGACAGAGCCCCAAATTTTCCTTTCCTCCAGTACCCCAATCCCACCCCCTCCCAAATTTTGGTTTATTGGTCAGCAAAGACCACTTTCTTGGCGGTGTTTGTCTTGGGTACACGACCGCTTTTTCTTGCTCCCTGCAGAGCCCCCTTAACGTTTTCTTCCTAATCCTCCTCAGGAGAACCATCACTCGGATTATCATGAAACCCGAGCGTGCGCACATGAGGCGTGACCCTTTACAACCCACGGACCATCTCGTTTCTGCCCAGTTCTGTTTGTTTAAACTCTTTGCTGGCAGGACCCCAGCACAGGGGCAGAGTTCCATGGCGTTCACAGGCAGATGTTCTGGTCTGTTGCAGGGACCAACGTTAAAAGCTGGGACAGGAGAGCTGGTGGCCGGAATCCAGGCCCTGGGGGTGGAGGCCACTACACGGGCGTGTTCAGGGAGGAGAGGGATTGGGGATGAAAACAACAGCTCACTGTCCTTTTGCAAATGGAGTTTACAGGCCCCATTTCATGCATGAGAACATTGAGGCTTAGAGAGGTGGGGTTATTGTACAAGGTCACAAAGCTAGTTAAAGAAGGGAAAATAAACGAAATATTTTCTAGTTTATGGCATAAGAATGCCAGTTTCAGGCATGTAGATGATGATGGTGGTGGTGGTGGTGATAATGATGATAATAGGAACTGAAAGGCACAGTTAAGGCCTTAAAGGGCTCCTGGATGTGGTCACCGTAACCTGTCAAGGCATGAGCTGGATTCTTCTACAGCATGGCTTCTCCCCTAGAATCACAGAGTGGCCAAGAGTGAGGACATTGACACTGCGCAGACCTGGGCCAGACCCGGCCCTGCTGCTGAGTGGCTGATTGGCCCCCGGTGAGTTCTGTAACGTCCATGAGCCTCAGCGGCCTCATCTGCAAAATGGGAGGAAAGAGTAGATCACAGGAATTTTGTGAGGAATAAATGAAAGAATGCACAGAAAGCGCACAGCCTGTGTCTGGCACGCAAGACTTGTGGGATAAATGTTAACTTTTTCTGTTTTACTGTGCAGTGGCAACATGAGGTCCTGAACACAGCCAGGGTTCAGTGAATACAGCTAAGCCCAGAGTCCTTATTGGGAGGCAGTGGCCAGAATCCAGGCTCCAACTCCAGTGCCTCAACTTCCTAAGCACATGCAGCTTGAAAGAACATCACACCCCCTCAAAGGGGTAAAGTCGGTGCAGGGGATACTTCCCTTCAGGTTTGTTGGGGGAGGAGAGGCTGCCTGGGAAGTGCTCAGCACATAGTAGGTGCACAACCAAGTTATTGTTCGTGTTGAGAACTTGTCTCATGCCCAGACTGGGCTCACCTCAGAGGGGTCACGGTCACATGCACATTCCTTTTCTTCTGGGAGATCAAGGTGAGCTGGATGAATGGCCGGACGCCTCACATGCAGGCCTGCCGGGAGTGGGAGGTGGATCTGTGGGGTTCTGCGTCATCTGGAGCTCATTTCATGGACAGAAAGGAAACAGAAAGGCAGGCACCCTCTCCTGAGGGCCTACTATGTCCAGATGCTTTGCTTAAATCGAGAGTATTTACTTCTCAGACACAAACTCAGGTGTGCAAAAATGCAGCTTTGTGTCCAGAATGCAGTTAACTCTGGTTTCCCACCCCCTCCATGTGCCTCACCACAGGCTGCTTAATCCAGTTCTCTTCTGACTGGAAGTCAGGGAATTAAGCTCCGATTTGGGTTTATAATTCAGGTTTCCTCCCAGACTCCTCCTCCCTCTCGTGGAGGTGGGATGTGGCGGGTGGGGGACTGTCTTCTGGCTCTGCCCCTTCTCTCCAGCCTGCTCCCTGGGTCTGATGACTGCTCTACCAAACGGTGGCCTTGACCTCTGTCTGGTGCTGGCCCTGGAGCCCTGTGAGATGTAAGGCTGGATGTAGCGGGAGGTCTGCGGGAGCCCTGCTCAGGAAATGTGGATCCCTTGAGGCCCTCCGCAGGTTTCCACAGGTGCTGACACCCAGCACTGCCATCCTGTGTCCCAGGGTGGGAACACCTGCATCCCCATATTCAAGGAGTGCCATTGCCTCCGCAACCACAACAGGTCTCCTCTTATCCCGGCAACAGCCTGTAGGGTTGGGAGCAGCCACGAGCCATTTGTGCAGGAGTGCTCGGGGAGATGGTTATGTGCTTCGTCATTCAGCCAGGGCTGAATGAGGCCAAAGCTTGCCCTCCCTCTCCTAGGTAGCACTGCCTTGAAACTAGTCCTAGCAAGAAACACAGCTTCTGATCGTGGGAGAACCTATCTGCATCACAGTTCACAAACAGTGCTTCAGACACTCTCCAATTCAGTGGAGGAAACAGAGCCCCAGCGAGGGGAAGAGACTTACCCAAGTCACATAGCTAAGAGGCAAACTCAGGATTCAGACACAACCTCCCAGCGCTCACTCCACTATGCCTTGTTGGCCCAGCCCTAGAAGGCCTCCTGGCTGGAGGCCATTGCCTGAGCCTGGGGTTGACACATACGTCCACTGGATGTCATGATTTCTCTACTGAAGCTAGCTAGACCTTCTTGGCAGTGACATAGGATTTTCCCTCTTCCTGGGGCAAAGCAGTCTCACATGGGACACTCAGGTGCTGGCCCCCCTCCTTTCGGCTCAAAGACAGAAGGCAAGGCCCGCGTCCTGCTTCCTAGGGCGGGGAAGGTCTGCACACAGGCGGAGCCCCTCTTTCCTAGGGAGCCGGGATCATTGCAGCCTTCTCCACCCCAAGGCCCCCTCCACAGCCTCTGCCCAAATCCCCTTTCCCCGACTCCAAGTTGTATCACCTTAGTTAACGCTTCATTCCCCAAGACTCTAAGAAAAAAGTGTTCTCCCTGCGCAGTTTCTCCACCTGGTAAACAGGTAGCCTTGTCTCTCTCTACAGGCATCGAGTCAGGGCAGGGCGCACTGAGCAGCAACGCCCTGCCTGGTGCTGGGCTGCCTGGTGCTGGGCTGCCCGCTGCGTGCTGAGGATCCAGGGGCAAACCAGCCATGCTCCCGGCTGCGCCGGAGGTCCTCACGAGCCTGCAGTTTGAACTTGCTGAGGTGAGGGCTCTGCACTGAGATGACAGAGAACAAAGCAGGGGAGTCACAGGGTCGGCCTCTGAGGCCTGTCAAGGTGCTGAGGCTTCAATGATAGGGCGTGTGGAGCTGGAGCAGGAAGTGAAAGGCAGGAGTGGGCCTCCTTAAAGAAGGGCCCTGGAGCACTGCCATCCATCACCCACACCACCCTCAGCATCACCTGCCTGCTAGGTCCCACCCCACCACCCCAAGGCAGTGGGGAGAGGCCAGGGCTCAGCACAAGACAGCCTGGCCTCTTGTCCTTTGATTCTGTTATCAGCAAATGACCTTGGGAAAGTCAGTTGACCCCTCTAAGCGTTCGTTTTCTCATATGCAAAGACAGAGCAACACTCAGGCAGTGCAATCATACATATAGAAAGTACTTTGGAACAAGCCAAAAAAAAAAAAAAAAAAAAAAAAGACTGATTTGATGTTTGTCAACGGAATGTTTTGGTAACATTTATCAAGATACTCTTCATTAAATATTCTAAGAGTGGGCCAGGTGTGGTGGCCTAGGTGGGCAGGTCACCTGAGGTCAGGAGTTCGAGACTACCCTGGCCAACATGGTGAAACCCCGTCTCTTCTGAAAATACAAAAATGAGTCAGGTGTGGTCGTGGGTGCCCATAGTCCCAGCTATTTGGGAGGCTGAAGCAGGAGAATTGCTTGAACCCAGGAAGCGGAGGTTGCAGTGAGCTGAGATCACACCACTGCACTCCAGCCTGGGCGATAGACCAAGACTCCGTCCCCGCCACCCCACCTCCCAAAAGATATATATATTCTAGGAATGAAGCCCAAATGGCCAATGAAGACTTGCAAGGAATGGGAAAAGATCCAAATTAACCAACCGGGCACATTTGGCAATAACTACTGAGTCCTGATTTTATAGGTGGGAAGGAAAGAGCTTTATTCTTTACCAAATTTTATCTAGGGATGGCTCATGCCTGTAATCCCAGTGCTTTGAGAGGCTGAGGTGGGAGGGATTGCTTGAAGCCAGGAGTTCAAGACCAGCTAAGGTAACATATCGAGATATTGTCTCCGCAAAAAAATTTTTAAAAATAGCCTGGAGTGGTGGTGTGTCTCTGTAGTCTCAGTCACTCAGGAGGTTGAGGCGAGAGGATCACTTAAGCCCAGGAATTTGAGGTTACAGTGAGCTGTGATTGTGCCACTGCACTCTAACCTTGATGACACGGTGGGACCCCGTCTAAAAATAAAACAACAAAACAAAAAACACTTTATCTAGTGCTGGGAAAGTGCAGTGAACAAGACAGGCAGCCAACCAGACAGAAAGTATGTCCAACCTTTTCCCATGCAGTCTCTCCTTCATCTTTCCACGAATCCAGTGAGGAAATGGGCTTGGAGAGGTAAAAATGAATTTCCAAAAACATACAACACCAATAGCAGACAGGTGCTTCGCAAAGAAACAAAAAACACATAGCAAATAAATGTTAGCTATCACTTCATAACCACCATGAAAGGCAGAATTATTTTACCCCAGCGCTTACTTTTTCCCCCTTGTAGTCTCCCTAGGAATGAATTCTCTTACGTTGTACATATACCTGTTGTATTTATTGGGATGCACTCGGCTGTAAGCAAATAGGATTAACCAACTAACAGTGGACTATGCAATCAAGACATCTTTTTTTTTTTGAGACGGAGTCTTGCTGTGACACCAGGCTGGAGTGCAGCTGCAATCTCGGCTCACTGCAACCTCTGCCTCCCGGGTTCAAGCGATTCCCCTGCCTCAGCCTCCTGAGTAGCTGGGACCACAGGCCCACATGACCATGCCTGGCTAATATTTTGTTTCACTAGGTTGGCCAGGATGGTCTCAGTCTCTTGACCTCATGATCTACCTGCCTCGGCCTCCCAAAGTGCTGGGATTACAGGCGTGAGCCATGGCACCCAGACAACATCTTATACTAGATATCTGCAGGCTGGCAGTCAATCCTAGGTTGGTTCAATGATTTGAAGTTGCATCAAACTCTCTCTTTCTCTTTATTCTGCCATCCTCAATGTATTTCCTTGAAGAGTTCAGACATATCCCCTCACAGTCAAGAGGTCTACCACAGCTTGGATCATCACATCTTTGGACACTGGGTTCAAGGCAGAAAGTAGGGGCTCCCCATTTACTAAGAACAGAAGTTTCACAGAGGCCAGGCCTGTCTTTGACCAGAACTGGATCACATGACCGTCTTTAGCTATAAGGAATGGGAAAGGAGCAGTCAATGAAGGGGAATGGGAGTACCTAGCTTTCTTAGGTCAAGCATGCGTCCCCTTGGGCTGGGTGCACCTGCTAAGGCTTAGGGTTCTGTTAGCAAAGAGGAAGTGGGAGGCTGGCTGCTGGGGGCAGGAGGGGACCTAGGCAGCTCCTGGCCCCCATCTCCTCTCCAGATGGTTACATTCCAGAAGTGAGGGAGGAAGTCCAATCCGGCACTTGGGTAACACTGCTGTCATAGTTGCTCCTGATAGGAGGGTGGGTGTGATCAGCTGAGGAGTGGGGGTATGGGGCTGAAGGTAGAGGGAGAGAATTGGAAACCTTGAGTATCAGGGACTGTGTCACGCATTCTCTGTGGCCGCAGGCCCCAGGCGAGGCCAGATGCAGCATGAGGGTTCAACAGGTATTGGTTGCTTGAATGAACGAACGAACGTGGGGACAGGGGCAGGACTCATCTACTCTGTCACCTGGTGTTCTTATCCCCGCAGGGCCCCGATACATTCCTTCTGGAGCCTGGTTCCAGGAAAAATGTTGTCTCTGCCGAGGTTTGAACATGCTTTCTGTTGTTGGAAAATGAAAACTATGCAACCCCATGTGTTTCTCTTTCTGCCTTTGCTGCCAGAAGCCAGAGCCAAATGTGTCGCCCAAGTACTGGGGGCTGTGCTCCCGGGTTTCTGAAGCACCACCTCGGCTTCCTTTGGGGAGCACTGTTCAGATTCACCTGCTTTGCGCCAGAATCTCTGGGCACCCCATGCCTAGCCCAGGGCAGGAGCCAAATCTGAAAGAAACTCAAGGGCTTGACAAACTCATCTGGGAAAGCACAAAGCCGTCCCACCTGAGAAGGACGTCTTATCAAAGTCCACACTCTCCATCCGATCTTAGAGGAGACAAAGTAGGAGAGCAATGGCTTCCGTCAAGGCTGAAACCAAACATTTTGGCTATATCTGAACGACCACTGAATCACCGAGTCCACCGTATTTTTCCACTTTCAAGTTGTTTCTGGGCTGCTGTGGAGACACGCCCTTCCTGGGTTTAATGGCCCTCGTGTCAGGCGGTGGGGAGGAGGCGTGTTTACTTTTTGCAGGGAAAATAGTGGTTAATGGTGGGACGGATGGACCTGATTAGTAATTGGGTGATTTATCCCATGAACGTTCTTTGGGTTTTCCTGGTGGTTTGCACTTGAATTTCGGCTGAATGAAGTAGGAGGAGGGACTAGGAGGAAAATTGTTTCGAGGAGAAAGGGGTGGGGTTGGCTGAGGGTTGAGGGCTGTTTCAGGGACAGGTGGAGGTTTGCGCAGATCAAGGGAGAAGTTTGTTCCATCTGTTGTCCAAGACTCTTCCTCTGTATTCATTCACTCATTCGCTTAATCGCTCACTCACTCATTCGCTTACTCATAGTTATGAAATTCCGAGCACCTTTTCTGTGCTGGGGATACAGCACAGCCCACACCTCCTAAGTACCATGGAGCCAGTGTGATGGATAAGCTCTCCTTCTGCTATGGGGTGAGTCTTGTGTCCCCGGCCAAATTCCCATGTTGAAATCAAATTCCCAAAGTGACGGTATTTGGAGGTGGGGTCTTTGGGAGGTGAGTAGGTCTTGAAGGTGGATCCCTTGTGAACAGGATTAATGCCCTTAAAAAAGAGACTGGGCCGGGTGCGGTGGCTCAAACCTGTAATCCCAGCACTTTGGGAGGCCGAGGCGGGCGGATCACGAGGTCAGGAGATCGAGACCATCCTGGCTAACACGATGAAACCCGTCTCTACTAAAAAATACAAAAAAACTAGCCGGGCGAGGTGGCAGGCGCCTGTAGTCCCAGCTACTCGGGAGGCTGAGGCAGGAGAATGGTGTAAACCCGGGAGGCGGAGCTTGCAGTGAGCCGAGATCTGGCCACCGCACTCCAGCCTGGGCGACAGAGCGAGACTCCGTCTCAAAAAAAAAAAAAAAAAAAAACAGACTGAAAAGAGCTCCCTGACTCTCTTTCTGCCACTTGAGGATACAAGGAGAAGTCGGCCTTAACCCAGAAGAGGGCCCTCACCAGAACCTGATCATGCTGGCACCCTGATTTCAGACTTCCAGCCTCCAGAGCTGTGAGAAATACATTTCTATTATTTATAAGCCACCCGGTTTCTGGTATTTTGTTACAGCAGCCTGAGCTGGCAAAGACCCCCTCCTTCAGAGGAGTGTGCAGACTTGATAAGGGAAACAGATGGGCCAACAGATAATTTCCAGCGGAGGTGTGTTCAAACATGAGGTAATAACAGCTAACGCTTACTAGGCATTTTCCACGTACCAGACACGGTTCTAAGTGCTTTTCATGTATTAATCAACAGCCCTGGGGACTAGGTAGTAAGCAGATGGAGGAACAGAGATGTAAGTAACTTACCCAAGGTCACACAGCCAGCAGATCTGCACCAAGGCAGTGTGTCCAGCTTTTTATCATCATGATATTCAGGTCTACTTTGTAAATGAGGTGGGTCTGCCTCAAAAGGGAAGGGTTCCCAGAGACAGTAATGTTGGATGTGGGCCTTGAGAAGGAAACAGAGAAGTGTTCGAGGTAGAGGAGGCCACAGCAAGATGCCCAACAGCTGAGAGTGCCTGTCACGTGCCAAGAGTGGCAAGGGGTGGAGGTATCCTGAGAGGGGAAGTGGAGGAGAGGCTAGCAGGGCCAGACCCTGACCCTTTCCTGAAGGAGTGGCTTGGGTAGTCTGATTTTAAATGAAGAAAGAGCTCTCAGCAGGGTGCGGTGGTTCTCGCCTGTAATCTCAGCACTTTGGGAGGCCGAGGCTGGCGGATCACCTGAGGTCAGGAGTTCAAGACTAGCCTGGCCAACATGGCGAAACCCTGTCTTAACAAAAATACAAAAATTAGCCAGGCATAATTGTGGGTGCCCGTAATCCCAGCTACTCAGGAGGTTAAGGCGGGAGAATCACTTGAACCCAGGAGGCGGAGGTTGCAGAGAGCCGAGATGGCGCCACTGCACTCCAGCCTGGGTGACAGAGTGAGACTCCATCTCCAAAACAACAGCAACAACAACAACAAAGAAAACCAAAAAAAAAAAAAAAAGAAGAAAAAAAAGAAAAAAAAAAGAAAGAGCTCCCAGGCAGCTCAGTGGAGAATGGCTTGAGAGGTGGGGGAAGATTAGAGGCAGGGGAAAGTGGACACCTGCTATTCCAGCCTCCTTAGCACCTGCTCTTCCCCAGGGAACAACCTCCCTTGCTCTGTGGCCTGGTGATTTCACCGACGCTGACTGCACCCTAGCTTGAGGGGTGGCACATGACTCAGGTCTGGCCAATCAGCCTCTTCCATCCCCCTGGCTGCAGGGATTGGCTCAGGAGTGTACATGTGACCAGAGGCCAACCAATGAGACTCTGTTCTGAGATTTTTGTTAGGTTTGTTGCAGAAAAGAGATTCTTTCTCCTGAGGTTGCTGAGTTGGTTATGTCCACCTGGAGCTGCAGGGGCCATGCTGTCAGCATGTGAAGACACGTTGCTTGACAACAAAGTTGAATTAGTTTCCTTGGGCAGCCATAGTAAAGTATCACAGACTGGGGGGCTTAAACAACAGAAATTTATTTCCCCACAAGTCTGGAGGCTAAGTCCAAGATCAAGGTGTCAGCAGGGTTGGTTTCTTCTGAGGCCCCTCTTCGGCTTGTAGATGGGTGGCTGTCTTCTTCTGGTGTCTTGACATGGTCTTCCCTCTGTATGTGTCTGTGTCCTAATCTCCTCCTCTTCTTCTTCTCCTTTTTTTTCTTTTTTCCTTTTTTTTTTTTTTTTGAGATGGAGTCTCTTGTTCTGTCACCAGGCTGGAGTGCAGTGATGTGATCTCAGCTCACTACAACCTCCACTTCCCGGTTCAAGCAATTCTCCTGCCTCAGCCTCCCAAGTAGCTGGGACTACGGGCATGCACCACCATGCCCAGCTAATTTTTGTATTTTTAGTAGAGACGGGCTTTCACCATATTGGCCAGGCTGGTCTCAAACTCCTGACCTTGTGATCCACCCGCCTTGGTCGCCCAAAGTGCTGGGATTACAGACGTGAGCCACTGTGCCCGGCCATATGCAACTCATAATGGATTAAGTTTCACCTAATGACTTCACTTAACCTTAATTACTTCTTTAAAGACCCTATCAGAAAATATAGTTAACATCTGAAGTACCAGGGGTTAGGATTTCAACAAACTGGAGGTGGGAGGAGCACAATGCAGTGCATAACAGAAGCCAACACAGAAAAAACACAGAGATGGGGTAAGAGACTGAGGCTTGACTTTGTTTGAACTCCTGGATCCAGCTGTGCCTGAAACTGAAACTAACACTATCCTGGACTCTTGAGTTTCATGATCCAATACATACCTCCTGCCTCTCCTTTTTTTTTCCCCTCTTGAACCTAGTTGAATTGGATTTCTGTCACTTACAGTTAAAATTCCTGAGTAATACACGGGAGAACTAGTTAACAAATCATTAAAATAGCCCACCCCTAATTTAATCACCATGTGCAAAGACAGTGCTTGTATTTACACCCAGGTGTGTCTAATTCTAATAGCTAGAGGTAGCAAACATGGTAAAAATTGACCAAGCTGGCACTAGCCTCTTCCATTAAGCAGGAATTCCCACCTTAGCTCTGAAGCCATGTAGGACGGGGCCGGATAACCTACCATTACTACCAGTGTTTCTAATGTGTGCAGTAGGCTGGGGTGCTGGCAGGGGAAAATTAAAAATGTAGTTTGGGTTGAAAAAAAAAAAAAAGAAAAAGAAAAAAGCTTTCTAGGCCGGGTGCAGTGGCTTAAGCCTGTAATCCCAGCACTTTGGAAGGCTGGGGCAGGTGGATAGCTTGAGTCCAGGAGTTTGAGACCAGCCTGCACAACGTGGTGAAACCCTGTCTCTGCAAAAATACAAAAATTCGCCAGGAGACTCGGTGTGCGTCTGTAATCCCAGCTACTCGGGAGGCTGAGGTGGGAGGATGGCTTCAACCCAGGAGGCAATGGTTGTAGTGAGCCGAGATGGCGCCACTGTACTCAGCCTGGGTGACAGAGAACCTGTCTCAAAATCAAACACACAAACAAACAAACAGACAAACAAAAAACAGCTTTCTAGAAGGGAAAAATCATTTTGGGAAGCCTTGAGTAGCGGCTGCGGAGATTGGGCTCCGGACATCACTTCACTGGTTGGCAGGCACTGTTAGGGGGTGTCCAGAGGGAGGCTCGGGGGAGTGGCGGCTTTCTTCCAGCAGATATAGACTCGGGCAGGAGTCACTGAACAAGCACTCTGATAGGCTGGGCTTCCTGAGACTTCATGCCTGGGCTGAGCACGGCGGGGCTGTGGTCGACGTGGTGCCCATTGGCTTCCCAAAAGGAAGGAGCGGAGAGAACTAGAAATGGGGCTTGAGAAAGGTCCGCATCTCCCTCCTGGTGATCCCGGGAGCCATGTCTGGAGGAGGAGGCCCCTCTAGGTGTGCAGCTGCCTTCCTCAATGCCGCTAAGTTGGATTGGGATCTCTTTCAATGAGAGGGCTTTTGAGGGACTCTCAGCTCCATACTCTGCTGGTTGCCTCCAGGGATGCTGAGAGGTGGCCCTTCTAGTGGTAAGATGAGGGGCCCATGGCCTTGTGGAGTCAGACACACTGGCATTCACTGAAAGCTCTGTACCTGACCTACCTGGTGACTTGGGGCAAGTGACTTCACCTGACTGAGCCTCTTTCCTTCATCATTGGCAAAATGGAGCCAACCGCACAGCCTTCTCCTGAAGCTTAAGTGAAACAAAGCAGTCATAAAGGGATAGGCTTTGGAGTCCCTGGGTTTGCATCCCAGTTTACTCACTAAGCTGGGTGGCCTTGGGCAAGTCACTCACCCTCTCTGAGCCTCAGTGTCCTACTCCGTAAAATGAACCCATCAACAGTACTTATTTCCTAGGGTAAATGTGAGGATTGACAGATAAAACATGTAAACTTCATGAGAGCAAGGGGTTTTGTTATTGATTTGTCCCCTCTGCAGTTCCTGGGACATAAAGACACTAAATAAATGGGATCGGTTTTTGTTGTTACTATGATTCACTGTCACCCATCCCTGGTTGAGGCTGCTCTCTGCGGCATCGTGTAGGCGCACTTGTGTGTGAGTTTCTGGTCAGGATGGGGAAGACAAGACCACTATCTCTGGCACACTTAGCAAACTCTGTCTCCAGAGATAGGGTAAGGCTCCGATTGTGCAGGAGGGGGCAGAAGGAAGGCTAGGGGTGTCCTCTGCACTGGTGAAGCACCTCACTTGCGTCATTTCACGGCACCCGTACCCACACCCCATGAACCAGATTCATTTATTACCCCATTGGACAATGAGAAGGCTGAGGTTCATCAAGGTATAGCCATCGAGATCATACTGCCAGGGAGAGGCAGAGCCAGGGTTCAAACCTGAATTTGTGCTGGTCCAAATCCCTTGTTTTTATTTATTTATTTATTTTTATTTTTATTGTTTTATTTTCCCAGGCTGAAGTGCGGTGGGCAATGACCGCCTACTACAGCCTCCAACTCCTGGGCCCAAGCAATCCTCCCGCTTCAGCCTCCCAAGTAGCTGGGACCACAAGTGTGTGCCATGGTGTAGACCCCTTCTTTTTAAACAGTGTGGTATGCAGGAAACAGTGAAGAGGAGATGGAGGGTCAGAGTCACTGGATAGAGGGCGCGTCCTGGGCTGACTGGGGCGGGGCCTCTAGGAAAGAGCCGCAAGGGCAGGCCCCACCGCCTTCTCTCATATTTGGCAGGTGCTGTGTCTCCTGCTCCGTGCCCCACAGAATTCTTTAGCAAGTGGCTCCATTGGCCCACTCTCAGTCGAGCTGAAAGAGGACTCGGGGGAGCCTTTACTGGGAAAAAATGGAGTGCAAAGCCCACTCCTGTCCCCGCCAGCACCAGCCTTCGGAGGCAAATAAAAAGCAGCGGGCACTGGGACAGCAGCGCCAGAGTTGCACGAAAATCCACCTGACAAATGGCCCCTCTCCCACGAGCCCGTGAACAGCAGACAGGAAGGTGGCCAGGGCCAAGTAGAAAGATTTCTGCAGCATGGCTGAGTTCTCCAAGGTCAAGAACAAGCAGAGCTGCCTCCTGTATTCCTGAGAAGTGGCCTCCTGGGGATGTCGCCAGCCCTTTTTGAGGGATTTGGGTCAAGGGGGTGTTCTGACCCTCGCCACTGTACTGGGACCGGCCTAGGAACTGGGAAAGAGGATACATTTGGGAAAAATGCCCTGAAGAGTGCATAACAATGGAAGGAATCTCGCGGATGATTATCAGGTAGCTCTCAGGACCAAGAGGAAAGCTGGAGACGGCCTTTAGTCAGGAAGGGGAAACTGAGGCAGGAGGAAGACCCTGCCCAGTGATGGTCCCTTTCACAGGTCACTACTGGCACCATCACCATGGGACCTATACTCCCACCTTGGGCACTACAGGCTCTGGGTCTTGCTATGCTCCCTGGACTGTTGACCGCCTGGAAGCCTCTGGGAGTCACCTCTTGCTCTGTGGCTTCAGTGCTCTCCTCCCAGAGTAAACTCCCCATGGGCAGGGCTGCTGGATAAAATACACGATGCCCAGTGACATTCTACTATCAGATAACTGAAAAAAATTTTTTAGTAGAAAAAAGGTTATTTATCTGAAATTCAAATTTAACCGGGTAGCCTGTATTTTTATTTGCTAACTCTAGCCACCCTACTCAGAGGGCTGGGCTCTGCTCTGGTGGCTGGTGGGAAGGAACTCTGCCTCTTCCACTTCTAGGGTAAGAATGTCGATCTTGTTGGATTGGATTGATCACATTGTTTGGACGGAGAATAGAGGAACAAAAGCACATACAACTGTGATTCCTTAAACCTGTCCGTCCCCCGCCCTTTTTTTTTTTTGCGACAGGGTCTCACTCTGTCATCCAGGCTGGAGTGCAGTGGCATGATCAGGGTTTGCTGCAGCCTTGAAGTCCTGGGCTCAAGTAATCCTCCTGCCTCAGCCTCCAGAGTACCTGGGAGTACAGGTGTGTACCACCACACCCAGCTAATTTTTGTAACTTTTTTTTTTTTTTTTTTGTAGAGACACGGTTTCGCCATGTTGGCCAGGCTGGTCTCAAACTCCTGGGCTCAGGCGATCTGCCCTCCTCAGCCTCCCAAACTGCTGGGATTACAGGTGTGAGTCACCATGCTTGTCCCGTTTCCCCATTTGAAAAGTCACCTGCCTGATTGGTTTTCAAAGCTGCCTTCACTCAAAGAGGGCCTGGAGGGTGGGAACGACCCACAGAGTCATTCATTGTCTGTGCCCGCTTTTCACAACACAAAAGATAGGTCCTCCCCATCCCGCCCATCCTCTCCCTGCTGGTGATCTTGTGTGCAGAGAATCCAAGGATCTTCTTACCGATGAATTCTCACCACTCACGAGCAGGTGAAGAAGGAGTGGAGCTGAAATGGAAATAATCTATGGGCTGGACTGTCTAGACAGCATTTGCTCCTCTGGATAGGGAGGAGAGCAGACAGAAGTGGGCTTTGGCCAAACTGAAACTCAAGCCATTACTGCCAGCCTTTCCTGAGCCACCTCAGATGAGCCTCGTCTCTGGGCCACAGCCAGAGTTGGCCTGGGCTGTTTCTTACTCCTACTTCAAAGGATTTGTGCTCCTAGCAGAAGAAAAGCTTGAATATTTACAGTGAAAAATTTAGGAAAAGGGGTAAGAAACAGAGGACCGACCTTCCTTCCTTCCTTCCTTCCTTCCTTCCTTCCTTCCTTCCTTCCTTCCTTCCTTCCTTATTTTTTCTTTCTTTCTTATCCTTTTAGTTTTGGGGCAGTGAAAGAAAATTAATTTTTTAGCTATAAAACTTTGTCTTAAGATCAATTTTGGAAAGAAAAGCATCTACTAATTGAAAACATCACTTTTTGGGCCCTTAAGTCAAGGGAAACAGGTGCAGGTTTGTGGTTTTAGACAGTGTATTTCTTTTGGAAAAAAGTAGGAAAAGTACCCCAGATAAGGTCCCTCCAAAGCTGGATAGACTTTTATTTTTCAGTCCTTTATTACATAGAAGGTGATTGAGATTAGCTGAAAAGTTAAAAGAAAAATCAGCCCTCACCCTTGTAGGTAGCACTCCAATCTCTCTCTTTTTTTTCTTTCCAAGGCTGAAGAGAGGGCAAGTGTTTACTGCAGTGTTGATAAGATTCCCTTTCAACACGGTCTGTTCCTGGATAGAGCCCCACCTTTCATCTGCTTTTATTCTTAATCCTGTGGCAAAGCCTGGGCCTTCCTTTTCTTCTCATACAAGCTCAACGGAGCTGGCATTTTCCCTTTACCATTTCAGTGACGTGTTTTTCAGTGTTTTTTCTGTTCGTGAAGGGGCAGAAATGTCAAAGTCAAAAAAGTCTTGGAAAAAATGAGTAGTATTTCTGGACCTGCTGAGGGTTCGGTGCTTGGATGTTGTATATCTCTGCATTCTCACGGTAAAACCACATGTGGTTGGGGAGGTTTTCGTTTTTTAACCTCTCTGGGTGGTTGAGAAATTGGAGGCTCAGAGAGAAGTGACACAGCCCAAGGTGACACCACCAAGAGCTGAACTTGAAAGCCAAGCCAAGTCCGTCAACCATCAAGCCTTTGCTCCTATAGTCATACTACCTTGCCTTCTGCCTTTGTAAACATGTGGTGACACATCAAGCCAAGGGCTCTGAAAATACCCAGAAGCCCTTTTCTTCCAAATAGCTCACAATATCTTGTCTTTGGGAACTATTCAATAGGTTTATTTCAGTAAAAGATACACCATTACCATGGTTTTAGGGAGTGATTCTGAATTTTATGTTACTGATTAAGAAAGATGGTTAATGGAGCCTTTTTCCTTAAGAAATTTACATCATATATTAGTTAGTTGTTGCTGTGTAGCAAATCACACCAACACTTAGTGCCTTGGAGTAACAACATGCATTATCTCACAATTTCTGTAGATGTGAAAACTGGACATGATTTAGCTGGGTCCTGTGCTTCAGGGTATCTCATAGGCAGCACACAAGGTGTCATCTGGGCTATCGTCATCAGAAGGCTGGATTGGGGAAGATCTGCTTCCAAGTTTATTTACATGGTTGTTGGCAGGATTCAGTTCCTGGTAGGCTGCCAGCTTTAGCTCCTCATTGCCTGATGGCTGGAGGGTTCCCTCAGTTCCTCTCCATGTGGGCCTCTCCAGCGTGGCTGCTTGCTTCATCAACGTGTACAAGAAGGGAGACAGCGATAGGAACATGTCAGCAAGATGAAATCCACAGTCTTTTTAAAGCTAACCAAGGAAGTGATATTCCATCACTTTTGGTGTATTCTGTTTGTTAGGAACAAGACACTAGATCCAGCCCATCACTCAAGGTACGGGATTACACAGGGCATGAATACTATGGGGTGGGGATCACTGGAAATTACGTCAGCAGCTACCTATCACACATGAGAGAAGTGGAGATGGTAGTCATAATAATAGTCATAATAATAATAATAGTAAGACCGACGAGGATAACCAGCATTTTTTCGGTGTTCTTGATGCATCAGGCACTGGGCTAAATCCCTTCTATGCATTGTCTCATTTAATCTCCTCATCATTCTCATGAACTTCCCTGAGTTACTACAGAAAAGAGATTAAGACCCGACTCTGTTGTTTCCACTCCAAAGTCCATCCCTTTACATGATGCAGATCATTGGTATGAATCCACTGAGCTGCTGAGGCCCCAAGAAAGACCCGATTGAGAGAGGAGTCTGATAAATGAAGCTAAACTCACTGCTCATCAGAAAATTGCAAATGAACACAACCAGAAGCCATTTCTTACCCATCAGATTGGAAAAGAAAATGTAAGTTGGTGAGAGTGTGGAGTATTCTCATGCACTGCAGAGAAGCTATAAATTTGTACTGCCACCTTGTAGGGAAATTTGGCAGGATCTATTAAAATTTTAAAAGGACATAAAAATTAAAAATGTGCATAGCCTGTGACCTAGAAATTACGCTTTTGAGTATCTGCCTTAGAGAAATACTTGCACATGTGCACAAAGAACTGTATACAAGAATTTTCATTGCAGCGCTGTTTCCAAGAGTAAATACTACATAGTAACACTGAAATAGAGTGTAAATGTTCATTAGTTTTAAAAATGGCTAAATAAATTGTGGAAATTGTTCTACCAAAAAGACACATGCACTCGTATGTTCATCACAGCACTATTCACAATAGCAAAGACATGGAATCAACCTAGGTACCTATCAATGGTGAATTGCATAAAGAAAACATAGTATATATGCACATGGAATACTACACAGCCATAAAAAAAGAACAAAATCATGTCCTTTGCAACAACATGGATGCAGCTAGAGGGCATTTTTCTAAGTGAATTATCTCAGAAACAGAAAACCAAATACTGCATGTTCTCACTTGTAAGTGGGAGTTAAACAATGTGACTCATGGACACAAATGTGGCACTGGTAGACACTAGGGACTACTACAGTGGGAGGAAAGGAGGGAAGGATTGAAAAATTAACTATTGGGTGCTATGCTCAGTACCTGGGTGATGGGATCAATTGCACCCCAAACCTCAGCATCACACAATAAACCCAGGAAACAAACCTACACATGTACCCTTTGAATCTAACATAAAAGTTAAAATTATTTATAAAAAATACATTGTGGAGCATTCATAGTATGGGAAACTATGCAGCCGGTAAAGAGAATGGGGTGGATCTATGTATTGGTTCATTTTCACACTGCTGAAAAAGACATACCTGAGACTTGGCAATTTACAAAAGAATGAGGTTTATTGAACTTACAGTTTCATATGTCTGGGGAGGCCTCACAATTATGGTGGAAGGCAAGGAGGAGCACGTCACATCTTACACAGATGGTAGCAGGCAAAGAGAGAGCTTGTGCAAAGAAACTACCGTTGTTAAAACCATGAGATCTCATGAGACCCATTCGCTATCACAAGGACAGCAAGGGAAAGACCCACCCCCATGATTCAATCATCTTTCACCAGGTCTCTCCCACAACATGTGGGAATTATGGGAGCTACAAGATGAGATTTGGGTGGGAACACAGAGCCAAACCGTATCAATCTACAAGTATGGTATGGAAATATCTCTGAAATATGTTACTAAGAAGAGCAAGTTGCAGAGTTATACCCTCAGCATGATACCATTTAGGTAACTCCCAACAATATTACATAACTTTTCTCTCTCTCTCTCTCTCTCTCTGTCTCTCTCTCTCTCTCTCTCTCTCTGTGTGTGTGTGTGTGTATGTATGTATGTATTCAAATGCATGAGAAAGGTCTAAACTGATAACAGGAGATGAGGGGAGGGTAAAAGACTAGAGTTGAAGGGTGAAGGAGTCTTCGACTTTGTATGTAACATTTTTGATATTTTTGAAAGAAAAATGTTAATTGCCTTACTTATGTCATCTGAAACTATTTCTTTTAAAAAGCTTCCCTGGAAACCCCATCCAGTAATTTCCCTTAGACTGTATTGGCCAGAACAGGGTAATATGGCCACCCTTGGCAGCAAAGTTGTCTGGGAAGGTGAATATTTTAGCTTTGCTGCCAAGAAAAGTAAGGAAGAAGGTTATGAATGGCTTTTAGGTGGCCAATTAAAAATGTCTACCATAGTTCACCCTTTTAGTTACCCAACATCCCCTTGTCTTTATTTCTATACATATACTTTAGGCACAGTCCGAAGTCCAAAGGTAGTTACTGCATCCATCTTGAAATTCAGGATCTCTGAGTAATAATGTGCAGTCCACTCATCAGGACCAGATGTGGGAGGATACTGCCTGCTTATCACCTTAGCTACAGCTAAAAGATATTGGGGTTGATGTCTTTTCTGGGGACTGCACATTTCTTCTTGGTAGAAGTTTGACCCCCAATGATTATTTTTAGAGTTGAACACTCACAGCTATCATAGATTGTTTGGAAATATACATTCTTCAAAAATGTAATAGAGATCCAGTCTTTGGTTTCAGAGACTTCCATATGTAAGTAACCACAAAAGATTTCATCTAGACAGAGTATGTAAGCCTAAATAGTTTTTTTTTTTTTTTTTTTTTTTAACCCATTGTCTCTCTCTGTGCCCTATTCAGCCCTTTAGCCCTTGGTTTATTGGCTGATTCTTTAGGGCAATTTAAAATAACAACCTTGGGTGGAGAAACATCTCCTTTAATTTGATCTTAGTGTGTTGGTGCTCCCTCTTTATTTGGCAGGAAACTCTTAAGGGAAGGTGCTAGACAACAGCTTTGGCACTGATATAATTTCCTGCTAACATTGTGGCTTTATGGTTGTTGTTTGTGCTGTTACTTGAGCTTTTTCAACCCACAAGACTTCAAATTATGGGATTCTCAGTCAATTTAGATTAGAGGTTGTAGTCAGATAGTGCCTCCCTTAGCAAAGCTGTATCTTTTCCACTCGCTTGAAGACTGGCTAGCTCTTGTTGGCAATCATCTCTCTTGTAGGGCTCTGTTAAAATGGTAAGAAGTGGCCAGCATGGATTAATATTTTGGAATTTTCAATAATTTCTTTGTACTCCATATTCCCAACAGAATATGCTTTTAAGGCAGAGCAGGCAACACTTTGACCAAATGTTTGCAACTGCATAAGGAGGTTCATCAGCTTCTGTCAGTAATAATCAGATCCTTCTTCTGCCATATTTTGGGTTCTGTTACTTTCATTACCCTACTCCTGGTACCAATTTAAAAAATTTATTTTAATCAGAGAAAACTTTTAGTTGCACATGATAGAAACTGACTCTGACTTAATAAGCAGAAAAAGAGCTTAATGAAAGAATAGCAATAATGTATAATTGTTGCAAAGGCAGAAGAATCAGGCTCAAGGCTAAGTTTCCAGAAATAATGTTCCTAAAAATGCTAGAGAACTGATCTGGTGAGAAAACTGTTGCCATTGCTACTACCAAGCACTAAATTCTATACCTCACGATGCTGCCAGGAACTCCACTTCAGTGCAATGAATACTGCTGCCAGCACTGATGTTATTTCTGTTCTAGTAATTTGACTTTTAAACTACTAGCAATACCCTCACAACCAGATGTTTCTGGTGCTACCTTCTCCAGAAACATGAGTTTTGAGGAGAGCCTCCTTTTCCATGTTCTTACTTTGTATTCAAAGTCTATGTGAATACATCTTATTGGTGGCACCTAGAATACAGACCTGTGGCTAGGTGCAAAGGGGGCTAGAGAAGTAAGTTTTCTGAATTCTGCCTTAGAGAGAAAAGATTCATAAGGCTGAAAATTCGATAAACATATTAAGAATGTTCAGCAAAGAACATGACAAATCTACACATCAGCTTTATTCACAGGCTGTATGTGGTGTCCACAAAAGTTTCAGGCTCTTCTCTTATGGTGACAAGAGGGCTGAGAGGCTCCAAACTCACATCAAGTTCAATCCCAATGGAAAAAAATAAGAGTTTCCCCCTTATCTCCACAAAACTTTTGAGATTCACGTTAATTGGACCAGTGAGGTGAAGCACTCATCCCTGAACTACTTCAAATGGCCCAAAGCATGGTGTGCCTTATGGGCCAGGATTGGGTTATGTGTTCTACCCCTGAAACAGAGATTTTTATCCAGAACTCATGGCCTGAGAAAGGAGGGGAGAATCACAAGCAAGTGTTGGGAAATGGGGAATGGATTCTGATAAAGAAACAAATAGAAAAGAATTAATGTCTTTCATTCTACATAGAAAGCAGGTCATTTTGCCCATGTCTTCTAAAACTTCCTCTGAACAATGTTTTTCAGCACAAGAAATATCATCGGTTAATTGGATTTATTTATTTATATCAGTGTAAATTTCTGGGTTCCTATCTTATTTGACAGGTTACAATCAGTTGCTATCCTCATTTATTTGATAATAAAATAGTCCCAGATTTGGGCAGTGAGAGTCCCTTCACCTTGAATTCTGTATCTTTTTAGATGAGTCCGTATCTTTCTCTAAGCACTTCTTTATGTTTTGGTAAAAGATAAATTTAGACTTTTTCGGGCCAGCCCTGGGATCAGTCCTCAGTGAGTCTGGGATTTTATTTTACCATACCTACAAGCTAATAAGAGACTATTAGTATTTCATGGATGTTGGCAGAATACATGAGACTCCTGAGTCCAAGGCAAAAGACTTTATTACTTATGACACAGGAAGTAACATGAGCAATAGCATAATTCATTGGTTTTTCTGCACCCCCGTCTAGGGGAGCGATGTGATATGACCTAGATGGATATCACGTGTGGAGTGTGTTTGCATGGCAACCGAAGAACACTGACCTTGAGGAATCCACCACTTTTTTTTTTTTTTTGAAAAAGAGTCTCACTCTGTTACTTAGGCTGGAGTGCAGTAGCACAGTCATGGCTCACTGCAGCCTTGACCTCCAGGGCTCAGGTGATCCTCCCACCTCAGCCTCCTGAGCAGCTGGGACTACAGAGGTGCACAACCACACCCAGCTAATTTTTGTTTTTTTGTAGAGACAGGGTTTCACCATGTTGTCAAGTCTAGTCTTGAACTCCTGGGCTCAAGTGATCTGCCTGCCTCGGCCTCCCAAAGTGCTGGGATTATAGGCATGAGCCACCATGCCCAGTCCAATCCACCACTTTTTTTTTTTGAGATGGAGTCTCACTTTGTCACCCAGGCTAGAGTGCAGTGGTGTGATATCGGCTCACTGCACCCTCCACCTCCCAGGTTCAAGCAATTCTCCTGCCTCAGCCTCCCAAGTAGCTGGGACTACAGGAGCGTGCTACCACACTTGGCTAATTTTTTGTATTTTTAGTAGAGACAGGGTTTCACTGTGTTAGCCAGGATGGTCTCGATCTCCTGACCTCATGATCCACCCGCCTTGGCCTCCCAAAGTGCTGGAATTACAGGCATGAGCCATCACCCCCGGCCCAGATCCACCACTTTTATAGCAAACAATAAACAAGCCTAATCTTTATTCTGGAAGGAGACATTACTTGTTCTGCAAAGTTGCTGACTGCAAACACAGTCATGATATGGGCCTGGGCAGGAGTAATCAGATCTTCCATTCTTGGCACACCAAGCAAGAATGTGCAGGTGTTCATGGGCCTACAGCAATTTGCCTCTTCAGGAGCCATTTCTCCATTGACCCCTGGTTTATTTTAGTGGAGGATGGTATTTAGAAACCAAGGTCTACTTGCTAAGGTGCTCATTCTATTGTGTTGTTGCTTCTAGATGCACTTGGTGGACAGAGCTAGGGAATATACGTACACACACACACACATTCTAATCTCTATGCATCTAATCATCTCTCTCTCTTTTTCTCTATCTTCATGAATTCACACTAATTTCTTCAAGCCAGTATAAGTTCATCCTAGTTTTCTGCCTTTTTGTATTTGTAATACTTCTTGGACAATAAGAAACCCAGAACATATTTACTAATTTGCTTAATGCTCCTGCAAGTAACCAATCTATTATTACTGCCACTGCTACCCATTCTATGGTCATGGGAATTACTTCCTGACCCACTCGTCCTCTGACCTGATGTGCTGGGATGAATGTCTCTTCCTCCTATATGGATGCCCTCCTCCCCTCTGTGGCTCCAACACCCTGTGCTGGCCCACTACAGCTGCCACTACTCATGAAGACACTCCCCTCACCCACTCAGGCTCTGAATCTCCATGCCAGGCTGTCACCAACACTGCCTCGCTGCATGAGTCCCCTTCTTACCCTACCTGGTGAGACACCTTGGGCCAGGCTATCCTTGCCACAGCCACCACTCTGTGTAGACATGCTCCTTCCCTCTCTCAGGTTCTAAAACTCCCATCCTCACCTTCTGCAGACTCCTACCTTGCTCAGCCACACATGATGGCTTTTAGACCCAATTAATCAGGAAGGGAAAAAAAGGAGGAGGAACACAAATGATCAATTTTAACAGCTGTAAATCACTGCTTGATGTGGATGTAACCACCTAGTTACACCACCTCCATGTTTGCTTAACCACTTCCCAGCTGTATTAAGTAGGGTTATTTATATTTTTTCCTCTTCTAGTTACCATTCCAGGAATCAAACTATAAACATAAATCTTTGTGCATCTCTCTGTACACCTCCCTGATGATTTTATTAGGACAGATTCCTAGAAGGGGAATGCTTTCTGGGTCAGAGGGTCTGGATGTTTTGAAAGCTCCTGGTCTTTGGGGCATGGCTTCAGTGTTCATCTTACAATTCATGCAACCTTGAGTAAATAAACAAGTGTGACTGTGTCCCAGAGGCTGCTTGGGATTTTCTACAGATGATACTTGTTTCACCGCTGAATGACATCACCTCCCTTTTCACACCAAGATTGATGTGGGAAATTCTGTATAAATACCCTACATCAACAAGCCATTGTGTCACCAGGCCTCTTAAAGATGGGCAGCTCGCTGCAGTGCGTTGGCCCAGCCTGTGCGGGACAGGCGCCCGTGATTTATAAGGTCCAAGCATGAAGTCTTCAGGAAAGTTGGTGAAGTACTTTATAGGTCACCTGTATTTTTCCTACCATAGATGTTTTGACTCACGGGTTTCCTTTATGTCACTCTGTCCATAGTCTAGGTATTATTAAAATGGAATAAAGAAGTTACTGTAGCAGAGGCTGGGTAGCTCAGGGGAGGGAGTTTAAGATTCTAAATAGGAGAAGAAAGAAGTAACAGGAGAGGGGATTAATTAGGACAAATACTGGCAGCCAAGCAACCCAGCATTTGCTGCCTGAGGACTACTGGCCCAGCTTTGTGCTAGGAGCTGTGGGGGAGTTCACTTGTTCGTTCATTGAACAAAGACTGACTGGTCACCTACTCTATGCCAGGCACTATCCTAGGTGCTGGGGACCCAAGAGAAAAGAGACATTGTCCCTTAAGGAGCTCAGAGTCTAGAAGAGGAGAAACCACGTCCATTGTGTAATATCTGCTGGAGCTCTTGATCCAGTTTACAGAAGTTTCTGCCAAGGTTCTAAGCAGGATGCTTGAAGTAGAAAAATGTGTCCATTAGGGGGCTGTGGTGGGGGAAGTTCTTTTAAGTGAGAGAAAACAGCTTGAGCAAAGGCATACATTTCCCTGAGTTCACCAGCAAGGATTTAGTGTGTCTGTTCCACATGTCCAACACTGTGCCAGGGACGGCAGAGGGGGTGAATTTCATTCCCCAGATTTTAGCTCAGAAGGTTGTGAGAGGACTGTCTGCAAAAAGTTATTAAATGATTTTCTTCCACTTCCAGGATAAATTCCAAATGTCTTACCTGAGCACCCAAGGCTGACTCAGTCAGCATTTGCTGTGTGACAAATAACCACACAATATCAGTGGCATGCCCACCCGGATGAGCGTTCATTGTTCTTGCTCATGCATGTGTGGTTGGCGAGGATGTGGCTGATCGTGGCTGGGCTCACCTGGGCTGGTCTCTGGGCTGTGTGTTGAGTCCCAGGCCTACCCCATGTGTCTCTCAACCTTTCTAGATCAGTGATGGCCTAAAGGATGTTCTTGTCATGGCAAAAGGCAAGAGTAGAAGGGGTCAGTTCTAACCTTAGAAGCACGTTTCTAGCTTTTTGTTCCCCTCCTCTCTGCTAGTGTCCATAGGTCAAAGCAAGCCACACAGTTGTGCCCAAAGTCAAGGCAAGGAGAGTGCACTCTGAGGGTCATGGCAAGGGTGAGGTTGTACAATAGATCCCCTGCAATCTGGGCCCTGCAGAGCCTACCTGCCTCTGAAGGCAAGCTTCACCTCTTTCTTCTTCTCTTTTGGTACTTCTGCTATAGCCATGTGTGTTCCCTGGACATGCTACATATTGTGCACATGCTATTCCACAGACCTAGGATGCTCCTCCCTGTCTCACACATTTGGTCAACCCTATCACATCATTCCTGACTAAGCAGGGCCTGGCTCAAAAGATCAGGGAGGACATCCTTATTTGTCTTTCTTTTCCTCTCCATAGGTATGGATGGATCATGGGGATTCAGGGCCCCTCTTGGTACTTGATTCTCTCTTTGGGTATTCTCTCTTTCTCTCCTCCCATCTCTCCCTTTCTCTCTATCTCTCTCTTTTGCTCTTGTTCTCAGCCTGCATTGGCATGATAATTTAAAGATGAACATCTGGCATAGAGACAGCTGGCCTTACTTTGACTCTGAACCCTGACTAGGACGCTCTGCAGTGTAGAAGGCTCTCCTGGGCAGCTGTTTCTAGAGCAGCTCCTCTGGTTTCTCTTCCACCCTTGCTCTTCAGGTTCTCTGTGTGGGGAGGGTAGTGGTGATAGTAAAAGGCAGGATCCAGGCATCCCTGGGTCCTTGTGGTGACACCATCTAATAGTTCCCACTTTACTCGTCTTCAAACTCAGGTACAGAGCAGGTTGTACAGAGTGGCTGTGAATGAATGAAAGGGTAAGAGTGGTTGTGAATGAATGAAAGGGTAAGAGTGGCTGTGAATGAATGAAAGGGTAAGAGTGGCTGTGAATGAATGAAAGGCTAAGAGTGGCTGTGAATGAATGAAAGGGTAAGAGTGGCTGTGAATGAATGAAAGGCTAAGAGTGGCTCTGAATGAATGAAAGGGTAAGAGTGGCTGTGAATGAATGAAAGGCTAAGAGTGGCTGTGAATGAATGAAAGGGTAAGAGTGGCTGTGAATGAATGAAAGGCTAAGAGTGGCTGTGAATGAATGAAAGGGTAAGAGTGGCTGTGAATGAATGAAAGGCTAAGAGTGGCTGTGAATGAATGAAAGGGTAAGAGTGGCTGTGAATGAATGAAAGGTTGAGTGAATTACGGGTGTATTTCCTCCATGCAGCTTTCCGCTCATCTTCAGGACTTTGGGTGAACCTTGAAGTTGAACTTCCAAAGGTAGAAGGAATGAAGCAGCAATGACAAGACCCAGGCCTGCCTATCTTAATCAGCTTTTAAGGTTGCCGTCACCAGCAGCAGCAGAAAGCAACTCTGAGAAGTGGGCATGTTGTTTGCCAAGCAGACTTTGGGGTGGAGACTTAGCTTAAAGCATCCTATTTGTAGAGGTTCTAGAAAGTTATGGAGCTCTGGGGAGCCAGCCTGGGTCCACTCATAGCCCACTTAATGCCAGTGTTGTCTTTAGGGGCCTCCAATTCCCTTTATAAAGAGCTTTTTTATATTTTTTAAATGGATCCTGGATACTGTTAACATGAATGTTGAACAGGTCAAGCAGTTCCAGCCATTATCGATCATAAAAAGAGAGATTCTGCAAATGTAACAGTCAACCCAGTGCCCCAACAGGCAGCATTATTCTTGGTCTAAGTTGTGGGTTGTTCTTGCAATTTAATAAAGAAGAAAACTGAGGTTGGGAGAGGTGAAGTGATCTCTCACGGGTAGAAAGTGACCAAGGCAGGCTAGTTCCAGGTTGGCCTGGGGAGTGCTGACTGTCTTTTGCAGGAGCGTCGTGGTGGTGTAGAAGACTGGGGGTCAGCTCAGGGCCATGAAGGAAGAAAATTTCAGGTCTGAGGACTGAGGAAACAGCTCGAGAAGGCAGAGGCTGTAAAGGATTTGGCATTTGCATGGGAGGTGGGGTGGGGTCTAAGTCCAGCGTGAAGGCTGCAAAAAATGAGTGGGTATCAGAGACCGGTTTTAAGGGGGGCCGGGGGCAGGTGTGTGAGCCTAAAGTGGAAAAGGGTGGCCAGAGCCTGACCTGTTTGGCCTCCTCTATCCCCAGGCACCTGCTTTTTGTTGCAATTACAATGCTCCCCTTAGGCTGCTCCACAGAAAACAAGTGTTCCTTAGAGCAAAGTTTGGCAATCCATGAGTTCAAGGAGTGGGCAGCCCCTGGCCCCTCCCACTAAAACATTAGTTGTCAAGAAGCTGTGTCTACCCTGGGCTAACCAAAACTGGTCAGATTTACCTGTCTACCTGCACGAGAACAGACAGCAGTGGGCACTGTGGAAGGATCAGAGCTGATACACGATCAGGGAGGACGCAGCATTGGATGGTGTCATGTGCATTTGCTGCTGTAGGCCCAGCAGCTACTCCTTTATCTGGGTATCAGCACCCCAGTTTTCATGTGGGTGCTGTCCCCCATGTAGCCCTTGTGTTTCCAAGGGAAGCAGGCCCAAGTCCCAGCTCCAGAAGGTGGCCCTGGTTGGCCTAAGCTTGTGCTTACAGCTCAATGCCCTGGCCTCAGCGATTGGCAGGTATCCCAGGGAAGCATTTGCTGGGAAGTTCTGAAAAGGAAGCTTTTTCGGCTGTTCTTTCACAGAAGCTATCTTCCCAGAGCTGCCCTCTTTTCCACTGGACTAGGAAGCCCTCATGGCTGCTGGCAGCCATCTTGTGGCCAAGAAGGGCAGGCAGAGGCAGGAGGCAGGGTGGAGAAATGGAAGGCAGGGAGGTTCTTGGAGACTCTGCAGAGCTGCTAACAAAGCTTTGCTGAAGCCTATCCCTCCTCTGCACTTCTCGGTCTCGGGAGTTAATACGTTAACACGTTTGTTTGGTGTGACTTGGGAATGCACTGTTCCTGAGTGATTTAGAGAGCTCCTGCCTCCTCTGTGTTCTCTTTGGAAGCATTTTGAGGCCATCTTGCAGATGCAGTCTCTGAGTTATACCCCTGCACTGGGCTCAGGGGACATGTTGAGGAGGTCATGGATCCCTGCATGCCTGCCAAGGACCAGCCTCTCCCCCAAGCTATTCTTCTCCCCTGCTCTGGTGCGTATATCAGACCAGCCTAGCAACCATGATGACAGCAAAATCTCAGAAACTGGGGTGGGGGACATGCTTTTCAATATTTTTCTTTTCAATAAAATATTGTCTTGATTTCCTTTCTTGAGATCTCTCTACCCATTTTGGATGAGGTCAGCCATAAGACAGAAGCCTCAGGGGCTGTAAGAATGGACTGCTCAACTGAAATTTGGACAGAATGCTCTCTCCGGCACTTCGCAACGTTGACAAGCTCTGGTTCTGTGAAAGCTGATGCAATGATGGTAAAGGGACTCCAGGAGCGTCTGCTGGGTGCCAGGCACCTCCTAGCCACTCTGTTCTTTGCAGAAGTGGAAACTGAGGCTGTGGATAGCTCAAGGCTACACGGAGGCAGAGTTAGGATTTGAATTTGGCTCCTTTTGACACTAAGACTGTTGCATTCCGTGACTGCACGTGCTGGGCCCTTGCTTTGGGACGTGTTTTTGTTTTTGTTTTCTTTTCTGTAAAGATGGTTACTCTACTTTGGAAAAGGTCAAACGGAGGAACACACTGCAGCCTAGGGAAATTTCTTTTGGAGCTGTTGTCTCACAGGAGTTTTTTCTTTTCATGAACTTAGTTCAGCCAAGGGTGCTTTGAGAGGCCAGTTTTCAGTCTCGCCCCCCATTGAAACCTGGAAGAACGTGAACCAGCGCCAGCAAGCTTGCTGGGTGAACTTGGAAACAGCAGAGATGGGCCAGAGTTGGCCTGTCTCTAGCTCCCTGTGTACTAGTGGAGGGATGTTTGTTGTTTCAGTGGCCACCAAGCAGAACTCAGGGAGAGGGCGTGGAGCCCTCAGAGGCCAGGCAGGCTGAGAGGATGGCATGTGTGCACACCACAAACCAAACATAGCCACAGTTCAGGGGAAAAAACCCCAACCTGACTTCATAAGCTCTCCTGATGGATATACAAAACCTCTTGAGGAAACTCTGGGTTATTATTGAATGTTCACTGTGTTTCCTGGATGGAGTTTGGAAGAGAGTAGACAGATCAACTTTTGTTGGGCAGGAACTTGGAAGACAGGGGATGGGGCTCTATAACTCAACTACACACACATCTTTCAGCATGGAGCGTCTGTTCAATGCGCCCTCATCCAGAGCCTGGTCCTGTGTGAATGTGCTCATGCACCGAGACCTCGGGCAAACCTGAGGGGTGAAGAGCTCATCCAGATTGCACAGGTGAGGCCGTGGGGCCCATGCCGGTGAAGAGACTCACATCAGCTTCTACAATCTGATGATGCTGGAGTCAGGATTTGGATCTCAAACTGATTCTCTCCAAAAGTCATCCCTTAACCACTCAGTTTAATTACCTCATCACATAAAATTACCTCACCTGGAAGAAATGCCCTGTTCAGGTATGTATTCAGATGGTGTGGGCTGGGGCCAGGAGGAGGGCAAGCGCGCAAATGAACTTGCGTATTGAGCTGACTTGTTCATGAGGCTCCTCTGCCAATTGGTCAATTGAACCACCCCCTCCCCCACCCCTGGCCCGCCATGAAACTGACGGAGAGGTGTGGGCATGACATTGGTGAGCGGCATGGTAGCCTGGGCCACCTGTGCATGGAGCTGAACTGTGCATTCTGGACCTGCTGTTGCTCAGTCTGGAACGTGCCACTCCCACCATCTTACGACAGGCTATAGCAGGGCCTGTCCAACCTCGTGACTTGATGGATCATGACGGGCAGTTCTGGCTCATGTTCACTTGATATTTCATGGCCAGGTGCTTCATAATGAAAGGGCAAATAGTAAGCCAGGAGCTGTTTGTTGAAAGGTACGTAGTTCTCCACCACAGATAGCATGGTCTTGTTCTGGAAGCCCAGGGAACTACGCTGTGACTCTTCTACTGGGGCCTTCTGTAAACTCCTCATGGAATCGTCTTTCTCTTAGAGAAAACTCTAATATCAGAGGCCCAGCTGAGTCATATGGCCCAAATGGCAGGGCTGCTTGCTCACAGCCCTGGGCAGGGCCGCCCAGCCCTTTCCTGCTCTGGGTCCCATTCACACCAGGAGACTTTAGTGTCACTCAGTAAACTGTCTCGGAGAAGTTTCCCCACATGTGGAATGTGCTACCTCCAGACCCCAAAAAGGCACACCAGGCTTTGTGCTTCCTTTTGAGTGGTGGGAGGTGGGAGATGCTTTAATTTTTCCTTTATTTTGGAGGGGATGGCCCCTTACATAGTGAGGCCCACTCTTCCATGCTTAGGACTAAAATTGTCACCAATATAGGGGGTTGTTGATTTGTATATTTTTTTAAGAGACAGAGTCTCACTCTGTTGTCCAGGCTGGAGTGCAGTAGTGCAATCATAGCTCACTGCAGCCTTGAACTCCTGAGTTCAAATGATCCTCCTGCCTCAACTTCCCGAGTAGCTAGAATTATAGGCATGAGCCACCACACCTGGCTGAATTTTTTAAGGTTTATTTTCCAAACCCTAGAGCCCATGTGTCTTATGAAAGCCTCTTGCCTACTTGGCACCTCTTGCTCATTTAGTTTGACCAATACAATGTCATTGAGATAGTGATATTTGCCATGTCTGTTATTGTTACATGCCATGCTTTGCAGAATGTGCAGAGGGGGTCTAGATCCCTTTGGACTATATCATGAAAAAGAATGGGACAGCTCATATAGCCCTAGAGTGAGACTGTCAGTTTACACTGTGGACTGCTCCATGGGAATGGAGACTGCTCTTGGCACTGTTTCTTAACAGGGACAGAAAAGAATCCATTGGCCATAGCTGGAGTTGCATGCCATGCACCTGAACTGTGTTAGTCTGCTCTTGCAAAGATGCCACATCTGGACCAGCCGCTGTAATTGTCGAGCTCCTGCAGTCTACCGTCATCCTTCAGAATCCATCTGGTTTTTGTAGGGAGCAGATGGGTGAGTTAAATGAGGATATTACAGGGACCACCACTGTGGCTCCTTTAGGTCTTTAAGGATGGCACTAATTACTGTCTTTCTCCTTGGGTGGTGATTTTGTTCCGGATTTAATGTCATGGCTGGGGGATGAGGGCAATTTTGAAGGCTTCCACTTTGACTTTCTTCACTAGAATGGCTCCATCTGCCAAGAACAAATGTGGGAGTTCTCCTAACTATAGGAAGCGTTCATTTCACTCACGCATTTGAGAACCAAGGAAATGACCACTGGTTGCGTCCACCATGAGCCAGACCTGGGCCAGGTTTCCTGGGGACTATGTTGATGTGGCAACTCAGATCTGGTGTCCAGTAGTCCTTGAAATGTCTGGGTATTTTCCCTGACATCTCACCTGGCACTAGACACCCTTGGGGAGTGATTGAGGGCATCATGACTGCAAACACTCACTGTGGCGTTCCAGGGCCTTTCCTCATAGGGATTCCTCTACTCCTGCAGTTGGCAGTTTCTAGGTCTAAAATCTGAGCAAGGGACCGTGATATTTAATTGAGGTAACCTCTCTTAGTCTCCTGAATCCATTATCTTTGATTTCTTTAAATTGTATACAGTAAGAAATGCCCTTTCAGGGAAGGTACCTTTGCTTTGCCCCCAGGGGCACTGCATTCTCTTCACCCTTTCTGTAGGGCTCCGTGGGGTGGGCTTCCTGCTTCCACCCCGTCCTACCACTCATCACTATGCCGCCACTGACCTTGCCTCTGATGGTTAAGCGCTGCCGCCTGGCCTCTGTTATCCAGTTGCTATCATGGAGGCTGTTCCCGTAACAGCATCTCCTACCAAGAGCACTGGCCGTGAGAACAGCCACCCTGACCTTCAGTTGTGCTGCTGTCCCCCCAGAGCATTATGTACTGCATCAGCAGATGGGGCATCCTCTGGGCTCACCTGCGGAGCAGAGTAAGAGGACACAGTAGGAGAACAGATCTACTCGAGCATGCTCATGTCTCCGAGTCCTCTGATTCCTTCTTCCATCATTTGTGATAACAGTTCTGACATTTCTGTTTGACTCAGTGCCAGCCATTCCCAAAGCCACCAAGGGACATTTTCAGTGTTGTCTCCTGGGGTCCTCGCGAGGGTGTAAGTCCTGTATGGTAAGACAATATGCCCGTGTGGATAAAACTTTCTTTTAATGACCATATTTTGCCTCTTTATCCGGCATATGATCTCTTTTCCTGCTGGTCCACATGGCTAGGTCTCGCAGCTCCTTCAGGGGACAGTGCCTTTCTACCCTTAGCAGGTGCAACTCTTCCCTGACTGGGTTATGTTGTCTTAACCCCAGTTATTGGTCTAGCGGCCAGAAGGGCATGGGTGCGCGTTCTCAGGCAGTGCGCTTTTTGGCAAGGCACCTCTGCGTCATCTTCAAGCGAGGGAAGAATTCGAGCCTTTAGCAGGGAGCAATGGGCCACTTCTGCAGGCCAGTGGTTTCAGGGGATTCTGGGGATTCATGATTTTCAACTGTATCAACCCAGATGTCTCCATCTCTACTTGAGGTCATCCTCCTCCCCAGTCAGGGCCCTGACCTTGGCATAGTAGCCTTGCTGGCACTGAGAATTCCACCTTCTCTGGAGTTCTACTCTCCCTATGACGTTCTCAGCCCAATCCACAACTTCTTCTGAACTCTCCTGCAGAAAATGAGAGTCTCTTTGTGTACTGTCAGAAAAAAAAAAACAACAATAACCCTGTGGCTTTCATACTATGCCTTCCATTGGTGATTACTCATCATGCCCAGCCTTTCATTGCCATTCTCCCAGGCATCCACATGTGCAGCAACCGCCATCCTGTTCCATTGTGCTGACAGTTGCCACTTCCCGAAACCTCTCAGAAGCCTAAGGCAGTGGACCCACTAGTGCCTCCCCTGCCTGGCCATCCCCTCCCACATGACTGGTGAAGGTTGTAACCATGACACTGCAACCTTCACGCCAGGGGCTAACTTTCCTCCATTTGCCATGGTGAGGGGGCTCCTGACAGCTGGACAGCAGGTAATCCAACTCTAAAATCCCATTTTAGAGTTCACTTCTGTCCCATCTAGCTTAGGCTGGATTCCCAGGGAAAGAGACTGAGACAGATTTGCAAGCAGCTGGCTTATTGGGGTTCTCAGGAAGAGAGTCTGTGTAGAGAGAAGCAGGACTGAGTCAATGGGAGGTTGAACCGTGATGCAGTTGCAGCAGGGGATCCAGCTGATCCCCCTGGGAACTCTGAAGCTGAGATGCCCTTCAGAGATGTCCTGACTTGAGGCAAGGAGGCTGGGCCTTGGTGTCCCGGCACTAACCAGTCACGTGATGTGGGCTTCTGTGGGGAGGGGAATAACTGCCGATGAGGCAGCTTCCTTTAGCTGAGGGTGATAAAGAAGAATATTATTCTGACACTTGTTAAAATGGTGAGAAAGACTATTTAAGACTGTCGCAATAGGGGAGAGAGATCTGGCCCAACTCTGAATACAGAAAGGATGAGAGGGGATTTATAGGCAAGGAACAGGGTGAGGGATCAGGGAATCAAAAATGATGAAGAGGAGACATCAAGCGTAGGGGGATTCTTAGCAAACTGGACTAATAGGATTCTTGCTAAAGGCAGGCCAAGAACCTTCACATCAAAGGTGGAGATAAGGAACTTGACCAGATATCATGGGTGGTCAGATATTAAGGGATGAGGGGATTCACACTAAACTGACTTAGCAAGATTCTGGCTAAGACTGGACTCCAAAAACTTGCAGGGATGGACCCGGAAGCCCAAAGTTGAAGTCTGGTCAAGAAGACGGCTCAGGGGAGCCTAAATAAAGTTTGGTCAGAGAAAGAGTCTTTGTCAGGGGCCATGCCGAGGATGGGCCTTAGCTGTGAGCCATTGGCCAGTGTGAGGAATGGGTTGTTCCTTGGTCTCACAAGTGGCCTCAGGTCTACCAGCGTCTGATGTTAAGGTTCTCTTTGCCTGTTCACTAGTTGTACGGGTGGTCACTTTCTGCCCTGCACGTTTCCCTAGTAAACACAATCTGGGTAGAGTCAGACAAAGGACTATTAAGCCGAAGGGAGAAAAAATGAGGTTATTGGAATGATTGGAGCCAGACTAGAAACTTGATTACTGAAGCCAACATCCTTTCACACTGCTTGGGCTGTGACGGTGTTGAAGAAATTGAATTATTGGTGTCTGAGCCTCTCCCCTGCCTGGGAAGCAGAGATCAGTGACCACCTGGAACAGGCAGTGCTAGCACTCATGTAATGGGTACCCATTGCTCTCATGTAATGGGTACGTCTGAGAGAGGACTGAGAGTCAGGTAAAGATACAGGTGGCTCTAAAAGGGTCATTAAAGCAAATGTAATTTGATTTTTCCCAGGCACCCCCAGTTTTATGTTACAAATGCACTCAACTTTCACTGACTTACTACAATTCACACAATGTAGGAAATGTAGGACACTGGGCTTTCTGAGGTCTCCCTGGTTATTTCTGGGAATTTCTAGGGGTGTCTCATGTGAACCCAGCCCTTTAGATGATTCTCCAGTTCCCTTAATAGTGCCTGCTGCCCAAAAAACTACCTGAGGGCAGTGCATTGCCAATGTCAATGCCACTGGCGACCTCCATGAGATGGAGATGTTTGGATGAGGATGCTGCACCCTCGCTGCTCCCAGGGTTACAACCCTTCAGGGGGCAATTCAGTCAGTGTTCCTGGGCCCCATCTGCATAGGGGCCAGGATGAGTTCCAGGCAGAGTGTGACAGGGTCTTCTGGGAAAAGCAGCTTTCTTGCTGTCTTGAGATGGCCCCGGGCAGCCAGGCTCTCCTCTGACACCAAACACATTGAGGACAGAGAGTAGCCATACCTGCTGCTGACAGCATCTCACAGACACAGATGAGCAGCCTCAGGAGGAAGGTGACACTGTGGACAGTGGATGGAAGAAAGGCCCTAGGTCCTTCTTGACATTGTTGAGACACTAGATCAAGGACATTTTAAGTGCCCCCCACAAAATTTAATCTTATATGAACGGATAACTTGATTGTCCAAGCCAGTTTGAATTGGGTTTTTTTTTTATTTGCTAGCTGAAGACTTTTGACCCTATGCAGCTCTCTTTAACTTCTGTCTTTAGCTCCTCTCTTGAAAAGACCCAGACGCAAAACATAAGACTTAGGTTTTTTTGCTGCTTGCAAACATCTCCTCTCTCCTCTAACCAAACCTCCCCACAAATCCGCCCACAGTGACCACCCTTGCGCACTCAGCCTCAGCTCTCATAGATGAGGGTTCCACCTGGGGCTCCTTAAATAAGGAGAACCTGAGACAAGTGTAAGACCAGGCTTGAGCAAGTCACTTACTTCTCCATGTCTCTACTTTAAATTGAGCTTAATAAGAGCATCTGACACAGAGGTTTTTTTTTGAGGATTAAATGAGATAATGTAGATAAGATGCTTAAACAGGGCTGATATACATTAAGTGCATAATAAATGTTTCCCACTCTTGGCTGCTCTGATGGGTTAGCTGGTGTGATGTGGGTGTATGGAAAAGCAGAGCAGGGGTCTGTTTCCCACCTTGGGGTTCTCAGCTCCTCCTGAGTGAGCTGGGCTAGGTATCTGGGCTGAGTCTGCCTAAAAGGCCAGAGAAGGAATGGAAAGTGGGTTAGTCCTTGGTGTGGAATTCTCTTGCTTTCTACATTGAATCCAAACAACTTGGTGGTGGTGATGGGGTGGGGCAGTAGGAGAGTAAGTGGCTGTTGTCATGTCTGAGCACACCCCCCATCCTCCTTCCGCGTGAGGAATTAGCCTGGATTGGAGCGTTCAGAAGGCATCAGAAGGTGGCTCACCACAGCTTTAAACTTCTTTTCATCTTGCTTGGGCCCTGTCACATCTTTATTGGGTTTATAAACTCTTTTTTCCTCTTTCTTTTAAAAATCTCTGTTTATTTGTAGAGCCACTCATTTTAAAACTTGTGCAATATCTTAAATGTCATTTTTGCCCCAGTCTGCTCATAATGCATGAGCAAGTGCCTCTTACATAACCTTCCATGCAGCTCAGAGGGCCTTTGAAAGTCATGACTCCCAGCAAGCATTTAACATGGACAATCATTACATAACATGGAAAATGTACAACTCCCATCATTAATTGGATCTAGTCTTTTGAAGTCGAGGAGATAGAGGCTACATGTAGACCTTGCTGACAGAACTGGTTAATTCTACTAGTTCAGGCTGGGTCTACTAAAGGCCTCAAGGAGACCTGATGCAATCAAGTTTACTGCCCAGTGTAGTGAAATAACCAGCCAGACTCAGTCTTCAACTGGGTCATGTCTCTCAGACAACAGGCCTTCGTTTATTTTTCTCTTTCCACTGTATTGGCCAGTGGAATTGGATTAATTGGCCTGTTGTTTTGGCATTGAGGACAGTCAAATCATTGGCCAATTCGGTGGGGGAAAAACATCTGTCAAGCTTGTTGTTCCGCTAGCTGATCTGAAGCCCTGTGTAGACACAGCTGTAGTTAAGATCTGTCGAGCAGCATAGATCCAATGAACATGGTGGTTGGATGCACTGGCTCCCTTTGACATGGCTGCGTTGTGTTTGTGGTCCAACATTCTTCATGCAAGAGGCCTCAACTTGCTTATATATTCTGGAAGACTGATTAATTGGAGGCTTTGCTGAGGTGTGGTAAGAGCTCTAGAATCATAGGGGCATTGGTTTGTATCTTGGTCACTAATTACTGTGTGACCTCTGGAAGTCAATTTCCCTTCTGACCCTCAGTTGCTTCACCTGTAAAATGGGAACAATTCCAATACTACCTGCCTCATGCTATTGCTGCCAGCTTTGTGGACCAATCGTCTTGGTTTGCCCAGGATTGAAGGAGTTCCTGAGGTGTGACTTTTGGTTTTAAAACTGGGACATTACTGGGAAATGAGCTGGTCATCTGGTGAGTATTAAATGAGACAGAGCCTTCAGAGTATTTAAGGCATGTGAGGGACATTTTATAAAGGCTGGGTATATTATTTACCAGCTAGTTTTTGATCAAGCACCCATTGACTAGAGCTAGTAAAAAATGAGATGATCCCTCCTTCAAGATAGTGTGAGTTCCTCATAGCATAGGATGCTACTACTCCTCCATAGCATAGCAGGCTACTCTCCTCTCTCATATATGGCATTTATCACCCAAATTTTTCCTCTGTGTCAGATGAGGTTGACAGGCTTCTGGAGTTTCAGGAACAGTTAATCTAAGAAGGGCCCAGCTTTTCATCACAATTTAGAACTCTCTGACCCCAAATCCAGGAAGCCTGCATTTTGTGTCCTGCTCCGTCACCACCTAGTTATGTGACTGAGATGGTAGCACTTTACTTGGGTGAGACTCAGTTTCCTCAGAGGGAGAGAATGATATCGTTGCCTCACGGGGCTCTCATGAGCCTAGAAAGAAATCATGCATGTAAAAGGGCTTGCTGAACTGCAAGACATCATTCAGATAGGAAATGTTTTAATAAGGGCCTAATCCAGCAGATTTTCTTCACTTCAGGAAAGGATGGCAGACTTCCACTGTCTTTAGACTTAGAGCCCCAAATCCAACAGTCAGCCACTCCGCCACCAGGCTTTTGCTACGTGATATTCAGGCTGGCTCCACCCGCAGGGCAGTCAGGGTCTATAGACAGATACATTCAATGTCATGAATTGAGATAAGAGAGGATCCTGGTCCGGGTGCAATGGCAACTCTGAAGAGAGAGGCATATAGCCCAGCATGGGGGTCATAGAAGGGCCAGGTATGGGTTAAGCGGAAGAGTCAAGGAAAAAAGTCCCAGGCAGAGGGGAGAGCTTGAGCTGCTATGGAGGTGAGGATGCCTGCAGGAACTGTCAGTGTCCCCGGGCAATGCTCATCAAGTGGGAACCTGATGAAGGTAAGATGGGTGGGGACCAGCTCATGAGCGGTCTCATATGCAGTGTTCGTATGGACTCTTTTAGTTAAGAGAGGCAACTAAACTAAGTTGAGTGAAAAGGGGGATTTGTGGGAAGATCCTGGCATAGCTCAGAGAATTGAGGGCAGAAATACAGAAAGCCCAGACTTGACAGTCCCTGGTCCCTTCTCTCACTCTCTCCCATCCTCAGTTACAACCTTTCCTACCAGAGGTGGCCAGCACGGCATGGAACATGGTCATCAGCAGCCTAGAGGCACATCTTCTCCAGTTCATCCTCCAAATTCAAGAATCCTCCCTCCCAGTTCCAGCAGAAAAATCCAGGAAGAGGTTTCTGATTGACTGTGTTAGGGGCACGTGCCCATCTCTGATGAATTGCTGCAGTGGGCAGGATGGGGCGTTAGGATTGGCTCTGTGGGTCACTCTGCTCCCAGGTGGGAGAAAGAGGTATTGGGTAGCGACGGTGATAAACACAGTCGATCCTCACCATTTGCAGATTTCTTTGTGAACTCACTTACTTGCTAAAATTTACCTGTAGTCCCCAGATTACTCACAGTGCTTTTGTGGTCACTCATGGACATGCAGAGAGCAGTGAGAAATTGGAGTTGCCTGGCTGAGTTGCACACATTCCCAGTGGAAGTCAAGCAAGGTGACTCTGAATCCTTGTCTCAGCTCTCACACCACAAGCCAGTGTCCTTTTCAAGGTGTATTCAGTGCTGTGTTTCTTACATTTTGTGATTTTGTTGATGATTTTGCTGTGTATAGCATCAGTGCTGAAGTACTGTCCAGTTTTCCCAAGTAAACGTAAGAATGATGTGATGGGGCTGGGCACGGTGGCTCATGCTTGTAATCCCAGCACTTTTGGGAGGCCAAGGTGGGTGGATCATGAGGTCGCAAGTTCAATGCCAGCCTGACCAATGTGGTGAAACCCCGTCTCTACTAAAAACACAAAAATTAGCTGGGCGTGGTGGTGCATGCCTGTAATCCCAGCTACTCAGGAGGCTGAGGCAGGAAAATTGCTTGAAACCTGGAGGCATAGGTTGCAGTGCCGAGATTGCACCGTTGCACTCCAACCTGAGTGACAAGGGTGAGACTCTGACTTGGAAAAAAAAAAAGAAAAAAAAAAGAAAAAAAAAAGGGATGTGATGTGCCTTACAGAGGAAATATGTGCATTGGAAAAGTTTCAGTTGGGCATGAGCTATAGTCCTGTTGGCTGTCCTTAGTTCAGTGTTAATGGACCAGCAATATATGTGAAATACGTATTAAAATTAAACAGAAACAGACACATGGCAAAATTATATATTGATCTGTTGATGAAAATATTGTGACCAGAGGCTTGCAGGAACCTAACCCTGCATGTCCCCTAGGAACAATGGTTTGGTGTTCACTAAATCAGCATTTGTGGTGATTTTATACAACATGACTGTGGTGAATAACAAGAATGCACTGAACCATGCAAAAAGAGTTGAGACTTTATCCTGGAAGCAGTAGGGAGCCACTGAAGGGTTTTAAATGAGAAGGAGATGGATATGATTTGTGTTTGAAAAATTCCCTCTGGCTACTGGATGGAGGTTAGAAGGCAGGACCTAGGAATGAATGCAGAAGAGTCAGAAGGCGGTTACAGAATCCTCATGAGAGATAATAACATCCGATCCAGGCAGGGGGGCTGGGGATGAGGAGAAGGGGACGCATTTGAGAGAGGCATTTAATAGGTAAACTTGGTTAGAATGGAAACTCACTAGATGATGGGAGTGGGGAAGGAGGACCCCAAACATCTCCGTGCTTTAAAAATGTCCACATCTGATTATTAAAGGAACATCTCATTGGTCTGTGCCACGTGTTTCCTTCCGTGAGAGGTGGTAGGGACCCTCAGCCTTCGGTGGGGAGCTGAGCAGCTGTAAGAGCTGGTGTTTGGGGACAGGCGCACATTCTCCCAACGCCCTCCCTGTAAACGGCACGCAGGACCAGCTGTGTTTTCTCTGCCTCCTTACATCATCACCAGTCATAAAAACCTGACCAAGGGGAATTGTGCTGACGATCTGGGCTGTGATGTATGAGACAAAGGAGTCCAGGGGCTGGTTTCAGAGTTTGCACAGTTACAATTGCTGCCGGTTGGGAGGGAAGGCAGGCTAGACCTGGCATGTATTGCATTTGACGATCGTCTACGGTTGCTCTCCAGGTCAATAGTTTCCTGGCTTTCAGCAGACTCTGGTTGTTTAGTTCAACCATGGCCTTTTAATACAGCTGGCATGCTCCGGCAAGGTGCCGCAGCTGGGGTGGAACATCTCCCTGCCTGCCCCCACTCTCCTCCCTGCAAACCTCGAGGTCCCCAGCTCCCTGATCACAGAGGCCCCTCTTTCCTAGGCTTTGGGGTCCTGGTTCAACACCTTCCTCCAGCTTTGCTGTCTGGTTTTGGCCTCTGGGTGACCCATTGGAACACCTTACCTGAGGCTGACTGGAGGATTCTCTGTGTCTGTGTATCTTGGATCTTTCCCTTCACAATAAAGAGCTCTCTGATGGTGCAGAGGAACCCGGTCCCGCCCCATTCCCACATGGGCTGTTAGTGTGGCCCTATTCTGCCATTGGGAAAAATCCACAGCTTTATTTTTGGGGCAAGTGTCCATTTGCAAAATCCATTGAATTGGACCCTGTCATGTACTTGTTTAGAAGACATAAGTGCAGAAAACCCTTATTATGCATCGTATGTTGATAATAACTCACATTTTAGAGTGTTCGTCACATGCCAGGCACAGTGCTAAGTGCTTTTACTTAATTTATCTTCTTAGGTAACGTTTTTGTTTGTTTGTTTTTTTGAGACAGAGTCTCATTCTGTCGCCCAGGTTGGAGTATAGTAGTGTAATCACTGCTCACTGTAGCCTCTGCCTCCCAGGATCAAGTGATTCTCCTGCCTCAGCCTCTTGAGTAGCTGGGATTACAGGCGCCCGCCACCATGCCTGGCTAATTTTTGTATTTTTAGTACAGACGGGGTCTCACCATGTTGGTCAGCTTGGTCTTGAACTCCTGACCTCTGTTGATCTGCCCGCCTTGGCCTCCCAAAGTGTTGGGATTACAGGCGCGAGCCACCACTCCTGGCCTTTCTTAGGTAGCTTTTACTGTAGGCAAACAGAAGTTAGAGAAGGTGTCTTAAGTCCTGTTTCTTGTGAGTGACCCAGCCAGGATTTGAGTCCAGGCTGGCTGGTTGACCCCAGAGCTTGTACTTGCCACTGCTCCATTAGCAACGCCAGCATCATGGCGGGAGAACACTTTCCATGGCCTGTGCTCTTGCCAGTGTACGTTGCTGGCCAGCACTGGATGAATCCAGGATGCATGAAAATCCAGAGCCCAGTGAGGCCCTAGAGTCATCCATCTCCATCACGTAACTGGGGTTGAGGATTCTTCAGTTTTCAGAATTCAGAAACTCAACAGGAATTTACCATCTCCCAACATACACACTTAAGAAGAGATTATTTTTTATTTCTAAAAAATAGTTTCAACTTTTGTTTTCAATTCTGGGGTACATGTGTAGTTTTTTTACATGGGTATATCTTGTGATGCTGAGGTTTGGGATACAACTGATCCTGTCACCCAGGTACTGAGCATGGTACCCAATAGTTTGTCCTTCTTCTCCCCTCCCCTCTCTAGTAGACCCATGTCTATTACTGCATCTTTATGAGTACCTGATGTTTAGCTTCCACTTATAAGTGAGAACATGTGGTATTTGGTTTTCTGTTCCTGTGTTAATTCACTTAAAATAATGGCCTCCAACTGCATCTATATTCTGCAAAGGACATGATTCCCTTCTTTTTCATGACTGTGTAGCATTCTATGGTGTATATGTATCACATTTTCTTTATCCAATCCACCATTGATGGGCACCTACTTTGATTCCATGTCTATACTATTAACACACACTTTTTAATATTTTTAGGGGTATTTTCTTTACACAAATAATACATGTGTATTACAAATAATACATTTGTATTGTAAATGTTTCAAGCATATTCAAAGGAGAATATAGAAGTCCCTCCTCCACTCTCTTTCCCCCATCCCTCTCCAGAGGTGGTCACTATTGAAAATTGGCCATCACTTCTCCCAGTCCACTTCCTGCGCATTTTCTGACATTCATGTGCGTATATGTACACCCTTTTGCTTCCCGCCTCCCTTTTTAATAAATGGGATCATCCTATCTGTATTACGTTGCAACTTGATTATTTTTCCACTCACTACCTTAGAGGTCTTTCCAGGAGGATCCCTGTTGCTCTTCCTCATTCATTTGAATAGCTACATCGTATGCCGTATTATGGATTACCATGATTTACTTAACCCACTTGACCGGGCAGTTTCCCAGCAACACAGATCATTTGAAAAACTAAATTATCCATGGTTACTGAGCGGTAAGCAAATAAATAATAAAGTCTAAATGGGAGAAGGTTGTCAAGGGCGGAGTGTTAATTGGGTTATAGGAAAAGAGACAAGGGGATAAGGTGTCTCTCCCAGCTATAACCCAGTGTCTCCTGCCTACAGGTGTCTGCTGCATTTAGTGTGCTGGTGTCCTGCTGTCCCCACCCTGCGCCCGTCAACTCTGCCCTCTTCCCTATTTTAGCATTTCCATCCAGGCCCTTCAAGCCCTCTGACCACATAACCACAAAGTCTCGCTCCCCTGCTGTTCCAGGGAGGTTCAGATAAAGGTTGCCTGAGTTCCTGGACCCTCGTGGCACGAGGGACAAGAGCTAGTTAAACCTTGCCAGCTAAAAGGTTCCAGAAAGTCAGTCCGTGGCAACTCACATTCCACACAGGCATCTCACCCAGTCTTACTCAGTAAAACCCAAACACCCATTTTTGTTGAGACTTTGACGAGCCCCTGAAACCACTGAGGGCCCGGCTTGCCTCGGCACACGTCTGAAATATGTCAGGCAGGTGTTTCCAAAGAACTTATGCTACAGGAAAATATATCCTGATGTAATCTGACTAATTTGGCTTTTGCCTTACTTTCAAGAGAACTGGCTATTTGTAATGGAAACAGTGCTCGGGACCCTTCAGACGGGGCTTTGTAATGTGAGCTGGTAAAACCCTGCAGGTGCTATGGGGGCCCCTGTTTTCATTTTACGTCTCACGTTTGTTTATTTAATGTGTTTCTCCAGGAGGAAAAAAAAAGAGACCCGGGAGGGGTTTAACAAGTCATTTTTCATTTCAGAAAAAAAAAAAAAGAAAGAAATGGTTTTGTATTAAGAAAATTAGCATCGAGCGGGACCGCAGGAGCCCTGCCGGCGACAGGAAGCACACGTGGCCTGGGAGGATATGTTTCTTGAGACTAATTCCCCAAAGACGCGTGTTCAGGATCCGACATACCTGGGGCCCTTGGCAGAGGCATCAATTAGAGAGTGGGAAGCGGTGTTTTCCTTGCTAATTCTTGGCTACCGAATAAGGGTTACTGAAAGCTCCCTTTTCCCCCCTCGGAGTTAGGCAGTTTTGAAAAATTGTAAAATTATGAATTCGACTTTGTTTCCAATCAAGGGAGGGGGAAATGGTTTCCAGGGTGCAAAGCCTGCGTGCTGGGGGCAGAGTGCTATGTTTCACCCTCCGATGACAGAGCACCCACGGCCGGCTCAGGGGCACTTGCCCTGCCAAGGTGGGGGCGCCCCCAAACAGGAGGTAGGCAGGGTGAGGGTGGGGGGTGAGGGGTTGTGGAGACGCTGCTGCAGCACCTGTGCCAGTGAGGGGATTCCAGTTAGAAAGGACGGGAGGGAAATGAGACTAGCCCTGTCCATCCCCCAAGATTCATTTCATGCAGGTTGAGGGCAGTGGGTAGCTGTCATCAGAGAAAACATGATGTTTTTGTCACCTATGGCTCTCCTGTGCCCTGGAGATTGGGTTCGATGAGATTCAGATCCTGGTTCTCTGCCCTCAGTGGGATGGTTCAGTGCTTGTACCACCCCGGGCTAGGTCCTGGGACAGTGTTTTCACTCGTCCCTCTTTCTCTTGGTCCTTGTGTTTTCAAGAGCTGCCTTGGGACTGGCTCATGTCAGTCTGTGCAGGAAGCTCAGCCCCTTCACCACTTTCCACAGGAAAATCTGCCCCCAAGCACATCATGAGTTTAGGGCCATTACTGATGATTGGTGAGGGCACAGGAAGCTACTGCACCACAAACCATCGTCTTCTGCCACCTTGCAGGTCTATCTGGACCTCCCTGGCCTTCTTCTGCCCTCTCTCCCTGAAAGTTGCTCCTTTTCTTCTAGGGGAGTGTGCCATCCTTGCATATTCAGGTCCCCGTGGAGACTCACTTCCCCCCAACAAATACATTTCCCTTCCTAAGGAGAGTTCTAGTGAATACAATGTCCTACATATACATAGCTGTATCCATTTGTGTCTTGCAGACCATCGAAATCATATAACAGCATCATCCAGACCTACAGAATCAAATGTGATCATAGCCAGTTCACACTGAAAAAGGCCTTGTAGGAGATTCGCCAACCTAACCATTCAGCTTACAGGTTAGGAAACAGATGCCCGGAGAAGGCAAGCGACTTGCCCAAGGTCACCTTGAAGTTGTGGTGGAGTTGCACTAAGACCAAGCCCCCTGAATCCTGCCCCAGCACTCTGCTGCAGGACTCCATCTCCGAATTCTTTCTTTCTTTCTTTTTTTGAGACAGAGTTTTTTGCTGTTGTTGCGTGGGCTGCAGTGCAATGGCACGATCTTGGCTCACTGCAGCCTTCACCTCCAGGTTTCAAGCAATTCTCCTGCCTCAGCCTCCCGTGTAGCTGGAATTACAGGTGCCTGACACCACGCCAAGCTAATTTTTTAATATTTTTAGTAGAGATAGGGTTTCATCATGTTGGCCAGTCTGGTCTCGAACTCCTGGCCTCAGATGATCCGCCTGCCTCTGCCTTCCAAAGTGCTGGGATTACAGACATGAGCCACTGCGCTGGGACCCGAATTCTTTAGACTGTTTTCAGGAAGGGACCTGAGTGTTGTGCAGGCACATCCACCCGATGCTACGTCCTATGGGCTCTGCCAGCTACATTTCTTCCTCTCCTTTTCCACTGCCTTGGTGCGGGGAGGCGGTGGGGAGAGGAGAGAGAGAGAGTGACACAGTTTAATCTGCATTCATTGCAGCTGGCTTGTTGAAAAAAAATTAAGTTAAGATAAAGTGAAAGAGCATCTTTGAAAATGATAACACTCAGTATTTGAGAGGGTTAGTAGGGATACGCCTCTTATACACTGCTGGTGGGAATTGGTACAATTTTACTCCAAAGTAATTTGGCAATATGTATGATGGATTTGAATAATATTCATATACTCTGCTTTGTCAAACTTTTTTTTTTTTTTTTTTGAGATGGAGCTTTGTGACGGTTGCTCAGGCTGGAGTGCAATGGCACAATCTCGGCTCACTGCAACCTCCGTCTCCCAGGTTCAAGTGATTCTTCTACCTCAGCCTCCTGAGTATCTGGGATTACAGGTGCGCCCCTCCACACCCGGCTAATTTTTTGTATTTAGTAGAGACAGGGTTTCACCATGTTGGTCAGGCTGGTCTCAAACTCCTGACTTCAGGTGATCCACCTGCCTTAGCCTCCCAAAGTGCTGGGATTACAGGCGTGAGCCACTGTGCCTGTGTTTGGCAAACTTTGAAACTGAAGTTTAATATGATGCAGCTACATGCATGAGCTTTCACTGAAGTGCTTGATGAATTTTTATAAACTGAGCTACGCACCTATCATACAGATCAAGATATAGAATATTACCAGCACCCCAAGAGACTCTCTTGTACTCTCTCCTGATCATTACTTCCAACCAGTACCCAGCACCCCAGCTTTTATGACTATAGATGGATGTGACAGATAGATGGGTGACAGAGTGAGCCTAGATAGGTTTGGGTCTGATCAAGTTTGTTAGTCATGTCATTCAAATCCCACATCCTTATTATTTGTGTATTTATTTGTGTTACCACTTAACTGAGATACACGTGTCAAAACATCCCACTATGGTTATGGAATCAGTTGTTTCTCCTTTTAGTTCTTACTAAGGAACTTACTAGTTCTTTCAGTGTTTGAGGCCATATTATTAAGCTTTATTTTTTGTGGAGAGAGGGTCTCACTATGTTGCCCAGGCTGGTCTCAAACTCCTGGGCTTAAGCAATCCTCCCACCTTAGCCCCTAAAGTGTTGGGATTATAGGCAAGAGCGGCTGTGCCTGGCCTATTTTATTGTTTTTAACTAATGTTATTCAGGTATGACTTGCATATAATAAAGAAGAGACTTACGTTGTACAGTTTGATGAATTTCAGTAAATGTATATACTGATGTAACCCGCAACCCAAATCAAGAGCTAGAGTATTTCTATTATACCAAAAAGTTTCCTTGTACACCTCCCCCAAGACATTGACTTAATTTCTATCATAATTTAGCTTTGCCTGGAATCACACCGCAAATCCTTTTTTTTTTTTTTTGAGACAGAGTCTCACTCTGTCACCCAAGCTGGAGTGCAATGGTGCTATCTCGGCTCACTGCAGTTTCTGCCTCCTGGGTTCAAGTGAGTCGCCTGCCTACGCCTCCCCAGTAGCTGAGATTGCAGGCATTCGCCACCACACCCAGCTAATTTTTGTATTGTTAGTACAGACGGGGTTTCACCATGTTGGCCAGGCTGGTGTCCAACTCCTGACCTCAGGTGATCTGTCGGCCTCAGCTTCCCAAAGTGTTGGGATTACAGGCATGAACCACTGTGCCTGGCCTAAGTACTCTTTAGTCTTGCTTATTTCATGCAACACAATACTTTTGAGACTTATTCATGCTGTTGCATGTGTCAGTAGTTCATTTAAAAAATGTCTGCATACAATATTCTATTGTAGGTATACACCACAATTTATTTATGGACATTTTAGTTGTTTCCAGTTATTATCTTTTATTAATAAACCTATTATGAACATTTTTGTGCATTTTTTTTTTTGGTGGCCACTGGTTTTCCTTTCTTTTGGGTAAATACCTGGAAGTGGAATCACTAGGACATAGTGTAGGTATGTATTTATAATAAACTGCCAAGCTGATTTCCAAAGTGAGTTGTACAATTTTATTTAATTAAAATAATTAATTAATTAATTAATTATTTGAGACAGAGTCTCACTCTGTTGCCAAAGCTGGAGTATAATGGTGCAGTCTTGGCTCACTGCAAGCTCTGCCTCCCAGGTTCAAGTGATTCTCCTGCCTCAACCTCCCGAGTAGCTGAGATTACAGGCATGTGCCACCATGCCCAGCTAATTTTTGTATTTTTAGTAGAGACGGGGTTTCGCCATGTTGGCCAGGCTGGTCTCGAACTCCTGACCTCAAGTCGTCTGCCCACCTCGGCCTCCCAAAGTGAAGTTGCACAATTTTAGAATCCCACCAGCAGTGTATGACATTTTCAGTGCTCTGTCTTCCTTCCCAACATGTGATATTGCCATACCATCTCACTGTGATTTTAATTTGCATGTCCCGGATGAGCAGTGATGTTGAGCACGTTTCTCGTGCTTATTGTCCATTCTTATATCTTCTTCTTAAGTGTCTTTTCAAACTTATGGCACATTAAAAAAAAATTGAGTGGTCTGTTCTTTTCTTATTGATTTGTAGGAATTCCTTGTACATTCTGGCTGTAAGTCTGTTGTCAGATACATGTATTGTGAATAGTTTCTCCCAATCAATAGTGTGCCTTTCATGTTCTTAATGTGCTTGCTAATATTAGCGAACAGTTCTTTAGAAGAAGAGGACCTCCTAAATGCCCAGCAGTGTTATGCAGGACACGGGGAAAATACTTAGGACATACTGCTGGATTCAAAAAGGAGAAAATACAAACTTGTACTTGCAATTATGACTTTAACTCTTGCAAAATATGCATTGAAAACAAAACTGAAGGAAAATACATAAAACATTGCTTTGACTGACCGTGCGCAGTGAGGTCATGGTTCCCTGCTACTTAAAAAAATTACAATAAATACACACAACATAAAATGTACCAGTTTTGCCATTTTATTTATTTATTTATTTATTTTATTTATTTATTTATTTATTTATTTTTCAGATGGAGTTTTGCTCTTTTTGCCCAGGCTAGAGTGCAATGGTGTGATCTTGGCTCATTGCAACTTCCGCCTCCCTGGTTCAAGGGATTCTTCTGCGTCAGCCTCCCGAATAGCTAGGATTACATGCACCCACCACCACGTCCAGCTGATTTTTTGTATTTTCAGTAGAGACGGGGTTTCACCATGTTGGCCAGGCTGATCTCAAACTCCTGACCTCTGGTGATCCCCCCGCCTTGGCCTCCCGATGTGCTGGGATTATTGGCATGAGCCACTACGCCATTTTAAAGTAGACAATTCAGTGGCATTATGTTCATCTCCACCACTGTGCAGCCATCACCACTATGTAATTACAGAACATTTTCATCACCCCAACCAGAAACCCCGTACCCATTAAGCAGCCTCTCCATTCCCTCCTTCCACCAGCCCCTGGTAATCACCAATATGATTTCTGTTTCTGTTCTCTTGCTATTTGAAAAGTATACACTTTTCTGCTTTATGTTTTTCCTGGAGTTTTGTTAATGAGTATGTACTTTGATATGTGAAATAAAGCAGAAACCAAGAGCCACAAAGAATGAACAAGTAAGTTACATGGCATTGAGTGCTGTGCTGTATGTCAGAGGTGGGCGGCAGCAGAACTCATTTTGTGACGACAGCTAACATGTATTCAGCTCTGACGGTGCCTGCACGATTCATCTAGCGTGTATCTCACAACCACCCTAGCAGGCAGGTTCTGCTATTATGCCCCATACTACACATGGTGCAGAATCTCTTCCCTGATCTCAGGGGGTCCCGTTTTGTCTGACTTCCCCACCACTCTGGGAACTCTCATGTGGGTGGAGACCATGTTGGTTCTTCTCTTCAATATGTTGCTACTGTCCAGGTTGGCCCTGGTTCATCCTTGTATTCATCAAGAGATGCTGAATGGATGTATGCACGTGTGCAAGATCAACTCCCCTCGCCAGAGTTCTTAGCCCACGGCTCATCATCTCCTACTCATCGCTTTGCTGACCCCTCTCTAGAGCATGACTGGCCACATCCAAAACACCACTTGGCTGGTACGCTAGAGCAGAAAGAGCGAGAGGGGTCTCTAGGTGCAGCCTTGAGTCACAGGCAGGCTGGGAGGAAGTGGGAGCTCAGGGACCAGGGACCGTGTCTTGAGCTGTGAGAAAATATCTGAACGGTAGATTCATTAGGTCCCTCCTGGCTTTAATGACCAGGGCGTGAGGAGAGAAGTAATAATGAGCGACATTTATATAGTGTGTTACAGTTTACAAAGCTCTTGCATGCACATTACCTCATTTAATCCGGAAGGAGCACAGGGCGGGGCTGAAGCTCGTGGCCCCGGAGTTTGCCTGTCTGGGTTTGCATCCTGGCTCCACCACTTACTGTGTGACCCTAGACTATTTAGGCATCCTGCATCCCAGTTTCCCTACGTGTATGATGAAGGCACTGATAGTAACTGTCTCATAGACTTGCTGTGATGATTAAAGAAGGTAATGCCCCTAAAGCACTTAGAATAGCACCTGGAGCATAGTAAACACTAAATAAAAGTTGGTGCTTATTACACAATCCTCTCAATAGGCCCAGGAGATGTATAGACATACCCCATTTTACGGGCGAGCAGAATGGGGCTCAGAAGGATACAGTCCACCTGTCTGAGGTCACACAGTGGAGAAGCAGGAGTGAGGGGCAGGGCTAGCACCAGGTCTGTTTGACCCCCAAAGCCTGGTTCTTTCAACTTCTTCATGTCACCTCCACTGACGTGCACTTTGTTTAGGCTCAAAGGAGGAGAAGCTTTAGCAGGCTCATGCACCAGGGTATTTAAAAAAAGATCACTTGTCTAGATGAACTAAGGTCCCAGTGAGGTAGTACAGCTCAGAAAGCACTTTCTACTCCACCAGCGTATGACGAAAATGTAAATAATTGTTATTATTGATATGTTCATAAAGTATTTTGATTTTTTCCCCTAGCATTTATTTGTCCCCTTTCCGGGACAGCACCCCGATATCCCTAGGAAGGCCACAGTCCCCCCACTCCATCAGTGCTTCTATAGGGCTGACTCTATCCTTGGCTGGAGGGATGGGCAGAGGACACAGATCTGGCCAATCCGAGTGGTGTGTCCCCTCAGCCACAAGGATTAGCTCCGGAATGGGCATGTGACGCAGTCTGAGAGACAAGGCCCACTTGCAGGACTTTGGTCACAGCCATTGGGGAAGAGACATTTCCTTCCTTCTGGCCAGGCTTGGCGGACATGATAGTATATCCTGGTACTTCCGAAGCTACCCTGCCTCACAGTGAGGTTGGCCTGCCTGAGAATGGGGCCAGTCCGGAGGCAAACCGAGTTGAGAGGTGGAGAGACAAAGTCCATGTCCTCAAATTTAACTGAGCCTGGGACTAGATCTACCTGTTTTTTTCTATTATGCTGTCTTGTCCTAAGCATCTGCTAGGTTTCCACACTCGGCTGTATGGTCAACACACCCTCTTAATATCCCAACAGCTGCTCAGAAGAGGTGGGAGTAGCTGTATAGGACACAGGAGGAAACAAAGGCTCTGAGGTAGGAAGTGACTTGGCCCAAGCGCACAGGGACTCCAGACCCTTTCTGCAAAGGGCACAGCCCCTCTACTAAGAAGGCAAACTCAGCATCTGGATGAAGCCCTTGCCTTTTGTCGTCCCCTGCCCTCAAGCAGGGATGCATTCTCTCATGGGAATGTCACAACAGAAGGAATTTGGGTGCCCCAGGAAACGTGTATTCTTTGGCTCCATCCCTCATCTCCCTCAATTATCCTCCTGACAGCCAGATTGGAGCCAAACTGGATTTACTGAATTTCACAACTTTGTTGAACCAATTTGTGGATTAAGAAAACAAAAATGAAATCCACATTTTTATTTGACACCATCAAAAATAGGCCATGCAGGCAGGAAAGGGATGTTCTGGTCTCGGAATAGATTGAGAGGGGCCCACATCCTCGCTTCTCAGAGGTTTTGCTTTTGTTGTTGGTGGTGTTTCCTGTCACCCTGATTCTCACAGGCCTTTGGGAAGCCTGTCCCCAAATCTTCTCTGAGACCTGGAATCTGGTCCTTATGTTGAGGCTGGGCAGCCACACCTGGGATGTGATTCCTTTCTGCCCTCACCCCATCATTCTCTCTCTCCAGTTTCCCTGCGATTTCCTCTTGGCCATAGCCTGGTATAAGTTCCAGCATTTTTGTATAGCTGTTCTAGCAGATTTTCATTTTAGTGCCAATCCAAGCGCTCTATCCCTTCCTTGAACTCTTAGTTAGGCCAATAAATATTTATGTAGCTCATTGGCAATTAATTAGGTGCCTTTGGCACTACATCCAATGGCTTGTAAATCAACATAGAGATTTCACTTCCCCCATCTTTGCTTCTTGGCTTTCCAGCAGAAAGACAAGCTAAGAGTGGGCAGGGAACGTGATTTCTACTTCTCTGTATATGCATACCCTACATGTAGTAGCATGCAATGAATATTTATGGCCTTATAAATTTAATCGGCATATGATTACTTAACAATAAAGTGAGAACTTTTCCAGAGAGAAAAGACATCATCTTGGCTGGGCTTGATGGAGGGTAGGCTGTGAAGAGCACTCATTACACTGATTTAAAGTGAGGGCTCTCGCGCCAGACAGGTGAGAATCCTGGCTCCCCACTTACTGAGCATGTGATGTTAGCTGTGATGCAGTCTTTCTGTGCCTCAGTTTCTGCCTCATAATCTAGAAAAAGCAATAGCACTTGACCAAACCCTAAAACAGTGATGAGGCACAGGAAGCATCCTCTAAAGGTCAGCTATCACTATTTTATTATTTCTTCCAAATAAGCCTTACGTTCCTAAGAAATACACATGCTGATACACAGGTAGTCTTTACCGCATCCAGTTTTTGTCTAGAATATCAGATTCTTATCTTTAAAACATGAATAACCTGAATGGTTGTGGCTTTTTTTCTCCTCATTGTACACGTTAAAGGAAGAAAAAAGAAGCTGATCCAAACCAATAAAAAAATACAAACAGAAGAAAAATCTGGAATAAACCAATGTAAGCAAAATAGGAGAACCTGAGGGAGTATGAGGAAGGTTGCCCAATATATCCATGAAGTAAAAGAGAGATGGGGGAGATGGCCATCAATTAAAATTAATTAAACATTTTAAATGATCTCTCATGCTGACCTCATGCTCCAGATGCCTGAAACAAAGAAAAGAAATGCAGATAATTGGGTCTTCATGACATTTTTCCAACTGGCCACTTTCCCCGTAACAAGACCAAGCCTGTCTCTTCCATTGTACTCTTGTGGGCTACCTGGGTCAGAACCTGAAATCTTGGCTCAGAAGTCCTGAGGCCCGGCGAGTAGCTGTCTAGACCCAACTCCCTGGCTGGGTGGATTAAACTTACTGCACCCTGAGTCTCTGCGTTTCTTGCCAACTCCAGCCTAGCTGTGTATGCCAAGCCTCCGTTTCTCACCTGGAGAACTGCAGTGCTTGCTAAGTGGTCTTGTTTGTTATCCTCTGAAATCACTGTTTTGACTTTTCTACTTGTTTTTTATTTGTTTCCCCCATTAGCCTATAAACTTCTCATTCTCGGCAGCTGGCACATGCATGGCCCAATAAATATTTCCTGATTGAATGGAAGGAGCTGTGAATAGTGGCCTCCTCAAGCAAAGGACATTTTATCTCCCAAAGGGAAATCTACTTTGTCGATATGAAAGTGAGCTTCTTAATAGGTCTATGGGGCAACATTTTGCTAACCCCATTCAAATTATAACAGACTTCAAAGTCATAAAGGGAGTAATATGCTTCCTTTTAAGGGTGTAATTTGTATTTTTTCACACCCAGGAATGGAAAACAGGGAGTGAAATATCCCCCAATTACTATTTTGTGCTTTTGAGGCAGGCTGGCCCAATCACCTATGGGGACTCTGGTGGCCAAGCACCTCCCACCTCATTCTTGGCAATTGTTTTCATCTGCCTCCCTTCACACTGGCCCTAGCTCAGGTCTGGAATCTGCCCAGGGTCTGACCTCTGAGTGTCTGTCTCGTGAAATTCTGCTGCCTTGGTATTGACGCTCAGGACATGGAAGTATACTGTCTGCCACATTCATGACCATCCTGGATGACATGTCAAGGCATCTTAGTGCACCCCTGAGTCCCTTGGAGGGAAATGGCCCCAGGCTACTTCCAGTTTGAGGTAGCTCTGTTCTGGATCACTTGGTCCTCCCCTCTCCCTCCTGCCACTGCTGATTGCATCGTGGTGATCACCCCAAGGTCATCCCAAAGGCAGGTTGGTGTGTAGAGCCTGGCTTGGCACAGGAGGCCCCAGCCAATGAGATGAGTCAGCCATATCCCACCCACTCCTCCTGGGATTTGACTTGGGGAATGTGGACAGAATCACACAGTCAGTAGAGGCTGGAAAGTAGGCGGGAGTTCCCCATGAGGTAGGGACAAATCAGAGTTATGATGAATCAGAAGCAGAAGCGCCAAGTTGAAGAAGAGATACAAAGCTTGGAAGCAGGAAGAGATGGAGCAGACACACGAAGGAAGCCAGCACTGGAGAGTGGCAAAGTAAAGGTGGCGTGCTAGAGGAAAGCTCCAGGATTCCTGCAGCTGGGCGCTGGAGCCACCCTGAACTCTCAGAGACCTCCCTGTTCCAGTCTCTGCAATCCCAGGTCCCCAGATTTGTGGGGAGATTCTGGCTCCTTTGTAGTACCACAATAAACTCTCATTGCCCGAATTATCCCAAGTGACTCCCTGTTCTTTATGGGCTCACAAGCCAACACACCAAAAGTAGCCACCATCAATGGGTTAGGGGCCCACACCAGCATTGGGGGGACAGGGGAGGTGTCCAAATAGCTAGCTCCTCTCAAAGGTTCTAATACCCATAGAGGTGGTTTAACTCCTTAAAGGTCTAAGCTCCGTTTTCTTTTCTTTTTTTTTAAGGCAGAGTCTCACTCTGTCACCGAGGCTGGAGTGCAATGGCGAGATCTTGGCTGACTGCAACCTCTGCCTCTCAGGTTCAAGAGAGTCTCCTGCCTCAGCCTCCCAAGTAGCTGGGATTACAGACGTGTGCTATGATGCCTGGCTATTTTTTGTATTTTTAGTAGAGACGGGGTTTCACCATGTTGGCCAGGCTGGTCTCGAACTCCTGACCTCAAGTCATCTGCCTGCCTCGGCCTCCCAAAGCGCTGGGATTACAGGTGTGAGCCACCGTGCCTGGCCTCATTTTCTTTTTTTAAAAATGTATCCCCCAATTTTGTATACATATATAAAATATCTATTTTATCAATATATTTATAAATGTATCTTATATATAATATAACCATATAAGTATATATAATATATAACTATAATATAAACATACATAACTACTCTATGGCAATATGTAACTATAAATGCAAGCAACTATCAATCAGACCCTTCCCGTAGGACTCTTGCTAAAATAGCTGGAAATGTGAACAAATAGATTCTGGTCCCAACCCCCTGTCAAATATTCAAAGTGGGAAATTGGGATCATAATTTGCAAAGACTTTTTCCATCCCAAAAGGCAATTGATTAAACCCTCCTGGCAAACAAATTGCTGTGCCATCTCCTGTAAGTCAGATGTCCTCTGAGATTAGTGTAATTGAAACCCTCATGACTATCCAAAGATTTGAGGTGGTTCTAATAATTGGTGCATGTATAATAGCTCCATCAAAATAGAAAACAAAAAAATCAGAGAACGGGGAAAATAAATAACACAAAACAATGAGGCTGATAAAATTCCAATAATGAACAACCATAAGTTTCCTGGAGGTAATGGGAAAAAGGAGAGGTCCTAGATAAAAAATGATCATTGTTTAATCAAAATAAATTAATCAAAAGAGAAGGGTTTTCTTTGGCAACTGTTTTTAAAAATTAACTCACTCATAATTTCATCATAGTGATACTGTTATTTTTGCTTATATACATATATTCCAGTCCTTGTCTGCAAACAAAATAGAAATTTGTCTTTTAAAAATATTTGTTTTTAAAAAATATTTGAATAAGCAAAACATGCACATAGTTTGAAAATGAGAAAGTATGAAAAGTATATGCTGAAAAGTTTCCTTCCATCCTTGTCACACATCTGCCCAGTTTCAAATCCCCTCACTCCCCGGCAAGCTTGCATCCTTCCAGAGTTTTTATGCATATTTAATAACATAACTATCATCATCAATATCAACAACAAAATATATATTTTTATCTTCTGCTCCCTTTTTGCACCTTAATGTTTTTTCGTTTTTTTTTTTTTTTTTGAGACGGAATCTCACTCTGTTGCCTAGGCTGGAATGCAGCAGCACAATCTCAGCTCACTGCAGCCTCTGCCTCCTGGGTTGAAGCAATTCTCCTGCCTCAGCCTCCCGAGTAACTGGGATTACAGGTGCATGCCACCATGCCGGGCTAATTTTTTGTATTTTTGATAGAGGTGGGGATTCACCATGTTGGCCGGGCTGGTCTCAAACTCCTGACCTCAAGTGATTTGCCTGCCTTGGACTCCCAAAGTGCTGGGATTACAGATGTGAGCCACTGAGCCTGGCCTACACCTTAATTTTTTTCACTTAACTACATATCTTTCAGGCTTTTCCCTTTTAGCAGAAGGAAAGTACCAGTCCATTTGGACAATTATAACAACACACCTTAGACTGCATAATTTGTAAATAATAGACATTTATTACTCACAGTTCTGGAGGCTGGGAAGTCCAAGATCAAGGCACCAACAGATTCAGTGTCTGGTGAGCACTTGTTCCTCATAAAAGGGAACTTCTAGCTGTGTCCTCACATGGTGGAAGGGGCAAACAGACTCCTCAAGCCTCTATTATTAATATAATGGCACTAACAAGCCTCTATTATTAATATAATGGCACGAATCTCACTAATGAGGGGAGAATCCTCATGACTTAATCACCTCCTAAAGGCTCCAGCTCTTAACACTGTCACATTGAGTATTAGGTTCCAATGTATGCATTTTGGGGGCCACCCATATTCACACCATAGTAGAAAGCTTCCTCATTCTCTTTGATAGCTATATGATTGCCCATTGTCTGATTGTACCGTAACTTATATAACCAGAGCCCTCCTGGTATTATTTGGGTTGCTTCCATTTTTTCGCTATTGCAAATAAAGCTGGGGTGAATAATCTTAAGCACACGTAATTGCATGTGTAGGCAAATGTAGCTGTGGGATACATTCCTTGACGCAGATTGTTGGGTCGAAGAGAAAACGCATTTGTAAATTTGATGGCTATCACCAAACAGAGATTTTAGGAACGTACACTTCCACCAGCAGAGTCAGAGGGTTGAATGGCGCATAGTATCCACACACTTAGCCAGAGCTAGTATCCTCTTACCACACTCCAAGGAGGAAGGAAAAAACATGTGAGAAAGGAAGAGCTATTTATCCGACACCCACCTGCTATGTGGCAGACACACTCTGTATACACACCCTAGATACATTGCCTTCCTGTAAGGCAAAGTGTGTTTCCCTGATTTTTATATGTGAGGAAACTGAGTCTCAGGTTAAGGAAACTTACACAACGTCTCAAGAAAGTAGAAGAGTCCTGAACCCATGGCTGGCTCTGAAGCCCGTGTTTGTTCCAGGGGGCCATGTCATGGTGCCAGGGAGAATATCTCAGCCGGGCTCTGGTGTTTCGCCAAGGCTGTTTCTGTCAGCATTCATGAATGTGAACAGCGGACTTCATTTCCCAACTACTTTATTTTCTTGCCTGCCTGGAACTTCAAGCATCAGACCTCTGCCCTGCTTAGAGAAATCCCTGGCAACCCCTCCCCACCTTTGTGCTCTCCCCAGGCCCCAGGCCCCAGGCCCACCCCTCACATGTGACTTTTATGTGTGGAGCAGTGCTCCTCCAGGTGTGGCTCTCCCAGAAGAGCATCCAGCCACAGTTCCAGGTCCCGCACTAGCTGCTCCAGCTCTCGCACCTCTTCCTCTAACTTCTCCAAGAAGACATGCAAGTTCTCCTTCAGCCAGTTCCTGATGGTCTTTATCGGTTCTTCCGAAGGCTCATCGGTCTGATATTCAAGCCCCTGGAAGGCAGACACGGAAGTGGCTTTCTCAGATAGGACCCTCCTCCCCGCCCCCACTGGTTTCAAAAAGATCCCTGGGCCTTTGCACGTGCTATTCATCGTGCTCATAGTACCCACCTTCTACACTTGGCCAGCTCCTACTTATCTTTCATGACCCATGTTGCCAATGACACCTCCTCTGGAAAGCCTTCCCAGATTGCCTCACCTCAGTACCTTGCTGGATATGTTACCTGGGAAACTACAAGATTCTGGTAGTAGTTACATTCTCTGATCCTTTCTGACACCTCCCAACTGCTTCCTGAAACAGGCACAAACATCACCTCTTAAGAGCAAATGAGCACTAATTGAAATAAACATGGTTAGTCATCCCAGCGTGACGAAGGGTCAGTAGGAGAAGGCAGGTTATGGAGGTCTCCTTAACAAGCAACCATCTTTGGAATACTCCACCAAGCTTCATGTGGATTTGGTTCCTTCTTTCTCAGATTCCAGAATGCTCACCCGATATCCCTGTGCTCAAGTACAGCACCAAGATCAGCAATGCCAACAGCGTCTAGGGTGCAAGAAGAGGAGGAGGAGGAAGAACATGAGGATGAATTCTCTTCAGGTCTGCCTGCTTCCATCACAAAGGCCCAGGCATGGGCATGCTTATAAGACAGTTTTTTGAGCTTAACTTTTGTTCTAGTTATCTAAGTCACACTTGCTTACTACAAAACTCCCAAGCTTTGAAGAAATAGATAACATGGCAACTCACTGATGTTGAATTTTCATTTTTTCTCATTTAAACATCTTTCGTTTTAATTGATCTTGAAATTAAGATCAAACTTCTTTGTGATATAATTTACATATAATAAAACACACACATTTAAAATGTATAGTCTGATGAGTCTGATGAGTTTTGATAAATGTCTATACCTGTAGACCATCACCCCAATCAAGATGTAGAACATTTCCATCATCTTAGAAAGTTTCCTTTTGCAGTCAATTCCATTCTCACTCCTGCCCTGCCTGGAGAGAACCATTCATCTGTTTTCTGTCACTATGAGTAGTTTGGCCTGTTCCATAACCTTGTATAAGTGGAATTATACAAGGTGTGCTTTTGCATTTAGTTTCTTTTGCTTAAGATACCGTTTTTGAAATGCCTCCATTTTTTTGTGCTCAATTTTATTGATGAGTATATTGTGTATTTGATTGATGAGTATTTATTTTATATGAACATAGAATATTGCACAATTAGTCTCTTTACCTGTTGATAGACCTTTGGGTTGTTTCCAGTTTGGGGCTATTATGAATAAAAGTGCTGTGAACACTCATATACGAATCCTTGTATGGACATATGTTCACATTTCTCTTGGGTTAATATTCAAAAATGCAAATGCTGGGTTATATGGTAAATGTATGTTTAAGTTTATAAGAAACCACCACTGACTTTTCTGTACCCACTGAGCAACTATACGTGTCCCCATTTTTGTGGTAAATTGCATTGTATTTTAAATATTGAGCCAAGTGAGTTTCTTCAGTAAACTCTAGTTGTTCATGATGCATTAGCTAGCCTTTTTGTATACCGTGTGATCTGACAAGCTACTATTTTGTTGAGATTTCTTACATCTACATTCATAAGGGATTGGTTTACAATTTTTTCTAGGCTGGGCATGGTGGCTCATGCCTGTAATCCTAACACTTTGGGAGGCCGAGGTGATTACTTGAGGTCAGGAGCTTGCAACCAGCCTGGCCAACATGGCAAAACCCTGTCTCTACTAAAAACGCAGAAATTAGCTGGCCATGGTGGCAGGTGCCTGTAATTCCAGCTACTCAAGAGGCCGAGGCAGGAACATTGCTTGAGCCTGGGAGGCGGAGGTTGCAGTGAGCCAAGATTGCGCCACTGCACTCCAGTCTGGGTGACGGAGCAAGACTCTGTCTCAAAGAAAAAAAATTTTTTTTTCTGTACATTTGTAAAGTTTTGGTATCAAGGTTTTGTTACCCCCTTAAAATGAATTGGTAAGAACTCCCTTCTCCTCTATTTTATAAAATAATTTGTGTAAGACTGGTATTATTTTCATCTCCAATGATCGATAAAATTTATTGGTTGAAACTTTTGGGCCTGTAGTTATTAAGACTATTTCTTCTTGAGTCAATTTTGGAAGTTGTACTGCCCAGGAAGATTTATCCATTTCACCTAAATGTATCGGCATCAAATTGTTCCTAATATTACCTTAATATTCTTTTAATGCCTGTAAGAGTCATGATACTAATCCTCTTCAATTCTTTTTAAAAATGTATTTAAAGAAAAGAGGTCGAGAGAGGAAACAGACCTCTTTCATTCTGGATATTGGTAATTAGTGTATTCTCTCTATGTATGTTTTTTGTTTAGTCTATTTAAAAGTTTTCCAATTTTTAATTTAATTTTACCAATTAAAAATGGTTAATTTTATTGTTTGTCTGCTTTACATTTAATTAATTTCTGATTTTGTCTTTTTTATTTATACTATTGAGTTTAATTCTTCTTTTTCCGCTAATGTGGAAATTTTGACCATGCTTTTAAAGTCTTCTTGTTTTTCAAATATGTGTGTGTGTGTGTTTGTGTGTGTGTGCATATTGACCTACATCCGATTTCCCCCAAACTCACTAGATTGTGGCTGAGTCAGATTTAGTTTGCCTTAAAAAAAGAATAAATTTCTTAGACACCCAAGTATGTGAAGTAACATTTAGACCCAGTACTAAACAAAGAAGACGAAAGATTTGTCTAACTTGTCTCTTCCCCAGATAATTTTCTTTATAATACTAGCAACTACATTATTATTAACTTAAAAAAATAAACATGTTACATAGCAACAACTGGTTGAGTTTCACAGACGCAGCAATAAGTGGAAGAAGTTAGACACAAAGGTATACATGGTATGATTCCATTTACATGAAATTCGAGAACATAGAAAACTCAGCTACGATGACAGAAATCAGAATCACTGCTATGGGGGTGGGATGCCAGGTGGGCGGAGCCCCGAAAGAGCTTCCCTCGGTGCGAGAAATGTTCTACAGTTTGATCTGTGTGTACACCCAATGCAAAATCATCACACTGTACATTTAATATTAGGGTCCTTTTTCTTTTCTTAACAATATTCCTTAGGAATCTTTTCATGGAAGACACGCACTAACTGTCACAATCTTTAAAATGGCCGATGAGTTTTCGTGGCCTGGAAGCTCTTCTGTGTGTCTCACCAGTCCTCCATCAACGTATTTTACAGGTTGATTTCTCCCCCAGCATGCTTGCTGCTGGTTTCCATACTGTGCTGCATGGAGGCAAGGAAGGAACACGGACTAGAATTGAGTCCTTTTGCTTGTGTCGTCTTGGGGCTTGAGCCAAATAATTTCTCTGAGCCTCAGTTTCTTCGTCTGTAAAATGGATTTTGAAATACACTGAAAAGTCTTTCAAAAAAGAAGCAGGCCGGGCACGGCGGCTCACGCCTGTAATCCCAGCACTTTGGGAGGCTGAGGTGGGTGGATCACGAGGTCAGGAGTTCGAGATCAGCCTGGCCAATAGGGTGAAACCCTGGCTCTACTAAAAATACAAAAATTAACTGCGTGTGGTGATGGGCACCTGTAGTCCCAGCTGCTAGGGAAGCTGAGGTAGTAGAATCGCTTGAACCCGGGAGGTGGAGGTTGCAGTGAGCCAAGATTGCACCATTGCACTCCAGCCTGGCAACACAGCGAGGCTCCGTCTCAAAAAAAAAAAAAAAAAAAAAAAAAAAAAAAAGAAAAGAAAAGAAACAATGGGACTCTGGCAGAATCAAGGTGGGAAATGCTGTGGTAAACAAAGCTAAGCAGACTTCTTTGTTGAAGGACTTCTCAGAGCCTTCCTTACATGAATGAGCAGCGTCAGTCTTCAGGAGGGGATGAGGGTATGTAGCCTTCCTCAAGCCACAGAATTCTATAAAGAATGTTTCTAAAAGGAGCATTCCTGGGGTCTGGTGTCTAGCGAACACTTTTTAGGAAAAGCCACAGCATGATGGGTGCCCATGAAGGCCCCTGTTATATGCTACAAGGTCCAGCAGATAGGAAGCACTTGGTGCATATACAGTAAATTAATGAGTGAACATGTCTTTTGAAAACAGAGACAGCAGAGCTGACTCGTTCATTGCTCTGCTTAAAACCCTTTGACAGCTTCTTCTTATCCTCAGAATAAACCCTTGTTCAGGATTCTTATAGCAGATGAACCTGATTTCAGGGGGTTCTAAAATCAGACAGATGTGTTTTCAAATCTTGTTATGTCCCAGCTGTATGGCCCTTTTGCCTTTCTGGGCCTCAGTTTACCCTCTGTGAATGAGGTTGATAGCATCTAAGAGATGGGGTGTGGATGCACCAGGCTGTGTGCAGCAAGCATTAATGTTTTCCATTTTGACGAAATCCCACGTGAGTGTTGAATTTCAGCCCTGAGAATGAATCCTCCAGGAGCTCTCCAGTTCAGGAGTATAATCCTATTTCAGTTCATTCACTCATTCACTATCTATTAGGCACCAAGCACCATGCTAGGCACTAGGGATTCAGTGGGAAACTCAACAAAAAGCCCAGTCCTTCTGGAACATACTTTCTGCTGGCAGTGCTGAGAACTTAATAAGACAGTGTCAGTGACGGCCCCGCCAAGAAGTGCCTAAGCCCCTAAGCTGTGCTCCACCAGAGTGGGGTCCAGGGACAGTTGGGTCCAAGGTTCCTCCCGGGCTTCAAGGGCCTTATAGTCTGTCTGGAGTGGCAAAAGAAGCCCAGGTGGGAGGAAAGCAGCATGTACACGGCCTGGCCTCACCTGCTTCTTGTCATCACAGTGGCTGTCCCTTCTCCGTTCAAGCAGCTGGGCTGCCACCCGCTCTGCTGCCACCCGCCTCCTGCTGCCCACTTGCTGGGTTGCCATGGCCTCAGATCTGGCTGCCTGGGTGGACGAAGGTCCCCTCACTCAACAGGCAGAAGGGTACCCTTCCCCTCCCCCACCTGTGGTCACCAGGCATTCTGCAAACATTGAGTTCTGATGTCACAGAAGGTGGGGACAGCAAGGTTCCCACCTTCCCACCACCCTGAGTTTTAGTCCCTTCCCTCACTTTTATTTTTCATATGAGTGTAGAAAATAAAGATCAGGAAGAAATGCATCAAAATATTATGTTTCAGGATGATGATTTTTCTGATTATTTTCTTCTATATTTGCAAGTTTTTAATAAAAATACTAATTCTAAAATATAAAAACAATAGATTGGGTGCAGCGGCTCACACGTGTAATCCCTAGCACTTTGGGAGGCTGAGGCTGGAGGATTGCTTGAGTCCAGAAGTTCGAGACCAGCCTGGGCAACATGGCGAGACCATGTCTCTATTTTTTAAAAATTACAAAAAATAAATAAATAAATAAATAAATAAAAGCTATTTTTAATTGAAAAATGTATGGAGATAGTTGTAATTCACATGCAGTTGTAAGAAACAATACAGAGAGATCCTGTGTACCCTCTACAAGGTTTCCCCCCAGTGGTACAGTAATATCCTGTCTCACTGCAGTAGATCACAGCCTGGATGTGGACATTGATACACTCTATCAATTCTATGCAGACTTCCCCAGTGTTACTTGTTCTCATTTGTGTGTGTATGTGTGTGTGTTTAATTCTAAACAATTTTGTGTAGGTTTGTGCACTTAGGACTACAGTCAAGACACAGAAGAATTTCAAAATACAAGGGGCTTTGTGCTGCTTCGTGATGGCTGCTGCCTCCCGACCCCACCCACGCTGTCCCTAACTCCTGGAAACCACTCATCTGCTCTCTCTTTCTAAAATCTGTTTATTCCAAATGCTACATAAGTGGAACGAAACAGTAGTTAACCTTTGCGGATTGACTTTAAAAAAAATAGTGTAACTCCTGGAAATTCACCCAATTTGTTGCATGTATCAGTATTGATTCCTTTTGACTGCTGAGTAGTATTTTGTGATATGCGTATGCCATGCTGAAGGACCTGTTCCAAACATGCTCAAAAGCCGGCTGCCTCCAGTTTTTGACTCTTGCGAGTAAAGGTGATATGAACATTCTTGTACATGTTTTTGGGTAAATGTAAGTTTCATTTCCCTGGGATAGATGCCTGAAAGTGCAATTGCTGGGCCATAGCATCATGGCATGATAGTTTTATAAGAAATTGTTCTTTTGACTTAGGATTGTCTTGGCAATGCGGGGTCTTTTTTGGTTCCATATGAACTTTAAAGCAGTTTTTTCCAATTCTGTGAAGAAACTCATTGGTAGCTTGATGGGGATGGCATTGAATCTATAAATAACCTTGGGCAGTATGGCCATTTTCATGATGTTGATTCTTCCTATCCATGAGCATAGTATGTTCTTCCATTTGTTTGTGTCCTCTTTTATTTCACTGAGCAGTGGTTTGTAGTTCTCCTTGAAGAGGTCCTTTACATCCCTTGTAAGTTGGATTCCTAGGTATTTTATTCTCTTTGAAGCAATTGTGAATGGAAGTTCATTCATGACTTGGCTTTCTGTCTGTTACTGGTGTATAAGAATGCTTGTGATTTTTGCACATTAATTTTGTATCCTGAGACTTTGCTGAAGTTGCTTATCAGCTTAAGGAGATTTTGGGCTGAGACAATGGGGTTTTCTAAATATACAATCATATCATCTGCAAAGAGGGACAATTTGTATCATATGACCCAGCCATCCCATTACTGGGTATATACCCAAAGGATTATAAATCATGCTGCTATAAAGACACATGCACACGTATGTTTATTGCGGCACTATTCACAATAGCAAAGACTTGGAACCAACCCAAATGTCCATCAGTGACAGACTGGATTAAGAAAATGTGGCACATATACACCATGGAATACTATGCAGCCATAAAAAAGGATGAGTTTGTGTCCTTTGTAGGGACATGGATGCAGCTGGAAGCCATCATTCTTAGCAAACTATCACAAGAACAGAAAACCAAACACCGCATGTTCTCACTCATAGGTGGGAACTGAACAATGAGATCACTTGGACTCGGGAAGGGAAACATCACACACCAGGGCCTATCATGGGGAGGGGGGAGGGGGGAGGGATTGCATTGGGAGTTATACCTGATGTAAATGACGAGTTGATGGGTGCTGACGAGTTGATGGGTGCAGCACACCAACATGGCACAAGTATACATATGTAACAAACCTTCACGTTATGCACGTGTACCCTAGAACTTAAAGTATAATAATAATAATAAATAAATAAATTTTAAAAAAAAGAAATTGTCAAACTGTTTTACAGAATGGCCATGCCATTGTACATTCTCATTAACAGTGTATGAGTGATTTGGTTTCTCCTCATCCCCACCAATGTCTGTTTTCACTATTTTTTAATTTAACTGTTTTGGTAGGTGTTTAGTAACATCTCATGGTTTTAATGTGTATTCCCCTGATAGCTAATGATGTTTAATATCTTTTCTTTTTAAAAAATTTTATCAAGCAATTTTTTTTTGTTTTGTTTTGTTTTGAGTGGAGACAGTGTCTTGCTATGTTTCCCAGGCTGGTCTTGAACTTCTGGGCTCAAGCAATCCTCCCACCTCGGGCTCCCAAAGTGCTGGGATTACAGATGTGAGCCACCATGCCCTGCCTGAACATCTTTTCATATTAGCTTATTTGCCATCTGCACCTCCTCCTCAGTGGAATATCTATTCCCGTCTTTTGCCCATTTACTAATCGGGTTGGTTTTGCTACAGTTGAGTTTTGAGACAGTTTTTTGCTCATTTTAGATACTGGTCCTTCTTAGGATATATGGTTTACAAACTATTTTCTCCCAGTCTGTAGCTTAGCTTTTCAACTTCATCACATGAACTTTTGCAGAGAAAATGTTTTACGTTTTGATCCAATCTGTCACTTTTTCTTTTATGAATTGTGCTTTTTCGTGGCAAGTCTAAGAACTCTTCACCTAGCCCTAGGTTCCGAAGATTTTCTTTTTTGTTGTTGTTGTTGTTGTATAGCTTTATGCTTCTTATTTCAGCCCATGATCCATTTGGAATCAATTTTTGTATAGAGTGTGAAGTTTAAGGTTCATTTTTTTTGCTTATGGGTGTCCAGTTGCTCCAGGACCACTTGTTCTGTATTCTGTTTCATTGATCTATGTATCTATCCCTGCATCAATACCACACTGTCTTCATTGCTGTAGCTTTACAGTGAGTCTTAATAGCAAGTAAAGTGATTTTTCCTACCTTGTTTTTCTTTGTCAAGATTGTTTCAGCTCTCATAGGGCCTATGCCTTTCCATATAAACTTTAGAACAAGCTTATCTAGTCAACAAACTACTTTGCCAGCTGGGATTGTGATAGGAATTGCATCAAACCTATGAATCACTTTGGGGAGAATTGTCATATTTACTCTGTGGTGTCTTCTATCCCATGAACACAGTATGCTTCTTCATTTATTTAGGTCTTCTGTTTTGTTTGTTTTTTAACCAGCACTTTGTAATTTTGGGGATATAGCTTTTGTACATGTTTTGTTAGGTATATACCTAAATATTTCATATTCTTTGGACTTTCCTTATACTTTAAAAGCTCCCATGTACCAAACAAATTTCATGTGTTAAGAAATCATCAATGTTTCACATTTTGTGAACTAACTTTACCAAAGTTCCACATACAGAGCTTCTGATTGGCACCCAGATAACTAATATATGGAGGCCTGCTGTACGCTAGGCATTTCACTAGATTATTTTACTACAGCTTCTCTGGGCTATAATTCTGTGGGTAGTGGGAAATTAAATCTGTCTTACTAACCATTGCATTTCTGATGCCCCTTATGCAGCCCGTTACATAGTAAATGTTCAGTAAAAATACCTGTTGAAAGGATGAATAATGAACGATCTCAAACTGCAGGCTCTGAGAGGCCAGGAACTGTGTCTGGTGAATACATTTTTGTATTCATAGTACTTGGCTCAGTAAATATTTGCCGAATGAGTAAAGCAGGTGGTATGATTTTACGTTTTGAAGAAGCCGAGGTCCAGGGAGGCTAGGGAAGATTATTGGAATTAATGGGTGTCATGAACGAAGTACCTACTGTGCGCCTGACCCAGAGTAAGTGCCTTCCACATGTTATCTCATCTAATCCTCCTAACTGCCCTACAAGGCCGGGCCTATTAGTTTCTGCTGGGAATGTTAATCTCCTTACTCAGTGGCACATACCCTGCCTTAGTACGGGTCTATTTAACTCCAAAGTCTTCTCGTTTACCACAAGGAGTTAATGTAGTTTCAGCTAAAAACAAAGAAAGTGGTCATTCTTGCCTTTTGTGGCTTCATTGTGCATAAGCAGATGTGAGAGTTCCATTAGACTTTTTGAATATCAGACATAACCACCTTCTCTCCTGTCCTTCTGTGTCCACAGTTTGTTCCTTCAGGCAGCTTCATGGTCTTCCTGATTTCAAGAATGAAGCTGCAGACCCTCGCGGTGAGTGTTACAGCTCTTAAAGGTAGTGGACTGAAAGAGTGAGCAGCAGCAAGATTTCTTGTGAAGAGCAAAAGAACAAAGTTTCCACAGCATGGAAGGGGACCCCAGTGGGTTGCTGCTGCTGGCTGAGGTGGCCAGCTTTATTCCCTTATTTGTCCCTGCCCACGTCCTGCTGATTGGTCCTTTTCAGAGTGCTGATTGGTCCATTTTACAGAGTGCTGATTGGTCCATTTTATAGAGTGCTGATTGGGCCATTTACAATCCTTTAGTTAGACACAGAGCGCTGATTGGTGCATTTACAACCTTCTAGCTAGACAGAAAAGTTCTCCAAGTCCCCACTGGATCCAGGAAGTCCAGCTGACTTCACCTCTCACTTCCAACTCCGTGACTATCCCAGGTTGGTGCGTGGGGCATTTCATACAATCTCCACTGCTTTCTGCCTCTTCTTGTGCACATCTTTATTGTTATTACTAAAGTGGCTATGTTGTCTGGGGTAAATGCCCAGGGTTCGTTGTCTCATGCCAGGAAAATTTAGGATACGGACACACAAAATAGGCAAAAAAGGGGAAAGAAAAACAGCTCTAGAGAGAGATTGAGAGGGAACTTCTCAGAGGAAAAGACCAGCCAGTGATGGTTGCACCAGAATTTCACAGTTAGGCTTGTGGAGGTGGTGTCTTATTTACATAGGGCTCACAGTCTGGTTCCATGAGGTATGACATTTGCGTAGCCTGGGGAAGGCTAGCTGTCCCACCCTAATCTTATTATGCAAATGAACTTTCCCCTTAACCAGGGCTGTCTTGTCTGCTCCTCACTATACACGTGGCAGACAAAGAGAAGGGAAGATGGAGGTGCCATCTTGAACATGATTGACACAACTGCGGCCTCTATGTCTGCAGCTCGATTTTACAGGCTGCTCTTTGTCAGAAAGGAAAATAATTAGGGGCTGCTTTTCATTAAAAGGAAAACCTTACCGAGGACTTCCACACCCTCTCTGTCTGACTAATTAATTTCTTCTTAACTCCTGTATTATTACCATGCGCAACTAAGATATTTTGAGAGTTTTCTAAGTACTGCGCACTGTGCAAAGTGCTTTACATGCATTGGTTCACCGTACAAATATTACAGCTCTAGGTGGTAAATCGTACTTTTGTCTCTATTTTACAGATGGGGAGACTGAAGCTTAGAGTGACTAAGTCACTTTCCCAAAGTTACTCAGCTGGTAAGAGGCAGGGTTGAGATTTGGACGGCACCATTCTGGTGACAGCACCCTGGCTCTTCGTGGCCGTGAGATACTGCTCCTTCTCTAGGAAGATTCAAGACCAGAGAAAGAAAGAGTCCAGCCCAAGACAGTCCAAGGAGAGGTACCAAACTCAATTCTCTTGCCTCCCACTTGAGGGCCCTCCAAAGGCCATTTGCATCATCTTGATGGTCTTGCATGCACCCATGCAGTTGCTGGCTCTTGGGCTTTATCTGGTGGACACATTTGAAATGTCAAATGCAGGTACGTAAGGACTGCTCATTAAGCTAATTATGGCACATCAAAAGTAATGAATTACCGTCACGAAAAGTAATGAATTACAGTAAAAAAAATTTACAGTCACACACAAAAAAGTAATGAATTACAGTCACATTTTTCTAGGAAACACAATAAATTCTTCCAGGAAACTCCTTCGGAAGGCAGAGCTTCCAGGATTTGGTCTCAGGGCGGGGAGGAGAGGGAGGAAGAGCTTCCCCATCTGGCCCTCAGAGAACTGGCCCAGTAGCTGGTGTGGGCAGGGGACTGGCAGAGGGTCAGTACGGCACTGGGTGCTCCACACTTCCTAGTAAAGGAAGAGGGAGAGAATGAGAAAGGAGAGAGAGGCCTTTGAAGGAGGGAATTAGGGAGCAAGTCAATGTGCGAATGAGTTGGCGGGGGGCAGGGAATGAATGGAAATGTGTGAATGAATAAAGATTTCCAGGGGAATAACTAATCAGTCTTGAAAAATTACACTCTGCGAAGGGAGAAATCTGCCCCAAACCTAATAAGTGGAGACCAAGCAGTGCTTTGTGCTTGAGTCGTGTCTCCCAAACACACCTGGGTTCAAATCCTGGTATCATTGTAACATTCACTTGGGAAAGTGACATCATGTCTCTAAGTCTCAGTTATCTGAAAAGTGAGGCCAATAATAATAATGTGTGTCTTACGGGGTTACTGGGAGGGCTAAACGGGAAGAACTCACTGGATAATGCCTGCCTCAAACTGGAAGCTCAGGTAGTTTCTCTCTCTTCCCCCCTTCTCCCTCTCTCTCTCCTTCTTTTCCTCCCTCCCTCCCTCTCTCCTTTCTCTCCTCCCTCCCTCTCTCCCTGCCTTCCTCTCTTCATTCCCACTCCCCCCTCCTTTTCTCCTCCTCCCTTCTTCAAGTATTTGATGGGCTGCCCCTGTGCCAATTGAATTTAATTCTCCCAGTAATGTAAGATTGCAAAGAGTTTATGTGAAAAGTCTATCCAGAAAACTGATAGAGATGACATAATTGGCAAGCCTGTACAGGAGTGGGCGGGGACTACGGAAGGAAGAGGACCTGATGGCTTCATAAAGGAGGAGGCGTTTTTGGCTAGCTGGAGGGGAGAAGAAAGGATGTCTGGGGAGACTGAGAATTATGGGAAAAGACCTCACAACCTGGGCCTGAAACCAGAACCCAGTCCTAGCCTGGGTCTTGTGCCTGCCTTTAGTCCACAGAAGAAAGACTTGTATTTATAACAAACATTGCAAACTCAGATGTATGCAGGTACCAAACAGTTAATAAAATGAGAGACGTAGTCTGGGTGTGAAACAGAAGGGCATGGTGGGGACCATGGCAAAATCATAACGCTTGCGTCCAGAAAGGCCAGCCAATTGTTGCATGAGAATGTGGGGTTCAGTGTGGTGAGAACTTCTGATTTATTTTCAAGAGACGTAAGAAATTCAGTCTTTTGTGTGAAACCTCCTGACTTGTAAATGTTGGCAACAAATTCAACTTTAGAAAAAAAATCACAGTGTGAGCCCAATTTCCGCCATTAAGTTGTGAACTCTCTTACTGTGTGTCTGCTGTGCTCAAACGAGGCTTGTCCCTAATCCTCTAAACAGCCCTGCTCTGTGGAGCTTGTTACCTGCTATGGCGAGCCACAGAAGCCCCTGTGGCTAACTCACATTCGAAAAGGCCAGTCTTGGAGAGGTGAGAGGGACTTCCTGAATTTGATGGGAAGGCTGAAACTCCAGGGAGAAGAACAGCCGTTGGGACCATGGGCAGGGGCATATTACAGGCAGGCACTGAACCAGAATGGAATACTGGGGTAAATGTGTACCCTGAGTGGTGGGATTCCAATGCCATGAAATAATTCTAAATTCTCTTGGTGTCTGTGTTAGTTACCAATGGCTTCTATAATGAATTATTACAAATTGGATGGTTTGAAATGACAGAAATTAATTTTTTGTAGTTCTGGAAACCAGAAGTCCAAAGTCAGTAGCACTGGGCTGAACTCTGAAAGCATCCATATGGCTGTGCTCCCTCGAGGGGAACCCATTCCTCAACTCTTCCAGCATGTGTGGCTGCCAGCATTCCTTAGCTTGTGGCTACAGCACTCCCATCTCTGCCTCCATGGTTACATTGCCTTGTCCTCTTCTCTGTCGCTGTCTCTCTCTCTCTCTCTCTCTCTCTGTGTGTGTGTGTGTGTGTGTGTGTGTGTGTGTGAAATTTTCCTATCTCCCTTTTATAAGGATTCCTAGGATCATGCTGGGGCCCCTTGCATAATCCAGGAAAGTCTCCTTATCTTTATTTTTTTTTGAGATGGAGTCTCGCTCTGTCACCCAGGCTGGAGTGCAATGGCATGTTCTCGACTCACTGCAACCTCCGCCTTCCGGGTTCAACCAATTCTCCTGCCTCAGCCTCCTGAGTAGCTGGGATTACAGACACTTGCCAACATGCTTGGCAAATTTTTGTATTTTTGTAGAAACGGGGTTTCACCATGTTGGCCAGGCTGGTCTTGAACTCCTGACCTTGGGTGATCTGCCTGCTTCGGCCTCCCAAAGTGCTAGGATTACAGGCAAGAGCCACCATGCCCAACCAAATCTCCTCATCTTAAAACCCTTCATTTGATGACATCTGCAAAGTCCTATTTTGCAATATAAGGTAATATTCACAGGTACAAGGGATTAGGATGTGGGTATCTCTTGAAGGCTTTTCTCAGCCCACTACTGTGTCTTTGGGATGCTCCCTGCAGATTCAAAGCTCTGGGCAAGGACAGCTGCTAGGCTGAGGTAGGGAGGACGCTGGGGGCTCCTGCTGCTCTTGAAGTGGGAGACAAGGCTGTGTCACCCCCAAGACTCACCTGATGGGTGATTACCTCCAGGGAAGGAGGGACTGGGGCTGCTGAGTGTTGCCGCTGTCCCTTCCTCCCTTCTGCACTGAGATAGAGACCTTGTTCTGAGAGGCTGGGGGATGTCCAAGCTCTCAGCCCCAGGAGGGCAGGTCTATCTCCCTCTCACAGTCCATGGCACTCCAGAACTTAGCACAACACCTGGCACTGAGTAGGTGCTCAGTGTTTGTTCACAGGCTGCTGCCTCCAGGTTCTGTTCTCTCTCACTGTGGCAAGTAGAGGCTGGGAGGCCAGGCCAGCTGAGGGGCAAGTGTACACATGGACACACAGCCTTGGCATAGGCTTGCCTGCTAGGGCCACAGGCCACACCAAAAATACCCTTCTGCACGCCCCATTAACCAGAGGGCTAAAGAACTGTGACCAGTGGACCAAAAAGGAAAAAAAAAAAACGGGATTAATTTATGAGGCGTTCTGCTGCCTGGATGGCTCATTGCATACCCGCTCTGGCGATGCTGCTCTGTAATGTGCTTCTAGACTTACTGTACTTCGACATCCAGGGGCCCTTTTGTAACATGCCAAGTATTCCGCCGTTATTGTTCTAGGCACCTCCTGTTGGTCATTGGGCTAATTTATTTCAGTCGGAATTTCAGGACCAGACACAACTCTTATTACTCACTGCTTCGGAGAGGGAATAAAAGAGCAATTGATATTTGGAAAAATGAAAAATATGTCCAGAATACTTTGGGCTCTGAGGCCAAGAAGAAAAAAAAAAAAAAAGGAGGGGAAAGCTAGAGGGAAAAATAAGGCGGGCTCACCCCGTCATGCACTCTGTCGTGGCCTGTCTCGGAGACATGGAGTCTAGAATGTCTGCAGACAAATGAATCAATGGCAGGGCTCTGAGAATTCCTCAGGCACCTGGGCCCTTCCACCCATGACTTCAGCCACCACCTGCAGGAGCAGGACTGGAAAAGGTTGGAGTGCGAAGCGCCCCTCACTTAGTTGAGTGTGTTAAATTGGGTCTCGGGTTGGAGGGTGAGGGAGAAGCCCCAGTGGGGTTGTTGAACTCCTAAGTTTGCTTGCTCCCAAATCCAAGACTCTTATGGAAAGTTAACGTAGGAATAGAATTTTGAGATGTGACGCCCAGACGCTTGCTTTCAGGACCGAGACAATGCTGAGGAGTGAGAAGGCTCTGTGCATGGGCATGGAGATGATAATGATGTGCTCCCCGAGCCCCTGTCAGTGGTCTTCTGGTGGCTTGAAGGCAAGCATCTCCCTTGCCTTTCGAGACCCTTGCCTGGTGCATGTGGGTGTGAAATCTGTGACTTCGCTGTTCCTGGAAGTCCTGGTTGAACGCTGGGTTTTTGGCAGACAGAGCGGCTTCTGCAGAGGCAGGAAAGTGGGGGATGGGTTTAGCTCTGCCCTGGCCAACAAAAACCGCCAAGAGTGACGATGTACGTGAAAGTGAAGGGGTGGCTACACGTGCCTCGGGCATGTTGTGTTGTGGTCTGGGGCTTGGGCTGCAGAGCTGGGCATCCTGAGGACAAATCTCACCGCCCCCCTCCACTCACTGTGAGACCATGGGCTGCACGCTGTACCTTGAGAGGTCTCTGTTCTCCCATCTGTAAGGTAGGGATAAAAATACCTGCCTTAGGCCAGGCGCGGTGGCTCACGCCTGTAATCCCAGTACTTTGGGAGGCCAAGGCGGGTGGATCATCTGAGGTCAGGAGTTCAAGACCTGCCTGGCCAACATGGAGAAACCTTGTCTCTACTAAAAATACAAAATTAGCTGGGTGTGGTGGCACATGCCTATAATCCCAGTTACTTGGGAGGCTGAGGCAGGAGAATCACTTGAACCTGGGAGGCGGAGGTTTCGGTGAGCCGAGATCACCCATTGCATTCCAGCCTAGGCAACAAGAGTGAAACTTGATCTCAAAAAACAAAACAAAACAAAGCAAAGCAAAACAAAACAAAACAAAGCAAAACAAAATGCCTGCCTTATAGGGTTGCTGTAAGGGAAAAAAAGATAGCGTGTAAAATTCTGACCCCTGGCGATGATAATATGGATTCCCTTTTCATGCACATTCATTTACTGTTAAGCATTGAATTAAGCACTTTGCATTCATTCCCTTATGGAATCCTCGCAGCAACTCGACGAGATGGAAACTAAAACCATGTCTGCTTTGCAGATAGAAAACTGAGGCTAAGGGAAATTGGGGACCTTACCCACAACTCCAGAGCCTGAGTCCTTAACATCTACTGCCTCCCCTGGAGATCAGGGTCTTCAGGGGAGGCACTTACGGTAAGTCAAGCCGGAGGAGACAGACTCCGGCAAAGTCCACCACTGCCTCCTCTTCCTGTGGTGATGGGGAGGACCACTGTGTCTTCATAACAAGATCCTTTCACATGGTAGAGTTACCCTCGGAGGGGCAAGGTCCACTCCAGGAGACACGTGACAGCAGGGCGCGAAGGAGGAGGTGGTGGGGGTTGGGGGATGCTCAGTTCTTGGTGCTGGAGTGTGAGGGCACGTCATCCTGGTCTGTTCCAGATGTTTCTTTCTCTCTCCAATTGTGTACATTTGAATTTGAAGAAGGAAGGTGGCCAAGGGCCCATGGGATGGGAAGACCCTGTTAAAGGGGCGGCAGGCACGTGGCGCTCCCAGCAGATCTAGTGAGGGCTCAGTGTCTATTTGTCAAATGAACGTGGTGGTGGGTGAGCATCTGGAGTTGGTAACCAGCGCTTTAAGGTTGAAATGGCTTCAAGACGGGATTAAAACATCCGTGTCTGGGATGTTTCTGGGCTGAGAATCCTATCTCAGTTCTGACTTCATTCTCTAACCACCAGAGCCCCGGCATCCCTTTCCCCAGGGTCTGAAGACAGCTGGGATCTCCTGAGGAGCCTCCTGGGTCTGCGCTTGGGAGACCTGTGGGTCAAAATTTCAGGCCACGTTAATAGAAACAGAGTGAGCCTGTAGACACGGCCCAAGACAAGGCTTCCACAGGCTTTGAGCCAGTTTCTTTTTGTCTTAAGCTGTTTTGGGTTTCTGGCAATTGGGAATAGAGGGATTCTTGACACAATAGCTGCATGTCAGGTTGTGCTTTTATAAGGAACACCATGAAACTCTTCTGCATCCAAGACGCTTCCTGGGATTTGTGGGCGAGCCTTGCGACCAAGTTCAAAGGAGCCTGTGAAGGAATTGGAGGGTGGGGCGGGGAGGGGTGGGGCAGGGCAGGGCAGGGACCGTGTGCCATGGGCCTATGTGAGATAAACCCGCAAGGAACTTCAAATCCACAGGGGCGTGGGACTGCTGGAATCCGGGATTCCCCCGGCCATCCGTGGTGCAAGGCCCATGGGGATCGGGGTAGAGGTCGGACGGTGAGCTGTGCAGCCGAGCAGACCTGGGTTCCCATATTGTTTCTGCTGACTGCCTGTGTGACCCTGTGTGGGCTCCTTCCTGTCTCTCTGCTGGCTCAGTTTCCTCATCTGTAAAATAGGAACAACATTACTGTCTATTTCACAGGACATTATGTCAAGGTGGGACAAGCATGGGATCTCTGAGTGGGGTGGGCCAGGGTGGAGAGTGACAGAGCGACATGCCATCGATCCCTGCTCTCCATGCCAACAGCAATCGCAACAACCAGGTGTTAGGACAACAACAGCTACTATCACCAACATCTTGATTGTGCTGGATCTAACAAGCTTGATTTCACCCAATCCTTATGAATGCCCTTTGAATAGATGTCATTTTTCTTCTATTTGTCAGATGAGAAATCAGACACAAAGCCCATAGCTACCGAGCCACGCACTGCCTCCTGCGAAGTGCACCCACAGTAAATGCACAAATGGCATCTAAATTCTACTCACCATTCAAGACCTGGCATGAGCCCCACCTCCTTGGTATAGTCCTCCAACCACAGGCATGTCTCTTTACCCATCTGGACTGCAGACAGATGTTTAACTTTTTAGAATAAATTGTCTTAAAAATTAGGAGCTTTCCCATACAACCTAGATTTCTGGCTTTTCTTGAAGAAGGAGCGATCTGGCCACAATGACCCATGTTCCCGCATGCCAACACTTGCCTAAGCCTGGGCAGCCTAGCTTCCTTTAGATGGGGCCTGGGTGCTCTTGCTGGCTACTGGACACTATGCCTGCCTGGTCTTGAAGGCATCTGGCTTGAGTCTCACCCTCTAGTTGGTTATCTCATCACAATGCCTTGAATCACTGGCAAGTATTTTCTATGCATTTTTCAGTCTGCCCCATGAGGGCACCAGCTGCTCTGTGAGGGGAAAGCCTTCCACATCCTCAGAATCCCTCCTGTCTGGGGCTGTGTGGGCCCCAGGGCACATGACCTGTAATTATCTTTTAATTGGATTAACCAAAAGCAAGCAGCCCCGGACAGGAGGCTCAGAAGGGATTCAGTGACCTTAGAGGAAGGGATTCAGTGACCTCAGAGAGGTCGTGCATCTCCATTGCTCTACCATGGTGGACGTAAGACTGATGTTTATCCAGCCCTGCTGTGCACCAGGCATGGTGGAAGGAATCATGGGGATATCATCTCACTGAGACCCCACCACCTCCCTGAGACTGAGGTCAATGTTCCCATTCTACAGAAGAGGAAAGTTGGACTCAAGAGAACCGAAGAGACCTGCTTAAGGTCAGAACCGGCTTACTGGTGGGAGAGTCAGGATTCGAACCCAGGTCTGTTGACTCCCACATCTGACTCTTTCCACACACACCCTGGGCCAGCTCTCCACGCCAGGCCCCTCTGTGCCAAAGAGAAGACCTTTGCGATGTTTTGTGTCCTTGAAGGCAAACCAAAAGAATTCCCTACAACTCGCTGCTGGCATTTCAAGTATTGGTTTATGGGTTTCTTGGTGAGAATGCATCCAGGGGCCTATCACCCTTAGTGAAATAGATACTTTTCCAATCAAAGAGTCAAACCAGAACTTGGCTTCTTAGAAAACCACTTGTCTGGAATGCTTGCCAGCGACCAGACGGTCCCACAGTTCAGATTTTTAAAACTGTCTCAAATGTATGGAGAGACCTTTAGGGTGGAGGGTGGGAAAGGCACATACCTTGCTGTGGAAATACGTAGATGTTCAAGTCGTCAGGACTCCTCGGCTGGCCAAGGTCAAGTCAGCCCTTTTGTGGCGTTCTCAGGAGTCTCGCTGCCTTGCTGAACCCAAAACGAGCTTTTATTTTATGAGACTTTTCTTTCATGAAACAAAAACAGTAATTAAAGAGAAAAACCTTCTATAAACAAGTGTCTATAGTTCTTGTTTGCTTAACTTTTTCCAACCTTATGAAAAATTGGAACTGAAATCGCCTTCTGAGAGAAGGTTCGGGAAGTATTTTCTTTCAGGTTCATTCAAAATAGTCACACCTCCTTCTCCACCCCTTCCCGAATGCTGATATTTCCAATGGTCTTCACCATATCCTGAAACTAATAAAGTGGTGTGTTTTCATTATCTCTCACCACAATAATAAATATATGCAAATGACTCTGAGTATAGTTTGTGACCTAAACCCTCACCCCACATCTGGATGGAATCTGAGACCCTAAATGGTTCAACCATTTGGACTGAAGAGGTTGGTTAATTCCATCCAAGAGCCAGTCATAGGCTGGTTAGGGACTGGTTAATTCATTCCAAACGGTCAACCGAGGATGGTGAGCAGACATAACCTGTGGTTCAGAAAGGTTTCCCTTAACCCTTCCTGAATTTTGATCTGAGGTTTATACAAACAGAAATTATGTGTGGGGTGGAGTGCAGCCAGGAAGTCTCTGAGAAAACTCCATCTTACACATTTTCTTTGAGACGGCCAGACATAAATCTTTGAGGATATCCGTCTTCCTACCAGAGTGGCTGGATTTTTATGGTTACTACACCCTGGTTAGATTTTAATGGGTAAAATACTTTTTGGACTCCAAGGAAAGGGCTAGTATTCCCTGAGTAGCTAATACAGTCTTTCAAGCAGAAAGGAATGACTATTTTTTAAAAGTCAGAGACTGTACACTATCAAGGGGTGAAAAGGGTGTGTGTGTGTGTGTGTATGTGTGTGTGTGTGTATCTGTTTGAGTGGATGAATGAAAGAATGGCACTTTTGGGATGCATTTTCACTTCTTTTCAGGATAAGCAAGTTAATTTTCTGCCTCTAAAATAATAGATTAAGCTGGGAAATAGGTTGGCTGCCTCTAAGCTGAAGTAAGATAAATACATATTTGTCAGTTCAAACTACTCTTCCCTGTACCCTTAAAAATCATTAATAATAACAAAATGTCAATTTTTTAACCCATGCATTCATTATTGGTCCACAATACTCAATCTCCTTCCCCGCTTTCTCCTTCACTTCCTTCTTTCAAATATTTTTATGAGTACCCACTACGTGCCAGGCACTGCCCTAGGTTCTCTCAAAGTTCCATACAAAGACCACCTGGAGAATTTGTTGACCATACCAAGCCAGGTTTATTTTTTATTGTTTATTTTTTTCTGAGATGGAGTCTCACTCTTTTGCCCAGGCTGGAGTGAAGTGGCGCGATCTCGGCTCACTGCAACTTCTGCTCCCTGGGTTCAAGCGATTGTCCTGCCTCAGCCTCCCGAGTAGCTGGGATTACAGGCACCTGCCACCACCACACCCGGCTAATTTTTTTTTTTTTTATATATTCTTAGTAGAGGTGGGGTTTCACCATGTTGGCCAGGCTGATCTCGAACTCCTGACCTCAGGTGATCCACCTGCCTCGGCCTACAAAGTGCTGGGATTACAGGTGTGAGCCACCGCACCTGGCCTAAGCCAGATTTATTAAATTTGCTGAACAAGGAGGAGCACCACTGTGAGAGAGTCTCATAGTATCTTAAAAGGGGATATTAGCAAAGGGCACTTATAGGGGCTTCGGGAATGGAGATTTGAGGGCGCTCTGCTGGGCACTGGGGGCACGGACACAGATGACTCAATTTGACTTCAAGGAGCTCACAGGCTGCAGACTGTAGGCAGAGTGTCGCACTGTAGTGTAAGTGTTATGGCAAATAGCAGGGAACATGGAGGAGGGCCCCAGCCTTAGGTCTACGGAGGGGGCCCCCAAAGAGGGACTCTGAAGGAGTTAAATCTTAATGAAATGCACTAGTAAGAAAGGCATGGGGAGGGTGTTACAGGCCAGCCTGGGGAATAGCTTATGTGATGTCAGGGAGCCCTCATGGGGCATCTGAGGAACTGCAAATAGTTTAGAGTGGCTGCAGGAGGGCAGTGGTGGAAGACAAAGCTGCAGAGGGCAAGAGGGGTCTGATCATGCTGGAGCTGGACATCCAGTTAGGCAGCTTGGGTTTTATGCAGGAAGGCTGTGGGGATGGCTTTGGAAGCATATGAAAGCAAGCACAGAGGAGACAGCACCAGGTGCACTGGTTAATTAGGGAGCACCCTTGGGAAGGTGAGGTGGATGGATTTGGAGAGAAGGAAGGAAGACCTCTTGCATCATCATCGTGGTTAAGATGTGGAGGGCAGAAAGCATGGGTGTTCGAGTGGGAGATGATTTGCCAGGCACTGCTGGTGCTAGAGATGCAGCAATGCACAAAGACAGAGGAGGTCCCTGCTCCTCAGAAACTGACTTATTCATGCCAGTCATTGGATCAGAGTATCAGTCATCCATTGAACCTCAGTCATCCATTGAACCAAGAGAAGCTAACTTTTAAGCCAGACGCAGTGGCTCACGCCTGTAATCCCAGCACTTTGGGAGGCCAAGGCAGGCAGATCATGAAGTCAGGAGTTCAAGACCAGCCTGGCCAACATGGTGAAACCCCATCTTTACTAAAAAATATTAAAATTATCTAGGCATGGTGGCACATACCTGTAATCCCACTCAGGAGGCTGAGGCAGGAGAACCCCTTGAACCTGCGTGGTGGAAGTTGCAGTGTGCCGAGACTGTGGCACTGCACTCCATCCTGGGTAACAGAGTGAGACTCTGTCTCAAAAAAATAAATAAATAAATAAAAAAGACAGAAGTTAACTTTTGAGTGCCTACTGTGCAGCAGACACTTTCTTTTTCTTTTCTTTTTAAAACTTTTAAATTGTAAACTAGAATACAGATCAAGAAAAAAATCACACAAAACAAATGCATACCCTCTGAATCATTATTAAATGGACACCCTTGTAACCATCACCCAGTTCAAGAAATAGAACTTTGCCAGCCACCCAGAAGCCCCTCCATGTGCCCTGTCCTGAAATCAAACCTCTCCCTCCTCCCAAAGGGAACCAGTATCCTGACTTTTGTAGTACTGTCTTCCACACTTTTCTTTATGGTTTTATCACCCAAATGTGCAATTCTAGATGCTATAATGTAGTTTTGTTCATTTATTAAAAACATATCTTTTTGAAATATCTTTAATTTATAGGTTCCCCCTATATCTTTTTATTTTTGCTATGATTTATGTGTTCAAGAACCTGGATTGATTGACCTGTTTGTTTTTCCACACTAGGGATTTTGCTCTTTTTTGCATTCTCTTGGTGTACTTGGACATGTTCCCCTGTCCCATATATTTCCTGCTGATTGGCAGCTGGCAGAGGCTTGATCAGATTCAGTGTGTTAGCAGGACTGGAGGTGGTAGTGTGTACTTTTCATCAGGAACTATAGAATCTAATTTTTGCTTTTTTTGTGATGTTGGCAGCCATTGCTGCCCAATACTAGATCTGTTAATTGATTGGGGGTTGTGAAAATGGAGATAACCTAATGCTACCATTTTGTCTTTGTATATTGGCTAGAATATTTTTTTTTAAGAAGTTACTTTCCCTGACTTGCTGTTTGATTTCCTGTTTGAAAGTATATAAAGGGAAAGGCAGGATAAATGTTTGATTCCTTCTTATGATCCACTAAAAGCAACAAATTAGTTTTAAAAATATAATTAAAACCTCATAGATTTAAACATAGTTGATAGTTTCCAATTCACTGCAACTTTCAACCTTACTGAAGCTCCAATTATTCTATATTTGGCAAGTGGAAGCCACTTCACATTGGCTTCTGTTTCCTTTTGATATAACTTAGTAGCCTTTGACAGCTTTGATGCTGTCTGGTGTGCAAGATATTCCATGCTCATCTTGTATATTTCCAGTTCCAGGCTTGGAATCAGCCATTTCTCCAAGGAGCCCTGTTTCTACTGATAGGATGTGGTGTTTAAAGACCACAGTCTGAGTGTTCTGGTTGTTCACTGTGACAGGGCTGCTCATTGTTCCTAGACCTCTTTCCTGATGCAATACGTGTGTACGTGTGTGCATGCAGACACAAAAACCTTGTGAGTTTATACTGATATGTCCAATTCAAATTCAGCACTTCAGAGATACTACTTAGCCTTCTCTATGTTATATTTGCATCTGCTTCCACACTGAGAACCCTGGTTCTTAAAGACACAGCAGTTGGTAAAATCTGAATAATCCATAATTACTCATTTGCTTTGCTCCATTTCATACATACAACCATCACAAAATAACAATATTAAAGCTATCTCCGCTGATTAAAATTGCTGAAACAGCTCACTTGCTTTCATATATTAGCTTCACTCTTCTTCATTAAAAAAAAAAAAAGAAAAAAACTGTTGTACTAGATCCACATAGTCAGATCAAAGAACCATTTTCTACTATCATCTTTCCCTTTTAACTCTCATTTAGTCTTAGTTCTATGCATAGTTGTCCCTTCTGTCATTTTTGTTGTCTGAAGATCATTCTCTAGTAGATTCCACAAAGGGCTCATGGGAATAATATTTCTTGAGTTGATAACAATTTGTACTCTTTATATTTGAAGGTTAGTTTTGCTAGATACAAAATCCTTGGCTCACCTTTTATTTCCTGTGTCTTCTGGTATAAAATGTTGGTGTCAAAAAGTTTGATGACCATCACATTTTCTTTCTCTTATAAGTCACATGTTTTTCCCCCCATATGCCTGAAGGGCTTTCTTTTTTCTTTAATGTTCAGTGATTTTACTAGAATATATCTGGTTTTTGTCAGGCTGGGTCAAAAAAGTCTCAGGTACATGGTGTCATCATTCAATACATGGTTTCAATTCTTTTTAGTTGAGGAAATTTTTGAATCATAGATTCTAGTATTTGTTTGTTCTGTTACTTTAGTTTTCTTCCTCTGGGAATTCTTTTATCCATATGTTGGATCTTCTTTGTCTATGTTCAGTGTTTGTAACTTCTCCTCAAATTATTTTTAGTCTCTTTTTTAACATCTTTATTTTAAAATTATTTCTCTTTTTCATATTGTATTTATCTTAAGGCATTATTCGCTGTGTTGTCTGCACTTTGCTTTTTCCAGTTTGGTCTTCATGTATAAAATCACTCTTTTCCTTTATTTCTGATTCTGTCTCAAGTTCTGCCATCTCACTTCTGAGTTTTAAATTTTTGATATATGTGCTTCTATCATTGTCTTAAGATCTTCTGTGTATCTCAAAATAGTATGTTAGAACTTTTATTTCTTTTTAAAGGATTTTTCTGGTGTGTTCTTATTAACTGTAGAATTATTATTCAGTTCTTGAATCTCTTTTTTCTTGCACTAACACTGTATAGCATTTTTCCTTAATGTTTTTAATGTTTATAATTTTTATGTTAATTTAATTTTCCTGACCTCCTAGAAAGTTAGTTGTTCTTTTATAACTTCATAGGTTACTCTTCTGTTATTTTCATGTAAAGTGAAAAATCATAGCAGTTTGCTTTTTGAAACTTCTTGGCTGTGTTCTCCTCTTTCACTTTATCTGTATTTTTCATTCCTTTGTTTGTTTCCCTGTCCTATTTAATTTTGATTCTATTCCCAGAAGTTTCTCCTCAGTGTTGGATCCTGTCCTAGAAAGGAGTTCTGGTGGGTCCATTTTGAGAGTGTGTAGGAATGAGGCTGCACCAATCTCTCCCTTGCTTTCTGGTTCTACTCATCCCTTTTGGAAGTCAGCAAAGGCCCTCCTAGGTTCAACTGCTGACGCCAAGTTGGTCTGTCACACTTTCTCATGAATGCCTCTTGTCTATTTTAGGGTCCTCTTGTTCTCGGGGCCATTAGATGCCTTGTTGCTTCCATTACTTTCTCTCTTACGGAAGCCAATAACATGCAGCTCTTATGGTTATTCGTGTTTTGCCCTCGTTGATTGAAGGCAGCCCCCAAGAATGTTAGCCCTACACTTCCGTGCTGCATTTACAGAAGGTTCTAAGAGGCCCCTTTCATGCCAGAAAATTTCTTGGGGCAGGAAAAGAAAGTCGTGCAGTGCACCTAGTAGGTGGGAGGCTGCAAGCCGGCGGTGAGCTTGAGCTTGCACGGAAGTGTCTGCTGTGGCTGTGGCTGAAATAAGAGGGCAGAAGCGATGACGTCACTGCAGGGCCCACACTTGCTCTGCTCTATGAGGACAGTTCAGGCTGGAAAGAGGAGCTGGTGCACTAAGACGCAGTGGAGGCAGACTCTGGGCCTCTGAAGTCTGGGTTTTAATTGCCAGGCTACACAGCGTATGCTCCTTACCCTTCTCAATTTCTCCAATTTGGGCAGAGCAGAAAGAGAGACATAAAAAAATGAAAGGGAGACTGCTGTCCTCAGCTGGAAGATGTGGGAAGAGGAGATGAACTCAGGCTGAATGGACAAGGTGGGAATGAATCTTGGAATCATAAGACCAGCTACTACTTTACGGAGAACCTACCATTTGTTCAACAAACCCTTTTTCCAGTTTGTACAACTCTAGATTAAAAGTATTTCATTCCAATTTTACAGACACCTGTGGCAGAGGGAGTTAAGGAGGCTTGCCCCGGCCACATGGCTACCAGGAATTTCCGCTTAGGCCTCTCTGGCTTCAGGGTTGAGTTGCCTCTTTGGTACATGGAAGAGCCACAAAGAGGGTTGCGCATGGCTCCAGCCTCACCCCATCCTGCTTGGATATCTGGCTCGAGGGCCATCAGTACTCAAGCTAGGTTGGGCTGGATGGGTTTTCTTGGGTATTCATGTTTTGGGTATTTCATGATCCTTACTGGAATACCTGTGCTCCACACCTAAGGGGAGGCCAGCAGTGACTTCCAAGCCACCAGAGGGGTCCAGACAACATGTGACATTTGTTACATGTGCAAGAGGTGGGGCCGGGGGCTCACACGATTGAGCCCCAAAATAGTGAGGGAGGAATGGAAGGATTTCTTTCTCCTCCTTGCTCGGCTCCCCTGGACCCCAGCAGCTGGTGCAGATTCAGATAAGCATCAGCACTTTGGGAAGCTGATTCCTACTGAATCCAGCCCCTGCACCGTCTGAGGTCCACCCATCCCTAATTTTCATATGAGTTATATTAAAGTGTCTGATGGGAAAGTATGTCTTGGTTTAAAAATAGAATAATACAACAATAAATCAAGAAGAAAAAGCAAACTGAAAAAATGCAGAAAACAGATGAAAAGAAAAGGGAAAAAGTGAACGGTATAAAAATACCCTCCATGCCAGGCACTTCAAATGTGATTTCCTGTGGCCTGCACTTTGAAAAAGCCTCCTGTTATGCCATGTGCCGCCTCTGAAGGCCAACGGGGCAGCCCAGAGAGGCGTGTTGAGACTTGGAGGCCAGGGCGACATCTGACCTGCTTCTGCTCCAGACACATACACCGAGGACACGTCAGATGATTTTCCGCTCGGTGGAACTGAGCCCCGTGGGCCTGCTCCACCCACCCCGTGCCCACCCGGCTCTGACACACTTCCTGTTATGGGCGGCGGGGCACACAGTGGGGCCGCTCGTCGAGGCCAGGGCGCTGGCTTCCCTGTGGGTTGGTGCAGACGACTTCAAAAGCCGTGTCTGGCACGCGGAGAAATGGTTTCAAAGTGAACTTGGGTGGCTCCCAATCCGACCTACTCCAAGTAAGTAGAAAGAAAACATACATTATCTCATGTTAAAGAGCAGGCTTCTTTGAAGGCACTGCCAACTATTTATGAAATCCTAACTTATTGCTGAAAAGAGCCCCCCGACAGTCCTAGCAACCGCTGGCAAGGCCAAAAGGACATAAACATGATGCCGGGGTGCCAAATTCCAAATTGGCCAGGATTGCATGACAAATTTGTAATTCTAATCAACCAGAATCTCAAATGTATGCCCGAAGAATATACTGTCTGCATCAGGGATGCACTTGTCTGATATTAAATTCTGCCAAAGAAAAGCAAAATAAACATCTTTTCCAACAGGCTGATTTGGGAGGGGTGAGAGGTGGTGGTATATGAGTGGAAAAAATAACATTTCAATAACATGAGAGAAAAAAGAACAAATCAAGACATGACTGATGCAGGCTGTGAAATTGTCCAATTTAGATGTTTGATGCTGAGGAGTTTGCTGTGTATCATGGGACGTGGAAGGCTGGTTGGGGTGGAGTGTGGGTGTGGACAGAAAGGAATCCATAGCCCTGGGGGCACCTGACACAGATGGGCTTGAACCTGAGAAGTGTCCCAGGATGGATTGGGCTCATATTTATAAACCACTAAAATGTTTCTGGTTTGCCAGGCAAGAAATTGGCAGCAGGCATCCTCTAAACATGTGTATGTGTGTGTGAACGCTCGCGTGTGTGTGTGTGCGTGTGCGTGTGCGTGCACACGTGTGTCCTGGCCGTCAGCTTGAGGCCAGCTGCACTTGATTAGTAATCTCCAGCATGCCCACAAACATGCATGTGACTGAGAGGATGGGATGCCCTTAAGAAAATGCGATTTATTAACGCTGTACTGTGGATCTTGGGTACTTTGCCATCCTTCTGTGCCTGAGAATGGGATTTTGGGAGGGGTGCCACATGGGGCTGCCTATTGAGTGTGGGCAGAGGGAAGAAATGTGCTTAGAACTCTGCCCCTTTGTCACTGCACTGATTCCACTTCAGGGATGAATAAAGGACCCATGTGGCCAGCGATTGGAAACTCCCAATCCTCCCAATCTCAAGTCCTGGCTTTGCCTTTGAGGAGAGAAAAAGAAGGGACCGGGCACTGGCTGCTGAACTTAAACAATTTTTTTTAACCTCTTGGAATCATGGGCTGGGGGAAACATTCCTTCTGTTACTTTCATAATGTGTCAGGATTATTAATGATTAAAACCAAAATTGAGATATATCAGTTGTAAGTGCTATAGGCATTATCATTATGAGTATTATTTTTATGGAAGGAAATGAAAACTTCCCATTTCAAACTATCCTCTGAATTCGCTCTGCCCTGATAACAGAAATGTCTGACATTTATCATTACCTTGGGTTATACGTTGAAAGTTCATGTCCAAATGGCAATCCTACCAGAGAAGGGGAAACATGTTAAGACATGTCATATGTCCCTGCTGATCTAGTGTGGCTCTAAGGCAGAATTCCTAAACTTTTGGGGGTCATGGAACCCTTTGTGACTCTGATGTGCCCTCACAAAATGCACATCTATATGTTCACATGAAATTTACTTGTAATTCCATGGTATTAATGGATCCATTGACATAGAAATCCAGAGATCTTTTATTAAGATCTTCTTGCTCTAAAAGTTGGAAACAAACTGGATACATTTTGAAGAATGCCAGGAAGGGTCAACGGCAATAGGCACAGCCTTGGAAGGCAGATGAATATGCTCATGCATAGAGCGGTGAAGTGACCATCTCAAGGTTATAAAGCCAAAAAATGCTGGAGCTAGGACCAGGACGAAGGACTACTGGACTTATTGTCCAGTGGAGTCCTGGAAGGCACCAAGGAAGCCTGGGTTCAGTACCTCACTCTGCCACCTCTGTGTGACCTTGGGCAAGTAATTTAACTTCCTTGGGCATGTCCTCTAATCTCCAGCTTCTTTATCTATAGCCATGGCATAATCACATACTCGGGCTACTCATCTATTAATGGAGATACTAATGTTTACCTTAAGAATTCCATATGACTTTGACTATTGGTAATATATGTGAAGCATTTCATAAATGATAGAGTTCCATATAAATTCCTAGCATTTTTGCTATTGATGCTGAAGGACAGGTGCTAGGGTCTAAATATTTAGGTCCCCCCTACATTCATAGGTTGAAATCAAATCCAGTGTATTGCTGTTAAGAGGCAGGGCCTTTGGGAGACGACTAGGTCATAAGGGTGGAGGTCCTGTGAATGGGATTAATGCCCTCCTGAAAGAGACCTGAGGGACCTTGTTTGCCCTTCTGCCACATGAGGATGCAGCAAGAAGGTGCTGTCTATGAAGCAGAGAGCAGGCCCCCACCAGATATCGAATCTGTCAATGCCTTAATTTTGGATTTCCCAGCCTCCAGAACTATGAGCAATGCATTTCTGTTGTTTATGTCATCCACCCTGAGATAATTTGTTATGGAAACTTGAATAGACTAAGGTAACAGGGAATGTAAATATATGGCGACTTTTGTTATGGAAACTTAATAGTGAAAAATTAGGACACTATAGTCTAAACTATTCTAGTTCAAATCTGGACAAAATATAAGGGAAAATTATAGTACAATTTCTGCCATGGGTGCTGTAATGGCTGATCTGAACCGTGAAGGACTGTGAGTATATTAGTTAGGAATCTTTCTATCATGATGAAAATCCACCTTGAAATGGCCTAAGCCAAAAAAGGGAATTTATTGGCTCACTTATTTGATTTCTTTAGTTTATTATTTCACTTTGTCTTTAATCATATGGTCTTGTTTCTTGGCATATCTAGTAATTTTTGATTAAACATTAGACATTGGTGTCAAAACATTGTAGAATCTCTAGATGATATTATCTTCTTCCAGAGAAAAACTCTTTCACTGTTTCCTATGTTAGACAGATTGAGTGGAGGCTGATTACCTTAATCTAATCAAACTGAGGTGAGTCAAGGCGGGGTTGCAGTTTTAGTAAGGTTCCATCTAACTCTGTTTGTTTCTAGTCTTCCAGGACTGCCAGTTGAGAGATTGATGTGTTCACTGGAACTTCCTTCCCCTAGTAAGGCCTAAAATTCCAATCCTTGTCTCTCTAGCACTGTGAGATTGCTGAAAACACTATCCTGCTTTTAAAAGGCTTTCTGTTTAGCTTCAGAATTCAAAAGCTCTGTTGGGTTCTCTGTCCCCAAACAGAGTAAACTCTGCCCGGGAAAAGTCTGGATTCTCATTCTCTCTCTCTCTCTCTCTCTCTCTTTTTTTTTTTTTTTTGCATGCCAAGTCAACAAACTTTTTCCCCAAGGAGAAAGCAGCTTCAGAATGCCAAATCACCTTTTTACGCTTCCTACTCTGTGAATCTTATCTCCTCTAGTTCTGGTTGTTTCAGAAGATTTCTAATGCCTTTAGACAGGTTAAAAAGGAAAAAAGAGTTTTTGTCTGGATTTTTCAGTTTTTCTCAGAAGGGGTGTAGCAAAAGCCTCTGGAATATATATCTTAAAAGTCTAAGGATAGATCTGAAACTACAGGAACAGCTGAATCCAGATGACCAGTGATATTATTAGGCATTTTTTTTCTCTCTTTCAGCTCCATTTTACTCTGTATAGGCTTCTTCTCAAGCAGCATTTCTCCTGATGTTGCATAGAAGGCCTCTAGAAACTCCAGATTTATAGTAGATTAACAATCCTGGTAGAAAGAGAAATCCTCTTTCTCAATAGTCTCAATAATTGGCCTAGTTTGGGTCATGTGTCCACCCTGATTCAATCACTGTGGCAGGAGAATAAAATATGATATTTTTTAAGGCCTTGTCACATATCTACCATGGAGTCTGGGTGTGATCAACTTCAAATGATCCATCTAACTAAGCATGAGGCAAGGTGGCTCTCTGGGGAAAAAAAAAAAGGAGGTGTTATTTTTCCAGAGGAAGGGGAATGGATGCTGCTCAGTCTATAGATATCCTCCATGGTGAATGTTGTGCAAATGAAGGCAGGACTGAGGTGTGGAAAGCATTCATCTGCCTCTTCACCCTAGCTCCTGTCATCATTCTCAGAGATCCCTGTTTCCATTTAAACAACTCATCCAAAACCTCAAAATTCCTGGGCCTTTGTAACTCTCATAACTTTCATAAAATTACCTCCACTCCATTTCAACCTCACTCCCTGCACTTGGTCATTACCTGAAAATGCTCATGTCTCATCCTCTGGCCCCCTACACTTCACGCCTGCTCTGTGCCCCGTGAGACTCCTAGGTCCTTGACCTTTCCATTTATTAGCTACACATCACCCACCTGGCAAGCCCCCAGCCCTGGGATGATGCTACTCTCTACCTTTTTAACTCCTCAACTGGCTTGAAGCTAGAACTCACGCAGCTGTGAAGACTGGTGCCATCAGGAAAACGCTGCAGTTTCTAAAGTAGCTTTGTCTTTTGTCTTGGTTTGGTTTTGTCTTGTTTTTATTTAATCTTCCACGCCCTTCACAGATGCATTCAAACCTTCACCATCTCCTTCACAGCAGCCCATGGAGGCCATTAGGGGAAATCTTTCACAACTTTCCATTTTTTAATCCATACACTTTTTGCATCTGCACTAGAGAGGGCCTCCATAGGTTTTGCTTGCCCAGTATACATGTCCCTTTCTTCTGGTAAAATAGTGTCTCAGTTTTCCTTTGGGAAGAAAACCCTTGCTCCACTCAATGTGTCTGGTTTGAATGGGAGTGATTATATCCTTTGAATTTGGGCGTTCAATAAAAAGAGTCAATTTCCCTGGCCAGGGTGACTGTGTTTTGAATAGATACAGGACCAAAGAGTGTCCAATGAGAAACCACCTCAGAAATGATTCAGAGTGAGAAGTTTACATTCTGCTGGGATGACTAAGCTAGGAGGGTACAGTTTGTGCATTAATCACGAGTATGCTTATACCATGAGGATAGGTCTTACATGAGACTGGAGCCACCACAACTCTAAGAGATGAAAAAAAAAGAAAGAGAGGGAATCAGTGACATCATCTGAATCCCTAGATCTAGCTATTCCTGAAGGTGCTACTTCTGTACTTTTTAGCTAAAGGGGCCAGGAAATTCCCTTTTTCTGCCTAAGTCAGTCTAAACTCGGTTTCTCTTACTACTAACCAAAAACGTCCTGATCAATGTGTGCACATACCCTTATCTTCTTTATTCAGTACCAGGAAACAGTACATCCGGGTTCTTGTTCAGATTAACCTCTCCATCAGTGCTGTTTATTTATTCAATAAATATTTCTTGAGAGCCTGCCTCCAGTCAGACATTGCTCCTGACACTGGGGAATACCATAGGAAACTAGATGAGATCTTTCCTTCATGGGGTTTGCTGTCTAGTGGGAAAAAAGGAGAAAATGAAAAAGATTAAAAATATAAAATTTGAGCTGTGATAAGTGCCATGATTGGTGCCAAGATGGAGAATGGCTGGGTGGTAGAGGGAGGAGGAGGGGGAACACTTCAGTTATCTTTTTAAAAATTGGTGTGCACTTATGTGTATTCTGAAGTCGCTGTGTATAGTGTTCAAGAAATGTTAATTAAGTCAGTTTTGTTGACAGCATTTTTAAAAGTCTGTTGTATCCTAATTGATTTTTGTCCACTTACATCAGTTACTCAGCGATATGTTAAAATCTTGGCTTGTGGGTAGTTTTGTCTATTTCTGCTTTTATTTATTTATTTATTTATTTATTTTTAAAATAAGAAACAAAATCTTTCTCTGTCACCCAGGCTGGAGTGCAGTTGTGCGATTATGGACCGTTGCAGCCTCAAACTCTTGGGCTCAAGTGATCCTCTTGCCTCAGTCTCCCGAGTAGTTGGGACTATAGGCATGAGCCACCACCCTCGGTTACTGTTCTTTCAAACTTTTCTATGTGTGTGTTTTGTAGTCTACTTTTGCTATACATATATATTCTGAAACTGTGTTATTAAGTGCACACAAATTTAGAATTGTTTTGTCTTCTTGTTGAATGGATCCTTTCACCATCATGAAATGTTCCTCTGTATCTCTAAGTCCTACTTTCTGGTGGAAATTTGCTTTGGTGGCACATTACTACATTAGTATAGCCACACATTTTTAAATGTTAGTATTTGTATAATGTGTATTTAATAGCTGCAAATATCTGGTCTCACAGTGATGATTGAGACCCAAACTATTCCATGTAGACAAATCATGTCTTAAAACTTTGTTCATTAGCCCTTTCTGATTAGCTGCACTCCAGTTGCCACAGGCTTGCCTTTACTGTTCACTCCAAGGATCCAGGTACATTTCATTGTCCGGCAATAAATATTTATTAGTGTATTATGAGACAGATATTTCAGAAATTATCAGAGAATCTTAGAATTAAAAAGAGTTTGGAAAATACAAAAAGATGAACTCCCAAAGAAGATATATAGTGAGAAAGATAAGAATTAGTTCCAGAGGAGGAGAGCCTTGGGAAATCTTCTTGGAGGATATTTGTTTAGGAATGGGAGCTTGAGGGTTCACTAAGTCAATAGGTGAGGTTAACAGAGATAATAATTTTCATCTAGTAGAAGCTTGAATAAAGAAATAGCAGCAAGGACACAAATAAAAAGTCCATTTTAAGGGAAGGTTGAGACAATCAAGATGAGGCTAGAAAGACAGGTCAGCCCTGTGGTGAAGAGGCAAGAATATAAACTTTAGGAATCTCCATGATGTACAAATTCACTAAAAGTCACCAGAGATACTTGAGCACAAAAGAGCCATTATTAAAGCTGCTGAAGTTTTGTCTTTTTGGTGTGTAATGTTTGGTGTAAGAAGAGCCAGTTAGGAAGGTGAGAGGAGATGAGGGTCAGTACTCTGGGGACAGAAGTTCAATGGAGAGCGTAGAGGATAGCCATAAATAAGAAAGAAAAGCAACAGATATTAAGCTTTGACTGATACGCCACATTAACTGAGAGATGTGGTGTGTGGGGATGAATAACACATATTTGTGTGTGAATAGGCATATTTCTGAAATATTTTTGTTGTAGTTAAAATATATATAACATAAAATTTTCCATTTTAATGGTTTTCAAGTGTACAGTTCAATGGTATTGATTACATTCATGATGTTGTGCAACCATCACCATGATTTATTTTCAAAAGTTTCCATCACCCCAAACAGAAACTATGTAACCATTATGCAACAGCTTCTCACTCCCTGGGGGTATAGAGTCCACTTCTTACGAGTGGACACAATTGCACTCAACAAAAAAGAGGGAAAGGAAACTTCCCAGAAGCCCCCAGCTGCTCCTCTTCTGATCCCATTGGCCAGGATTGGTCACACGTCTGTGCTCCAGCTGCAAGGGAGGCTGGGAAAGCAGGTGACTGGCATTTTAAGTCTCTTCATAGGGATATGTGCTCTGCCAGAAAAGATGAAGGGAAGGGGAATGTGGTTGGGAAGACGGCCCAGTATGAAGAGCATTGAGGCCTGGCAGGAATAAGTGCTCAGCCTGCTCTGGGCATCAGTTTTACGTTACCCAGAGGGAGAGACGAGAGAGTTTCTTAATCCAGGGAAACTCCCTAAGTAGAGGGTGGTTAGGTGAGTGCCTAACTGCAACGTGTCAAAAACTATGAAAAAAAAAAAAAGAGTTTACAATCAATTGTAGAATAGAGACATCATACAATTGTACGCAGAGCTCCATGTGAAATATGATACGGAAAGGTGGGCAGTCAATTAAAATAAACTTTGTTACAATAAGAAATTATAAGAACAATGCCTATATGACTTATACAGTTTATTTTTACTAAAAATATTCACATATACATCCAGTCACTAATATTGTGATGCAGGAAAGAGTCTTTTGTGGGGTCTGAGTTTGCAGAATAAAGTTCTGTATCTTTTTTCTTTAAAGTGAAACAAAATACGTATGAATTAATACAAGTGCATAATCCTTCTGGAATTTTGTGGCTCTTGTTGCCAGCTGTTTGGAGTTTTTTCCTCACCCCCATCCAACAGATATGTTTTCTGAGACTTGCCTTTATTGATTATTTCCAAAGTGGTCAACTTAGAAACAGCAATGTTTCTTTAATGCTCGTATTTCATTCGTTGGCATAATATTTAATTAAATTATATAGTGACAGTACTGAGTACATCTGCCATAAACAATTTAGACAGCAAATGCTATGGTCTCTTGGTCAGTAAACAACTCACAAGATGAGAGTGGAAGTCTATGGGGATGCTAAAGGTTACCTCTATGAGACATAATGCATTTGTCTGCAAGGAACACAATCTTTAACTGAAACAAGTTTTAAGCTTTGCTTTCAAAAAACTTTCAGTGCACAGAAAAAAAAAACGCATTTTAAATTGTCCCTTAGCACATATGCAAGAGTATAAACTGAGGCAAATTTTCACAAGCAGCACTTACCTTTACTTTGTGGGATGCTATCTAACATTTTCTATTTTAGTCTATTCTTTCCTATTTTAATTCTATTAAAAATGCTAGTCATGACCCACTAATGTAGTCTCATGTCTCATTAATGGGGTGCAACCCACAGTGTGAAAAACATTGACTTAACCCAATAGGACATTTATTATTTTATGTAGGAAGATGTCTAGAGACAGAGAAGCCCTTGAGATGCTGCAGTAGCTCGGCAGCATCCTCAAGGTCACAGGTATTTTCCACAGACTTCTTTCTGCGATCTTCTGAGAATCAGGAATGTCTCCACTCATGGTGTAAAATGGCTTCCACATCTAGCAGTTGTTACAAGTGGACACAATTACACCCAACAAAAAAGAAGGAAAAGAAACTTTTCCCAGAAGCCCCCAGCTGCTCCTCCTCTGGTCTCATTGGCCAGGATTGGTTACGTGTCTGTGCTCCAGCTGCAAGGGAGGCTGGGAAAGCAGGTGACTGGCATTTTCAGGCTCTTTATAGGGATATGTGCTCTGCCAGAAAAGACGAAGGGAAGGGGAATGTGGTTGGGAAGAGGGCCCAGTATGAAGAGCATTGAGGCCTGGCAGGAATGAATGCTCAGCCTGCTCTGGGCATCAGCTTTACTTTACCCAGAGGGAGAGAATAGAGAGAGTTTCTTAATCCCGGGAAACTCCCAAAGTAGAGGGTGGTTATGCTTAATTGCAACGTGTCAAAAGCTATGAAAAAAAAAGATGCACAGCTGTTATTGGTTCATATTGCAGGGCACTTACCTGGGCCAGGAAACTGGGGAGGCCTCTTCAGGGAAGCGACTCTGTTAAGCCAGTATGGGGAGATGGACCATGGTGATGGGGGGTGGGAATGGTGTTCCAGGCAGAGGGAAGAGCTTATGAGAAGGCTAAGAGGAAGGAGGGGTCATGGCTGAGGTGGCATATTTATTCTACTAGTTGTCCATCTCCTCTGGGCCCAGCCCTGTACTAGGCATCAATGGCTAAGAGAGTAATGGGACATCTCCTGCCCTTGGGAATGTCATTATCCATTAGGAAGGGTGATGTATGAACAGTCATAACTAGAAACCAAGGGGAACATATGCCTTCAAAATGCTATGATATCTCCTAGTGGAGGGGACTCAGGGGGCTTCCTTGGTGGCACCTAATAGGCAGGATCCGCATGTGTAGAGTTAGCAGGGGTCATGCCTTCCAGTGGGAGGGGCTGCTGTAAGCAAAGGCGTGGAGGCAGGAAGCAGAACCAGCGGTCACTTGGCTGGAGGGCTAGGCGCCTGAGGGGGAACCAGAGCAGGGAAGGTTAGGAGGTGGTTCCAGCCAGCATTGTCCCAGCTCCCTGCATTGAACCCCAGCCATCTGCAGCCCCAACCTTGGCTAACCCTCCTGGCAGTGAGTGTGACACTGGGCCCTAGGAGACAGAAGGAAGGACTCAGGCTTTGTTGTTGTTTAGTATATTTTTTCACCCAAAGCAGAGCGACTCCCAGGGAGAGGCCCTTGCCTGGCCCTTCTTCTTGGCACCAGCAAAGGCGCCTTTCCAGTCTCTTTGGAGAAGGACCAGTCTCTGAATGGTCAGAGGGTCGCTAGGTCCCGTGTCTCCCAGGATCTGCTGGGAGGGCTGCCAAGGTGGCACAGGCCCTGCTAGGGAGACCTCTAGAGGCAGTGAGGCTGGGGGCTGGGACATCCATGTTCCTGCCTTGAGGGGATGCCCAGGTCTGAAAGTCATGGTGATGGCCCAGGTGGAACACTCAGGGCAGGATTGGAGTAGTGATGGGCAAACCTTTGTGGCGGTCCCTGGGAGGTCCCTGGGAGGCCTAGAAGGAGCCACCAGGATGTGAGTTGAACAGTTTCACCTTTATGTGAGGTTTCTCAACCACTGACATTTGGGGTGGGATAATGCTTTACTGTCACGGGCTGTCCTGTGCATTGTGGGAAGTTTAGCAGCATTCTTGCCCTCTACACACTAGATGCCAGCAGCATCCTTCTCCAAGTTGTGACAATGAGAAAAACTCTCCAGACGTTGCCAAGTGTCTCCTGGGTTGGTAAAATTGCCTCAGTCTGGGAATTGAGACCTTAAGGTGAATAAAGAGAAATCTCAGAGCTTTCCTGTACAGGAGCATTCTGCTAGGACCACAGGAATAATTGCCCACCATTCTGGGACAATGCAGATGATAATTTAGAAATGGCAAAACTAGAGGCCACTGAGGTCAGCCTCTTGGCTGGAGGTCTGGGCACCAGAAGGGGAGCCAGATGGACTAAGGCAGGGAAGGTTAGGAGGTGGCTCAGGCCAGAGCCTCATGTATGGAGCCTTTGGGGTTGGTCTGGGTCGGGGTGATGGCGAGGAAAGGGAGGGCAGTGATGGGTCTGAGAGGTGTTTCGGTATTGGGTTTGTGGAAGAGGGAGGCGCTGAGGGTGGTTTCTGGTTTCTGGTTCAGGCCACTGTGCAGACTGCTATTTCAAGAGCAAAGATAGGGCACCGGGACAAGGAGTAGCTGGGGTCAAGTGGCTGCGGGGAGGAAAGCCAATACTCTGAACTCAGGCCTCCTTCTCTGGTCACCCCCACCCTCTCCAGCCCTGTCTGATATTTGTCCCTCAGCATCTCTGAGAACCAGCCCTCATGGCTGCTGCCTCCAAGGCAGGGAGAATGAGCAGAATCTTGATGGGCCACTGGCCTGGCTGGAGCAGCCTCACGTCTTTCCAGCAGAAAGCTGGGGCTCTGGCTGTGTTGTTGCTACCGTCTGACATTAGTTCAATTTGGCTTTTTGTGGACCAGAGCCTGGGGGAGGGTTTCTAGTCAGGTTGTTAATGGCTAGGGGAGGAATGGGGAGCTAGAGAAGATGTCACTACCCCTTCCCTGAGCATCACACGAGAGAAGGCCTTGGCCTGAGAGGACTGGACTGGAGGCAGCTGGCCCTTTAAGAAGAACTGTTCTCAGCAGGACTTCCGTGTCTTCTGGGAAAGGGTAGGTTTCATGAGCAAGGGTGACCTTCCATGAAGGCTGGGCTCCTTTGGTGAACTCGTGCTTCTTGGGAGTTGAGCCTTGGACAAAGGGATCTGCATGGTGACCACGAGCCAAGACTCTGGCTGGAGGAGAGTGATGGCTTTACACTTGGGCTTGCTCTCCCCATCCTCCTCTTCCCTCCACTGCTGTCCTTCTACCACTCTTTCCTCTTCCTTCTTCTCAGCAGCGATTGACCCTTTCTGGAACATTTGGTCCCCTTCCAGGCCTTCTGAGGTCTGTCAAGAACAGAGTCTGCCCTTGCAGACAGAGGACATTGAAATGCAAAGGCAAGCTGTCCAAATGGCAATTCAGGAGGTAGAATTCAGCACTAAATATATACTCTGAGGAGCCCAGTGACCATCTCTTCGCTCTGAGCCAAGACAAGCATATGCTTTCTGTACCTTTGCACGAGTTGCTCCGTTTGCCTTAAATGCCCCCTGTAGTCGACTCTTGACATTGTCTTTGGCCACCCAGCAGCCGAATGCCCTTCCTATGATTCTTAGTTAGCGCAGAGTCTATCCCCTGGAATAAGAGCTCAGAATTCCAACTCCTACTTTCTCATCCTGTCTTGCAGCTAGGGTGTGGCATGTCACCCAGACTCTGCTAATCAGATGTGCTTGGCATGGCCTTGACATCAGGAGCTGTTGAAGCAGAATAGTAGGGACCTGGAGAACCCCCTCTGGTGATGGAAGCTGTGGTGTCCTGTGCTGGGGGTGAGGTGGCAGTGATGTCCTCTTTGGATCGGTTCTGTGACATGCTTTAGGGCAATGCTCTCAGCTGTGTTGCCTAGAATGTGGTTATCCATCCCTCCCAGCAGTTTTGAGAGCTCCTGCCATCCTTTTAATGAATTATTTTCCTGTTTAAAAGAGCCAAAGTCAGCACCTATACTTGCAACTATGAACTCTGATTAGTATGCTCCTCTCTGTAGAAAATGTTTATGTTCCCTACAGATTCATATGTTGAAATCTTAATACCCAGTGTGATGGTATTTGGAGGTGGAGTCTCTGGGAGATGATTAGGGCATGAGGGCATGGCCCTCATGAATGAGGTTAGTGCCCTATAAAAAAGGCCCCAAGGCTCCAGAGAGCTTCTTTGTCCCTTCTACCATGTGAAGACACAGTAAGAAGATGTCTACTTATGATCCAGGAAGGGAGTCCTCACCAGACACCGAATCTGCCAGCACCTTCACCTTGGAATTCCCAGCCTCTAGAACTATGAGAATTGATTTCTGATGTTTATAAGACACCCATTCTATGATATTCTGTTATAGCAGTCCCAACTGACTAAGGCGCTCCCCCTCTTTCTTCCGCGGCTTGGCAAACTCCAACTCATCTTTACACAATCTACTCAGATAGCACCTCTTTCAGGAAGCCCTCTTGGATTCCTCAGGCAGTGAGTAGCTAAAGCATCTGGGCTCCCAGGTGTGTACAAAATATTACGAGGGCTGTAGGAGGTCAGGAGATAGTTCAGATGCACTCGCTGAAAACATGTAGATAATTTATCAGTCTACGGGGCAGTAGAGAGGGGAGGAGGAATAGGAAAGGAGGTAGTAAAACAAAGTGGTGACAAGCTTGAGCCCTGGAGTTCAAATTCTGGCTCAGACACATGCTGGCTATGTGGTTCTAGGCAATTTACTTAAAATCTCTGTGCCCCAGTTTCCTCCTCTGCAAAATGGGAGCTACTACAGGACCTATTTCATAGGATTGTTGTGAGGATTAAAAATAATACATGGGACATCCTTTAGAAGAGTTCCTGGCACTTGGCAAATACTCAATAAATGTGAGTTGTGATTTTGTCAGGTAGCAGGGTGCAGCATCAAGTCAGGAGATGTAAGTTCCACCCTAGCCTGGCCATCAACTCCCTGGGGGTCTTGTCAAAGCTGTTAGAAATAAAGAGAATCCTATTTCAAAGCAGCTTAAGCAAAGGAAATGGAAGTCTTTCATGGGACCCAAAAGTGGAAAGTAAAAAGATGGAAAGTCACAAAGGCCCAGAACCAGGAAATGGAAGGTCAAGGTCACCAGGCAACTATGTACTCTATCTTGCTCTTCTTTTCTGAAGTCAGTCAGTCTATCTTCTCTGCTGCTTCTTACGTGTCCACACATGGGCTTTCCATGTCTTTCTGTGTACATAGCTCCCAAAGTTACGCGCAGAAACCATCTAATGGTCTCTGAATCCCAATCCTCAGTTCCCAGCAGAGATTCTCAGATGAACTCAGCTTGGATGAGGAGTCCATCCCTGGAGTCCTCAGTCATTCAGCTGAGTCCATCCAATCAGCTGTGGCCAGGAGGTGGGGTCAATGTGGTACAAACCTGAGCTGGGCAGACTGGCCCTCTCTTTGTCTCAGCTCAGACATATATAGAAAGGTTTCATGAACGTATTAGTTGGAATGTTTTCAGCTGCAAGTAACAGAATACTCAACTAAAAGTAGTTTAATTATCAAATACCTTTATTCTCTTAAATAACAAGAAGTCTGGAGCAGGTGTGTTGGGGTTGGTTTATGGCTCAACCTTGTCATCAAGAAGCCAGCATCTTTTCGTTCTTCAGCTCTGCCGTCCATAGCCTGTTGCTTTTTGTTTTTAGACTTGTCACGTCATGGCTGCAAAATAGTTGTGGTAACTCTAGATATCATACCTTCACTGGACAGTATCCAAACCAGGAAGTATAATGCTTTCTTCCTGCATCGATTAATTGAGGAGTCTGTAAGGTTAGAGATTTCATCTTACATTTCCATTGGTCAGTGCTACATATACAAGGGAACCTGAGAAAATATCTGCCATTTCCAACTTCGACTATTGGAGAGAAAATTCACCAGGAAGGAAGAAGGTATTGGGGAATAGCTGTTGAATAGGCAAGTAATCATGTCTGTCATAGTGAGAGTCATTCTAGTCTAGTCAACTGCCAAAGTAGGGTCATTCTAGAAAATACCATTCATTGCTTAAAATAAAAGCATTAAAAGTAATGCTCAGTGTTGTTTTTGCTGATAGAAATTTAGAAATCATTGACGTACAAATACATCACATCCAAAAGGCTGTGTTTAAGTCTGTTTCTTTCTAAGCCTCTGCAGTATACATGTCTGTATAAAGTTGAGTTTCACAAAAGGACCGGTGATGTGCTGGCATTGATTCTGGCTCTACTTGGTGCTTTTCAGCTCTTCAGAAATGTATCCAAAGATGTTTTTACTTTGACTTTCTTCTTTTCATGGTAAGAAGACACTTCTTTAAACAGCTCATGGGCCAACACTAATGACTAACACGATGGCCAAGACTAAAATGGATGCGCATGACTGCTGCACACCATCTGTGGGGAACAGGCGGAGCTGGCCTACTTTCCCTTTAGTGCATGGCTTTATTCTTATCTGTGAATGTTCGTAAGTAGAGAAGTTTCAGTGCAGATGTGAAATTGTTTTTGAAATATTGGTGGCTCTTATAAGTTGTGTTCTTTTTTTTAAAAGAAGCTTTTCTTTGGTTTGATGTTCACTGAGGGTAGAAAGAAAGCCCAAAGAAAAAGAGGCAAGGGTCCTATAATGCAATGACTTCTTCCCCCAGTGCATGGGTGCAAAGTCACAAAGCCATGGACGGCTTGTTTGGAGGCCCTGAGTTCATTCTAGACCGTAGAAGTCATCAACATGCCTCGTGGCAGAAGGCTCTGGTAAAGAGAGCCCAGGCTTTGAAGCTAACTGTCTTGGGTTTCATGGCCATCTCTCCCACTTCTTTGGCTAAAAGGCCAGCAATGAGCAAGCTCGTCCTCAGTTTCCTCAACTTGAGCAATGTCAAATTCTATTTTTAGGGTCTTGGTGTGGATCGTGGAAGTTTGCTGGGTGACTTCTGATTCTGAAGATTGGAGTCTACCTCCAACATCATGATTATCTCCTCTTCTTCCTCCTCTATCTTCTTTTCCATTATCATCATCATCATAATCATCATGATCATCATCACCATCTGTGAGTGTAATATTGTCCTAGGCACTGCCCCGAGTCCTCTACCTATTTAAATTAATTGAATCCCTGTGGTGAACATGCAAGGTAGGTACTATTACTGACAACTCACAGATTAGGAGGCTGAGGCTCAGAGAGGTGAGAGGATTTGCCCAAGGTCAACCCAGCTGGTAGGTGGCAGAGTAGAGATCAGAACTTCCAGGCTAGGATTTGTTTTATTTAGAAGCCACTCTGTCCCCTTGTTGTTTCCAGTGCTTCCCAAGGAGCCCATGTTCCTCAAATAAACAGACCCTAGAATAAAGCTGTAGCCCCAAGGACCAGGCTTAGGAAAAGCTTTTGTGCAGACTCAGTGGCTACCAGCCTCCTCTCATAATCAGATAACCCTCCTGGAGAAGGAGCTTAGGGGTCTTCACCCCAAGTGGCCTATGCCTCAAGTGGATTTTACTCCCATAGCGGGACATTTGGGGTTTTTGCCTGCTCATTATCCATCCTCTCTTCTTTTGATGACAGCACCCCAATTTTTCCTTTGGGGAAATCACCTCAACTCCACTCTTAACGTGTTTAGGGAGACTGACTCCTCTCTTTTCTCCCCACTTCCCACCCACATGTTAGTGGTGGTCGCATGATCTAGTTTTGACCAATCAGAGTGTTCTTCTCATCAGACCAAAGTTCAAGTTGTCTAATGTTCTGCAATCCTGGGACTTTTGTGAAACTGTTGGGAAAGACAGCTTCTTTTCTGCTGGTGGGCTCCTGGGTCCACTGAATGCAAAAGGCTTTCTGAGAATCTGAGGCACAGGGGTGACAGAAGATACATGTGAGCACCTGGATTCATCAGTTCCTGAAGCCAGTGCTGTCTCCTGTAATGGGAAGAGTCATGACTGATATGCCTGAAATATACTGATTGTGGCACAAATTGTGCCAGAAAAAAATTGATTGATATATTCATGTTCATAGGAGATTGTCATCCCCACCCTCTCACCACAAGTTCAAACACTTTTTTGGTGTATAACTTTGGTTTGGAGACTGCTTCAGTTTGGCTCTTTTTGACGCAAGTAACTGTTAGTTACCTCTTGGAAAGGGAGACTCAATGAAGGAACTCTCTTGATGGGAACTGGAATTGGGGTTCAGGCAGGAACGGAGGCAGCCCTGGAGCTGGAGGCTCTGTGTGTCTTTGTGGCAGTTCTGTTTCTCTCTGCTCTTGTGTGCTCTGTTCTAGTTTCATTCACCAGGGCCTCTGCCTTCTCATGAGTTCTGCTCCCTAAAATCTCCACGAGCAGATGGTCCACCATGGCCCTGACTCCAGCATGTGATATCCTTTCCATTTCGGTTCTCACTGGAAACTCCCCAAGGAGGAATAGGATTAGTCCAGCTCATCCCTTCCTGACACATCTCCGGTTGCTGGTTGGTCTGTGGATTCCTAGGTTTGCTGTCCATCTCAGGTCCTGACAGCTGTGCCTGGGGTCCTGGGTGGGTCTGATGCCATGCAGTATCCAATCAGCTGTGCTGTCATGTGGCTCACTTAAGTCTTCCCCTTGAGGAGGAGCTGTGAGGGGGCAGTGCTGTGGTTGACATCTCTTGTGAAAGAAAGGCTCTATTTAAACCATACTTAATTGTCAGTGAGTCATAGTGAGCAACATTTCATGGGGGCGCTCAAATTACTCTCATGGAGCTATGGCTTAAGTGGGAAGATGGACAATGGATGAGAAGACACTCCCATTTACACTAACCATGGTCAGTGATGAAAGATAGGTGGCTGTCCTAGACAGCTGTGGGAAGGCCCATTGCAGAGTGTGCAGTCGGAGAAGACTCATTGGAGGAGACATCATTTGAGCTAAAGTTTGACCAAAGGATCCAGATGGATCATTCTGGTAGGCAGAGAAACAGCATATCTAAAAGCCCCAAGTTGGAAATGAAACTGTTTTGAGGAATTAAAAATGAACTTGTGACTGGAGCATTCAGGGTGTGAGAAAGAGAGTTTTAAGATGTAGTGAGAGATGGCCAGGTGCAGTGGCTCACACCTGTAATCCCAGCACTTTGGGAGGCCGAGGCAGGCGAATCATCTGAGGTCAAGAGTTCAAGACTAGCCTGGCCAACATGGGGAAAACCCATCTCTACTAAAAATACAAAAAATTAGCCAGGTGTGGTGGTGGGCGCCTGTAATCCCAGCTAGTTGGGAGGCTGAGGCAGGAGAATTGCTTGAACCCGGGAGGTGAAGGTTGCAGTGAACCGAGATCATGCCACTGCACTCAAACCTGGGCAGCAGAAGGAGACTCTGTGTCCAAAAAAAAAAAAAAAAGATGTGGTCAGAGATGTAGCAGGACTTGTATCACACATAGGTCCTGGTACGACATTGATGTTTTATTCTGATTGCAACAGGAAGTCGTCAGTAAGGATGATCCAATTTGTACTTTCAAGGTCTGTCGCCTTAGGAAAGTCATGTTATATCTCTGAGCCTTTTTTTCCTCCTCTGTAAAATTTAGATGAGAATTGAGCCAATTTTTGAAAGACCCTGTAAATATTAAATAAGAAAATGGTTAAATAAGATGAACTTGTTTGAAAACAGCTGTGTCTTGGCAGACCTCTGTAAAGATTTCCCTTTTTTTTTCCTTAGAAAAGAAACAGGAAATTGTCATCTATCAGTAAACTCTCTTCTCCTTTGACCAACCTAGGTACATTTTGGACTCATGGTTTCACTTTTCTATTCTCTCAGCTTATACCCAGATTTGGCTATTGTCTCCTCTCTCCTCATTCGTGTGTGTGTGTGTGTGTGTGTGTGACAGAGTCTTGCTCTATCACCCAGGCTGGAGTGCGGTGGCACAATCTCAGCTCACTGCAGCCTCCACCTCCTCGGTTCAAGCAATTCTCCTGCCTCAGCCTCCCGGGTAGCTGGGATTACAGGTGCCTGCCACCATACCTGACTAATTTTTGTATTATTAATAGAGACGGGGTTTCACCATGTTGGCCAGGCTGATCTCGAACTCCTGACCTCAAGTGATCTATCTGCCTCGGCCTCCCAAAGCGCTGGGATTACAGGCATGAGCCACCACGCCTGGCCCCTCCTCATTCTTTTGTTGAGGACTTTGCACATAGACTGTTTGGGAATATTGCATCTCATAAATCTTTTGCATTGTTCATCAGTCTGAATCCCGTTTCCATTACTTCAGCCCTTCTCGGGCAGAGTTCCTTACCCTGTTTAGCATTTATGTCACTTTCCTTAAATAGACCTTCTCTTGATTTCATCTGAACTGCTATGCTTTATGGAGATTTTTAGTTGAATGGGGGAGGTTGTGATTTTATCGTTAACCCTGTGGGGAAGACAGATCACACTTGTGAGGGTATGTTGGAGAGAACCTTGGAGCCAGAGAGAACAGGGTCCAAGCTCTTGAATTCCTCTTTTCTGGCTGTCAGGCCCTTGGCAAGTGACCTCACCAGTCTGACCTCCAGTTCCCTCATCTACAAACATGAGGATATAAATAGTGCTGACCTTGCTGGGTTATTGGGTCTGGCATGGAGTAGGTCTTCAATGATATTAGTTCATGTCTCTGTCTACTGCTCCCTCCACCCCCTGCCTCATGCCTTGTTCTTTGACCTTTGCATTGATGATCTTTAGTCTGATTCTCGGCATGCTCCTTTTCAGAATCCATGAGCCTCTATAAGCATCTATTCATGTTCCATGCATTGCGGTCTTTGGGGTTAGGCTGACTTGGGTTCCAATACCAAGTCTCCTGCTTAGCAGCTGTGTCACTTGAACTCTTGGAGACTCACTTTCCTCATGGGCCAGTGGGAGATGATTACGAGTACTGCTATGGCTGGAATGTGTGTCCCTTCCAAAACTCATTTTGAAATTTAATCCCCAATATGGCAGTATTGACAGGTGGGGCCTTTAAGAGGCCACTGGGTCCTGAGGGCTGTGCCCTCATAAATGGATTAATGGGTTATCATGGGAGTGGGACTGTGGCTTTATAGGAGGAGGAGAGACCTAAGCTACCAAGCTCAACCCCCTCGCCATGTGATGCCCTGAGCTGCCTTGGGACTCTGCAGAGAGTCCCCACCTGCAAGAAGGCCCTCACCAGATGTGGCCCCTCTACCTGAGACTTTGCAGCCTCCATAACTGTAAGAAATAAATTCCTGTCCTTTATAGATTATCCAGTTTCAGATATTCTATTATAAGTGACAGAAAATGGACTAAGACAAGTACCAATCTCTGAAGTTATCACAAACATTGACTGAAATAATATTCTGGAAACACTTAGTGCAGAGCCTGGTATATTGTAAGTGGTCAATAAAAGGTATTGCTATCACCATACCTTTGTAGGAACACTAGACTCTAAACCCCTGGAGGCAAGGACCGTGTTTCTCCATATTTGTACACCCTTATCCTTGCAAAGGTCCTGGAACACCATGGGCCCTCTGCTGGTTTCAGTTCCTTCCATCTCCTATAACAAATATAGAGCTGCTTTGCTGCCAGCTTGGCTGGAACACTGGCATCTCCATAAAATCCCACCTGCTTACACAAATGCCACTTTCTAAGGTCCTAGAGATAGGGTGGGATCACGAAGTGAAATGCCTCAGGACTTGACTGAGTGATCCAACTGCCACTTGCTGTTGGGAGGATGGGGAAGGTGGGCGGAAGCCATGACCCCAGCCAGGGCCTCTCTAAAGAGAGGGGCCTCGCTCCAGAGCTGCTTGTCTTATTTATGTGTTCTCATCTCATTATTTTTCTGAGAACCTTTTTAGAATTTCACTGGGAGTCAAAAAACACATTTTGCCAAATTCAGAGGCCTTGTAACCACAGGGCCTCAGCCTAGTGACCAAACCGAGACCAAACAGTAACCTTCTGGCGCTGTTTACAGCTGGCAAAAGACCACTTTGGGTTTCTTAGTAAAAAGAGTTAGAAAATTGTATGAAAAGTCTCAGAAGACTCACAGACATCAAATAGCCCTAACCAAACCGATGTAATTAGTTAAGTATAAATGAATCAGAACCATATGGCTTAAACGCTAAAGGAAAAAGAGTTGGAGGAAAAAATGTCCTCTGGGATTTCATCAAACAAAAATTGCTGGAAAAATTGTTGATGTTCACCAAGCTCAGACCCCAACTGGGTGCCCTCCAATCCTGCCTTAGCATTTCTCTCCTTCCCAGGTATTCTCCATGAAGCAAGGGTGACGTCTGGGTCCCGCTCTCTTGATGCTGGGCATCATAGGGGTGGAGGAGGTGTGGAGTGGGCACTAAGGCTCAGGGAATCTGGGGAGCCCTGAGAAGGGGTGCCCAAGTCAGCACTTGGCAGATTGGGAATGCCTTCCCTGTGGAGAAGAAACTGAGCCAGGATTACAAGTAGATGAGGGATTGGGGGGCTGGGGTGGAGTGGGCATTTTGGAGGAGGCAGTGGCGTATGCACGTGCACAGAGGATAGACTAAACCTGGGACAATCATGGAACTGCAAGAAATTTGGAGCAGCTGGTTCTCAACTCATGCCTTCCTTCCCTGGCCACCCAATTAAAGGCACACGGCCCCTTCCATTCACTATCAATCACATCGCCCTGTGGCATTTTCCTAGCAACACTTTTCACAGTGTTTCTTTCACAGAAAGAAATGAGAACATTTCTTTCTTTCTCTCATTGTTATTTACATTCCCTGGCATATAAGCTTCTTAAGAGCACGGCTCTTGTTTGTCTTGTTCCCCCACTGTGCACTGTGTTTCTAGCAGCTAACACAGCATCTGACTTGGAGTGGCTGACTGCCCAATACATACCTGAGGAATGAATGAATGGAGAGTGATGAGTGAACGGCTGGAGAGTAGAAGACATGAGGGATGGGGACAGAAGAAAGACTGGCGAAGTGGGCAGGCGCCAGGCCTGGGAGACTTTGTACCTGGTGCTAAGAGGCCCCTGAAGGTAATGGGAAGCCAAATAAGGGTTTCTAGGAGGCTGTGGTGAGGATGCGATAAGGTAACACTGTGTTCTGTTGTTAGGAATCAGTGAAGGTGGGAAACCTGGAACCCCGGAGAAAATGAGTGACAGCCAAATCCTCTGTTTGTTTGGCATTTCCCCATCATCCCTCAGAGGGTGTGTAAGGTAGTGAGCAGTGTAGAATAGGTACTTAATTAATGCTGCGGAGTTAATAAGGGGTAGATGACTCTCAATTGCTACATGCAAGCCGTTATTTTCTCATTTAGAAAAAGGATCTTGTGGCTCACTGTGGAAAATCATCTTCCAGAAAAAAAGGAGACATGTGTATGTCTGCTCTGTCTAGAATGTTTTCTCTGAACCAGAATCTCTTTCCGTAGGGTGGCTGCCCTTGGCAACTCTTGGGTTATATGAAGCTGGGCGGGAGATTCCTCTGACATTTCAGCAGGGTCACGAGTGGGTGGGATGGGGAAGCTCCGAGCTGCAAAATAGGTAAGTTGCTCAATGTCCCTGGAAAACCTCCGAGGACAGAACTGAGTGTGATTTGGGGGAGTATTTTAGGTTCAGATACATCTTTATGTTAGGCAAGAATTTCATGCCCCAGGCTCTTGGAGTTGCTCATAACAGTGTGTTATTGCTGGAAGCCCCAGAGGAGCTTGGACTCAGCTCCCTTCGCAGGGGGCTGAGCCTCTCTGAGAAAGCTGTTTACTTCCCCGGACACATCAGTCTCACTTACCCATGTTTATTGCTTTTGCTCCTCCGCTTTACCCCCCAGCCCTCAGGTGCAGGAGAAGCCGGTCCTCTTCTCTGCACAGAAGACACTGCAATCACCGTAGCTAGCTCTTTCTAAGTGTTTGCCATGTACCCGCTCTCATTCCAGGCGTGTTCTAGGTGTATCATCTAACTGGGCCTTCAGAGCTCAGAAGCTCAGAGAGCTGAAATCACTTGCTCAAAGTCATACAGTCAGTACCAGTGGAGGCTTGAGCACTGCCCCTCTTAGAGTCCCTCACCTCAGGTGATTTTAACCCTTACATATGGAGCTTGCCAGAAACTCAAGCCCACCCTTTTCCTCCACACCATTAACTCTGCCCTGGTTTTATCAAGAAGCATCTGCCTTCTCTTCTGGATTTAAATAGTAACATTTGTAGTGAGCATCTGTGGGCTTGGAACTATTCAGTGGCCAGCAGCACTTCCATTCCCTGTGGAGACCCACCCTCCGTTGTGTGCAGTCATGGCACAGTGGGTGATGAACGTGTCCCCTACACAGAAGCACAAAACCCAGTTCTCCCCCTCTCTTCTCCAGCTGCAACCAAACGGTGTACACATAATCCAGGCTAGGGTAGCCACATGTTCCCTCCAGGACTTGGACCCTTGAGTGAGTGATTTGGGGCCGGGAGGAGTGGCTGGAGGCTCTCCAGGCCAGCGGCAGTGGTGGCGTGCTGGCCACCCATTCTCGTGACCTTGCTAAGGCCCCTGTTGCTTAACTCTCTGGCAAGCCCTTGGTTTCTGGCCATTTTCCAGACTTCATCACTCTTCTCTGCCAACTCTATGAGCCCCTGATAGCCTTCCAATAAATTCCACTTGATTACCACATGGCTTGCAATCAAGAACCCAGCCTAACACACAACCACTTATTAAATACGAAGTAAGAGCCAGACACTTGACATGTGACATCTTGTCAGATCCTCAAGCACCCCGGTGAGGAAAGCGTTATTATCCCTGTTTTCCAAATGAGGACACTGAAGCTCAGGGAGCTGGGTGATGCCCAGCTGCAGAGTGGCAGTGCTGGCATTTGAAGCCAGGCCTTTCTGATTCTGAATTCCATGCTTTCTTACTTGCCTTTTTCATCTGCTCCAGCTTGCGATGCCTTGGAGAGGTGGCGCTGACTAGCCTGGGACTTCCAACATACAACCTACATTGCTGGCCTGAGACTTGTGGCAAAAAAGACTTTTAAAATCTAATTTGCTCACATACATGAACACCTGCCAGGAAGGAATTCGATGCCTTTGGTCTAAACATGGAAAAGCTGAGTTCATTTGCCCCAGAGGGGGCACCTGCAGGGAAAAGGAAAAATGCTTTTAACCCTTTCCTTGAGTCAGAAAATGAGGCCACCAGATTCTCCTTTCATCCTTCAAGTATCAGAAAAGTCTGTGCTGTGAATTCCACAGATGAGATTCATTGCAAGATGTGAGGGCAGAGGAAATCCATGGAAATGGTGAGTTCTTTCATATTTGTGCCTTTCTATTGTCAGTTTGGGGACATTTGAAAGAAGTTTGAGGTGCTTATAAAGAACCCATTTATTTTTATGTAGCTTTCTGGGGGAAATTTTGGAATTCCTCAAATCCAAGAATTTTGAGATTTTAGAACCTCCAAGAGGCCTGACCTGTTGACCAGTCTTCATGCCCCAACCACCTCTCCAGTGACTCCTCATAACTATAATTTATTTCTTTTCTATTCTCTTTTTTCGAGACAGGGTCTCACTCTGTCATCCAGGCTGGAATGCAGTGGTGTGATCATAGCTCACTGCGGCCCTGATCTCCTGGGCTCAAGTGATCCTCCCCACTCCACCTCCCAAGTAGCTGGGATTATAGGCATGCCACCACGCCCAGCTAATTTTCTATTTTTTATTTTGTAGAGATGGGTTTTCACCATATTGCCCAGGCTGGCCTCGAACTCCTAGGCTCAAGCAATCCTCCCGCTTTGGCCTCTCAAAGTGCTGGCATTGCAGGTGTGAGCCACCACGCCCAGCTTTGTACTTTCTTAATGATGTGAAAAGACAGCTGAGTAAATCTGTAGCTGAGAGTGCAGGAAAAAGAAACTCTATCACACACTCTTTTGTCAACTGAAATGCAGAAATCCACATTCAAACTGGATGCACGCATTCAGCAACTGGAAGCTGAGTTCATATTTCATTGCCCATCTACCCTGACCACTTTGCAATCACAGGTTTGGAAGGACCCACAGCCATTCTGTGGAAATGGATCTGCTTTCAGGACCGAATCTCAGACTTTTCAAGGGTCATACCTCTTGGGAAAGGTTTCAGTGGCTGCCTTTGCTGTACAGACCTGGAGATGGGTTTGATGATCGGACACCTGAACTATCTGTGTGGCTGAGTTTCGAGAAGACCTGCTAGGGTGAAATGAAAATGGTACCTACTAGGAGCCCTAGTGGCCTTGATGGTGGAGGTGAGCATAGATCCTAGAACTATATCCTCATGTTTCTCACCATGTGGTCAAGCTCTGGGTAGTGTTTGGACTCACATGTATATGTGAAATTCATTATTTTTTATAGGGTGCAAACATTGAGCTGTATCTACCCCACAGTAATAAAGGATGGCTTTAAGGAACAGAAACCCATTTAAAATTGCTCATATAAAAGGGTGACTAACTGAGGATTAAAAAGGGGATCCTCATCGAAAGAAAGCACAGAGAGTAAAGCTCAACCTGTGGGGGCTAGAAAGCAGGCTGACAGCTCGTCTTCCCATTTCTCCTGTTGTGGTGCCGTCTGGCATCTCTGCTCTCTCTGGGAGGCCGCAGGCCAGCCTCCCTGCCTCCTTGTGGTTTATCTTTTTTCTTTTCTTTTTTTTCTTTTTTTAGATGGAGTTTCACTCTTGTTGCCCAGGCTGGAGTACAATGGTGTGACCTTGGCTCACTGCAACCTCCGCCTCCTGGGTTCAAGTGATTCTCCTGCCTCAGTCTCCCAAGCAGCTGGGATTACAGGCGCCCGCCACCATACCCGGCTAATTTTTTGTATTTTTAGTAGAGATGGAGTTTCACCATGTTGGCCAGGCTGCTCTGGAATTCCTGACCTCAGGTGATCCACCTGCCTCGGCCTCTCAAAGTGCTGGGATTACAGATATGAACTACTGTGTCTGGCCTGTGGTTTCTGTGTCTCCACAAGTTTGGCTTCCACCGAGATTTTGGCACCACCTCCTGCCTCATCTCCATATGACTCTACAAGTTCAGCACCATCCACCAAGGCTGCTGGTCTGGGGCTTTCTGATGCTTTTGGTGGGGACCGTATATCAGTTATCTGTTGCCACACTAATGCTGGGTAACAATCATTAACACCTCAGTGTCATACAACAATAAACATTGATTTTTGCACACTAGTCTAAGGCTTGCTACGTGGTTCAGCTGTGTTGAGCTGAGCCTGGCGGGACTCGCTTATGTATCTTTGGTCAGCTTTGGGTTAGCTGGATGGCTTTGTAAGTCTTGGACAGGTGCTTTCATATGTCTGAACCTCACCTGAGACAAATGGGCTGACTTGGCGCTGCTCCATGTGGCTCATCCTCCAATAGGCTAGCTTGCTTATGTCCTCACACAGAAGCAGAGATGCAAGCGAGTGAGAAGGCGGAAGCACTCAGGTCTTGGGCCTTAGTCTGAGAACTAGAACACCACCCCTTCCGCTGCATTCTCTTGTCCAAAGTAAGTTACAAGGCCAACTCAGATTCAAGGAAGGGGGAAACAGGCTTCACCTCTTGATGAGAGAAGCTGCAAAGTCACATTACAAAGGCCATGGCTACTGGGAGGCATGAGGACTTGGGGTAATAATTACTTGTGTAATTGTTCTGTCACAGACGGGGAATCTGATTGGCTCTCAGCAGGCCTGCGGATTAGTTCCATTTGGTTCAGGTGCTGTCTGAGGTTTGGAGGTGTGTGTACATGGAGTAGGGGAAGGGTCAGAAGAGATGCAGCAGCCCCAAGAATACAGTATTTAACTTTGGCCCAAGACACCCGCTGTGTGTTATGTTCCTCATCAGATTAACTGGTTGAGGAATGGGCTTCAAAGAAAACCGAACTGGGCCAATCCTAGACAACCCTAAGGTGGTTATTCAAGCTACTCTGGTAGGCATTTACTCTTTCCTTCTGAGTTGGGGCCTTAGATGAGGGAAGTTCACAGCTACAGCAGCTGTTTTGCCATCTTGCAAACTCAGGAAGCCAGAGTGGAACATAGAGACAGAGAAAGACCAGACCCCAGGGTCTAAGGTGCTGAGTCAAGTCATGCATGAAACCATCTGAGCCTGGACTATTTAATTACACACATTTTAGCTTAGCCTATTCTAGGTTGCGTTTTCTGTCACTTTCTACCTAATGGGTTTTGACCAGGGTCCTGACCAACTGCCACCTTTTTGGGGACAAGGTCTGGCTCTGTTGCCCAGGCTGGAGTGCAGTTGCACAGTCACAGCTCACTGCAGCCTTGGTCAATATTGCCAGGAAAGTGGCAGACATGTTGATTACACGAGTGTAGACTCAACATTTTGAGGATTAAACCATCACTAGTTCTGGGCCTATCACTGTATATCACTGCAGAAATAAAGCTGATATACTTGGATTTTTGCATTGCATTATATAACTGCTAAAGCCTATTTAAAAATTATCTCCTCATTATTATTAATGTAAATTTCATACAGCTCACATTTCCCTGGACGCTGTGGATATTCCTGATATAGGGTAGAAAACAAACAGAAAACAGAACTTTGCCACTCATCAGGAGCTCCCCATCTCTTGTCCTCATCTATCTCATCTGTGAGGAGAGAGCTGGGCAAAAAGCTAGCCGAGTCACCTTCTAAGTGAGTGCACAGCTCCTTCCCATTTCTTCTACCTACAAGAACAATAGCTGCTATTAGGTGGTTACCCTGGGATAAGTACCTTACATGCATTATCTCTTCATTGCATGTGTCAAAATGTGTAACTGGATGCTTTTTGACTTTCAATTTTTTTTTTTTTTCTGGAGACAGGGTCTCACTCTGTCACCCAGGCTGGAATGCAGTAGTGTGATCTTGGCTCACTGCAGCCTTGACCTCCTGGGCTCAAGTGATACTCCTGCCTCAGACACCCAAGTAGCTGGGACTACAGGCATGCACCACCATGCCCTACTAGTGTTTTGTATTTTTTGTAGAGACGTGGTTTCACCATGTTGCCCAGGCTGGTCTCAAACACCTGGGCTCAAGTGATTCACCCCCCCAGCCTCCCAAAGTGCCGGGATTACAGGTGTGAGCAGCAGCGCCTGGCCGACTTTTATGTCTGATATAATTTCAAACTTACTGAAAAGTCACAAGAACAATATAAAGAATCCTTGAGTAGATGAGTTCATGTCCTTTGTAGTGACATGGATGAAGCTGGAAACCATCATTCTCAGCAAAGTAACACAAGGACAGAAAACCAAACACTGCGTGTTCTCACTCATAGGTGGGTATTGAACAATGGGAACACTTGGACACAGGGAGCGGGGTGTGGGTCTGGGGGAGGGATAGCATTAGGAAAAATACCTAATGTAAATGACGAGTTGATGGGTGTAGGAAACCAACATGGCACATGTATACCTATGTATCAAACCTGCACATTGTGCACATGTGCCCTAGAACTTAAAGTCTAATAAAATAAATAAATAAATAAATAATAAAAAAGAATCCTTGAATATTCTTTACCATGATTAAGCAATTGTTTACATGTAGCCCCTTTGCTTTGTCATTCATTTATTCATTCATTCATTCTCCTCTCTCTCTTCATATATATATTATGCCCCTTTCTCCTTAAATACTTCAGTGTCTCTTGCTTGTCTAAGGAAAAAAGCATGCTCTGATATAACAACAATGCAATGATCAAACTCAGGAAAATTAACATGGGTAATTCTATCATCTAATCTACAGACTACATTCAAATCTTACCAGTTGACCCAACAATCTAGTTGTTAATAGCCATTTTTTCCCAGTCCAGGAGCCAATTCAGGACCAGGATTGCATTTATGGTCATGTCTTTTAGTCTTCTTTAATATAGAATAGGCCCTCTGTTCTTCCTTGTCTTCCATGATTATAACCTTTTTGAAATACAAGGCTGGTTACTTTGCAGAATGGCTCTAAATTCGAATTTATCTCATGGTTCCTAACAATTATATTCACATTATGCATTTCTTGGCAAGAATACCACCAAAGTGTTGTGTGTTTTTCAAGGCCTCATACTGGGAAGCACGTGGGTTCATTTGTCCCAGTGTTGGTGACGTTACTTCTGCTCACTTTAAGTGCTGACTACCAAGTTTCTTCACTATAACATTCCTTGTGAGAGGAATTTATGTTGTTGCCTGTGTAGTTTTAGTTTGTTCCTTTTTTGTGCTAAGCAGTACTCCATTTTATAAATATACCATACTTTGTTTATTTATTCTCCTGTTGAAGGACATTTGGGTTATTGCCAGTTTAGGGCTATAATGATGAAAGCTGCTATGAGGATTCATGTGTAAATGTTGTGAACATACATATTCATTTTCTTGGATAAATGCCTAGAAGTAGAATTGCTGGATTACAGGGTGGATATATATTTAAGTTTTTTCGTGTTTTTTGTAGTAGCTTTACTGAAGTATAATCCACATATATTTGTTTATAAGAAACAGGCAAATCATTTTCTAAAGTAGTTGTACCATTCTGTATTTCTACCAACAATGTATGAGAATTCCTATTGCTTCACATCCTAGCATACATTTAAGATTGTCAGTATTTTGAAGTGTAGCCATGCTAATGGCCATGTAGAGGTATTAATATCTCCTTGTTTTAATTTGCTTTTCTCTGGTTGACTAATAATATTGAGTAGTTTTTTCTATGTTCAAAGGTCATTTGTTTATCTTTCTTTGTGAAATGTCTTTTCGAGTCTTTTAACAATAAAGTAATTAAAATATTTTTGTTACAGAGTTGTAGAAGTTCTCTATGTATTCTGGATACTAATCTGTTGTCAGATTTGTTTTTGCAAATATTTTCTTAGTCTTCTGCGTGGCGGGAAATAGGGGTCATTTTTTTTAATACCTAGTTGTTGCAGCACTTGTTAAAAATACTTTCTTTTCCCCAGTCTTTAGAACATTTGTTTAAAAACAAAAACACAACAACTTGTTGATTATATACATGTAGTTCTATTTCTGAACTCTCAGTTCTTTTCCACAGAATTGTCTATCTTTTTATTCCTCCCACCCATTCATATGTTGAAATCCTAACCCTCAAGGTGATGCTATTAGGAGGTGGGACCTTTGGCAGGTTATTAGGTCCCTAATAATTGGGACTAGTACCCTTATAAAGGAGCCCCCAGAGAGCTAGTTTGTCCTCTCCACTATGTAAGGACACAGAAAGAAGACACCAGACACTGAACTAAAGCAACCTGAACAAAATCTATTGAGATTATGATTGGGATCACATTGACTCAGTAGATTTGTTCTGGAAGAACTGAAACCTTAATAATTCCAAGTATTCCATTTCATGTGCATGGTATATCTATCCATTATTTAGTTTAAAATATTTCTCTTAGCAATATTTTGGTTTTTAGTGTAAAGGTCTTACACACCTTTTGTTAAATTTATCCCTAAGTATTTACTTTTTTGATACTGTTGGAAATGAGCTTTCTAAATTTCATTTTTCAATGTTTGCTGCTAATATATAGACATACAATTGATTTTTGAATATTGACTTTGTATCCTATGACCTTGCTAAATTCACTCATAGTTCTCAGAGTCATTTTATGTATTTCTTAGGCTCTTCTATATTAATAATCATGCAAACATTTAAACAGAAGTAATTGTACTTGTTTCCTTCTTCTCATCTTTGTGTTCTTTTCTTGCATTATTACACTGGTGAAGATATTCACTGATATGTTGAATATAAGTGTTGAGAGAGACATTTTTGTCCTGTACCTGATCTTAAGAAAAATATTTAATATTTCACCATTTGCTATAATCTTACTTTTATGCTTTCTATAGATAACCTTCATCAAATTGAGAAACTTCTTTTCTTTTCCTAGTTCGCTGAGAGATTTTACAATGGATGGGTGTTTAATTTTGCCAATGCTTTTTATTCATCAGTTACCTTCTTCATTCTGTTAATACAGTTAATTATGTTAATTGACTTTGGAATGTTAAACCAACCTTGCATTCTTGGGATAGATCCCAGTTCGTTATTATGTAATGTACTCTTTTTGTATCACTGAATTCAATTTGCTAATATTTTATACAAAGATTTTTGTGTCTATGTTTAGGAGACAGATTGGTCTGTAATATTCTTTTCTTGTAATATTTTTGTGATATTTTGGTGTTAAGGTTATGTTGAATTCATCAAAGTTTATAAAAGATTGAGATTACTTTCTGTTAAATGATTGTTAATATTTACCAGTGAAACTATCTGTGCTTCAAGTTTTCCTTTTGGGAAGGGTTTTGATAATAATTAATTTTCTGTGTATATAGGGATATTTGAATATTCCATTTTATCCTGCAAAGTTATAATGACATTTTTAAAAGGAATTTGATAATTTCATCTCAGCTGTGGAACTTACTGCAATAAAATTTTTCAAAATATTCTTTTACCATTTTGATGTATTTAGAGTTTGTACTTATATACTCTCTTTTATTCCTGATATGGGTAATTTGTATTCTCTTTTTTCCATGGTGAGAATTGCTAAGGGTTAATCAACTGATTTAGTCTGTTTAAAAAAACAACTGTTGGTTTTGTTAATTTCTTCATTGTTTGTCTGTTTTCTATCTCACTGAACTCTGTACTTATTTTATCTTCTGTGTGATTTGTATTTAACTTGCCTGCCTTTCCATAGCATTTTAAGGTGGAAACTTAGATAACTGATTTTAAACTTTTCTCCTTTTCCATAAAAGCATTTAAATCTATACATTTCCCTATAAGTGATAATTTAGCTCAATCCAGTAAATTTTGATATATTGTATTTCTGTTATTACTCAGTTCAAAACACAATTTGATTTGGTTTATAACTTCTTCTTTGAATATAATATGTTATAAATGTGTTGCTTAATTTCCAAATATTTGAAGCTTTCTAAATGCTTTACTGTTATTTCTAATTTAATTCTAGTGTCATCATAAAACATACCGTTAGAGTACAATCTTTTGAAATCCTCTGACATGTGTTTTATGGGCCTGCATTTGGTTATTCAACAGTAGTTGGGTGTACTGTTCTATAAATGTCAATTAGGTAAATGTAGTTAATAGTCTTGTTTAGGTCTCCTATATTTTTATGATTTCTGTCTATCAGTTACTAAGAAAAAGGTGTTAAAATGTCCAACATGATTTTTGAATTGGTCTATTCTCCCCCTAGTTCTGTTAGTTTTACTTCATGTATCTGGAAACACTGTTAATAGGCTCATTCATATTTATGATTGTTATGTCTTCCTGATGAATTGACTCTTTTATCATTTCTAAACACCCTTCTGTATTTCTGGTAATTCTCCTCTTCCTGAAGGCTAGGGTGTCTGAAATTAATACAGTAATCCAGTTTTTTTTTTTTTTTTGCTTGTGGTTTGCAGATATATCTTTTTCTATTATTTTTCTTTCAAGCCATCTGTGTGTTTACAGTTAAGAATTCTTTTCTTATAGACTGCATATAGCTAGGTCTTCATATAGTCCACCTTTTAATGGAAGTGGTTTTTTAGTCTATTGAAATTTAATGCAAATATTGATATGGTTGGATTTTGGTCTATTACTTTTTTTACTTGTTCTATGTATTTTTTTGTCTGTTTTTGTTCCTCTATTTTTCTTCTCCTACATTATTTGGGTTAGTCAAATACTTCTTAGTATCTCATTTTAATTTTTCTATTGTATTTTTAGCTATATCTCTTTGTAGTTTGTAGAAATTGCCCTAGGGATAACACTATGCATCCTTAAGTTATCAGAGACTATTGAGTTAATATTGTATAAATTCCCATAAGAAACATTATTCCAAGATTATAGTTTAATTAACCCTATCCTTTGTGCCATTATTATAATGTATATTGCATATACACATGTATAAATCCCACAACATATGAGTTTTTTTCTTTAAACTGTCATTAAAAAAATTAAGAGCATAAAAAATAATCTTTTACACTTACTCACATATTTATTATTTCTAGTGCTCTCATTCATTCTTGTAGATCTGGGTTTCCACCTGATGTCCTTTCTTTTCATCCTGAAAAAGCTTAGTTTATCATTTCTTGTATTTTAAGCTGACTGGCCAAAAAAAGCCCATACATTTTTATTTACTTGTAAAATATTTATTTTACTTCCTTTTTGAAGGATATGTTTGCTTAACATCCTGGGTTGACCATTTTTTTTTCTTTCAGTATTACAAAGATGCCCTTCCATTGTCTCCTGGTCTTTATTGCTTTTTGTGAGAAGTTAGTAATCATTTTTATAGTTATTCTTTTGCATAGCGTTATTTTCCCCTGGATACTAAAAAGATTTTCTATTTATCCCAGCAGTTTCACTGTGATGTGGCATTTTGTATTTATCCTGCATGGGTTTTCTGAGCTTTTTGTTTCATTTTCCACAAAATTACTAGGTAAATGTGTTACACAGGTAGATATATTTTTACAGGCTATTGAAGCTCTGTTTATTTTATCTGCTTTTCCCTCTCTTTTCTACAGATTAGATAATGACTGTGATCTATTTTCAAATTCACTGGTTCTTTATATTTTCATCTCTAATCTGCTGTTAAACCCACTCAGTAAATTTTTCATTTATATATTATAGTTCTTAATTCTAGAATTTCTATTTGGTTTTTAAAAATAGTTTCAGTTTCTTGGCTGAGTTTCCTCAACTATTCTATCATTATGACAATGTTTTTCTTTAAATCCTTGAACTTATTTCTAATATATACTTTGAAATGCTCTTCTGCTCATTCAAACATTTGAATTGTCTTGGGGTTGGTTTCTATTGCCTGTTTCCTTCTCTTGATTACAACTCACACTTTTCCGTTTCTTTGTCTATCTACTAATGCTTCATTTTATACTGGAGGGTTTTTTTCTTTTTTGAGATGGAGTCTTGCTCTGTCACCCAGGCTGGAGTACAGTGGCATGATCTTGGCTCACTGCAATCTCTGCCTCCTGGATTCATGCCATTCTCCTGCCTCAGCTTCCCGAGTAGCTGGAACTACAGGTGACCACCACCTCGCCTGGCTAACGTTTTGTATTTTTAGTAGAGATGGGGTTTCACTGTGTTAGCCAGGATGGTCTCGATCTCCTGACCTTGTGATCTGCCTGTCTTGGCCTCCCAAAGTGCTGGGATTACAGGCATGAGCCACCACACCTGCCCTATACTGGAGGTTTTGAACAATACCTTGTAGAGCCTCTGGATTCAGTTATCTTCCTTTGAAGAGTGTTATTTTTGTTTCAGTAAGGCATTACCTTAGTTAAGTTCAAACTCCAAACTCAGTTTTTCTTGTGATGAATAACAGCTTCCTCCAACTTCCCAGCTGATGCTTTTCACTGAGAACCTTGAAATCTTCCTTACACATGCAAAGTGCACGAGTCAACAATAATTCGAAGTGAGTTTTTAATGTAGATTTTTAGGGTTTCACATTTTATGGCTCCCTCATTTTCCAGCATTTCTTCCTCACTTTCCACCTTTCTGGCAGCTCCAAACTGCATCCTCTGACTCCTAAAGCCAGCTGAATCTTTTTGCTTGAGTTCTAGCCACTCTGGGATATGTAGACTGGAAAGCATTTTAAGGCAAAAATGTAGTCAACCTCCTTCCAGTTGCTGTCTTTTGGTAAAAAGGTAACAATTGCCTTCCAATTGTTGTTTTGGAATTGGAAGACTGTGTATTGTGATTTGCAGGAGGGTTATTATAGTACAAGTTACTCTACTGGAAATGTAACTCCCTGTAATTGTATATCAATATGTTTATTTATTTAATGCCTGTCCTCATCACTAGAGGAGTCTTCATAAGGGCAAGGACCATTTTACTTTTGTTCAGTTACACTCCCGTTGCCTGCTATTTAGTAGCCACTCAATAAATAGCAGCAAGATGAATGAATGACTTACTTAATTCTCACAACTCTCACATCATCGAGTATTCATGCTCTTTTTCTCTTTCCCTTATTTTCTCTGTAGATTTGCTCCTCCACTGGCTCTTCTTGTAGTCACAAGATGACTGCTACAGTATCAAGGGTCTCATGCAGACATGACAATGTCAAGAGGAAGAGGAGAGCCTCATTCGTCCCAGGCTTTTGCTTTTAAGAGCAGAAAAACTTTCCCCAGAATTCCTCCAGCTCACTTCCCATCTTACTTCGTTGGCCAGAACTGGCCCTTGTGCCCATATTCTCAGTCAAATACTGATGAAGGAAAGGGGGCCACTATGAGTGGTTTACACTAATTGAATTTGTCCTTAAGTCCCGTGAAAGAGAAGTATACAACAGAATGAAATCTTGACTCAGCTTTCAAGAATAAAGAGGGTGAGATGACTGATGGATGGCAACCAATAGTTGCCAAATGGCTAGCAAAATCAGATGTGGGCTCTGTCCTCATGGAGCATACAGTTGGAAGGGGAAGATTTACCTAATTACACTAACAAACATAACTGTGGTCAGTGTTCTGAAGGAAAGGAAATCCAGTTGTATGATAACATATAACAAAGAAACTGAACTAGGATGGAAGTGGGGGTGGTGAGTGTGGTTGGGGAAGCCAGGGACATAGTCTGTACAATGGCTGGCCTGGATTCAAATTCCACTCCACTTACTTGCTGTGTGATTTTAGATAAGTTGCTTCTCCTCTCTGAGCTCAACTTCATCTATAATAATCTTTCCTAGGGTTGTTAAAGGATTGAATGAGCCACTCTATGTAACCACTTGGCACATAGTAGGCACTTCAGTGGCTCCTTTTCCAGATTAAAGAAGGAGAAAACGTGTATGTTTGGAGTTAGCACAAGACGGGATGATTCCTCATGTTTGTTTTGGAAAACAAGTCTTAAACTCACAGCCATGACAGAGTCTGACATCATCAGACATCAGGCGTGTTAGGAATTGCACTCTTAATTGAAAATGTCCAGAGTTTGTGATTAATTGCAATCCTTTTCAGATCCTTTCCCTAAGAATTTAATTTTTCTCCCCACCCACCTGGAGGTCAGGCTTTTAATGTAACAAGTACAATCAATCTTCCACTGAAGATGGCCTCTCTCTAGTGCAAGCTGGAGCAGGACTCATCTGGATTAGAAGCCTAGACGGTTTGGAGTCACCTGGTGAGGTTTACGTGCACAGCTGGGGCCCAGCCTACCTAATTAGGACCAGAGAGTGGTCGAGAAGGGGACGGGCGCGTATTCCAGGCGCCCTCCTCCAGTGTCTGTTTCTAATAACGGCAGCAAGTAGCAGAGGCGGCAGGGCGAGCGTGGAGCGTGGTGACATCATCCCCCCAGCTGTTTTACACATCTGTAACATGGCTCATTAGGACTCTCTTAACACCTCATCCTTCCCTGCTCCACACAGCTCCAGTTGCGTGAGAAAAGGTGCTCTTGCATGTGAGGGGCCCCGAGACTGGGGCTGACTTCAGGGTCACAGATTCGCTTGGGCACTCTAGCAGTCATCAGAATTCTCACGGAGACACCCCCCCACACACCCGCAGCATGCGCTCCGTGAAAGTGCTAATAGCTTCAATATGAGGCTGGCACTTCTGCATGATGGTTGGGTGTTCAGGGCCAGCTTAGTTTTGGGGGAGTAGCCATCTGTAGCAGCTGCAGAAATGTTTTTGCTTATTTTGAGCATTCTACATTTTTCCTAGCCATGAATAACAACAATCGAATAAATCATCCCACAATGTGTAGGATGGTCGGGTTTTTTGTTTTTTGTTTTTTGTTTTTTGTTTTTTCCAACCAGAACAACAAAAAATGGCATATCATGTACTATGGATAATACTCATAAAAAATTCCACCATATTTATAAGCAGTAGTTAACTCACTATATTTAGATATTTGGAACTGTCTTAAATCAGATGAATGAGAAAAGCTTCCTGGATTTCAGTGGAAAGCCTAAAGGACTAAACTAAAAAAAAAAAAAAAGGAAAAAAAAGTTTTATTACTATGAAGTATAGTGCATAGTTTGAAATAAAGGATGAGTAATATTTACAAAATTAAAAGAGAAACATTGTCAATAGACAGCCTCATGGAATAAATCAGGGTCCCAGATTTCGAGACCTTGGTTTGAGTTCGAAAATTTGCTATGGAGGAGGGTGCGGGGGCAGAAGCCGTTCATTTGAGCTCTTTAAGTTTCCTCACCTTTGAATGGGGATGATAAAATGCCCCTCACAGGGTTTTTGAGAGGACTAAAAACATGAAGTATGGAAAGTGTTTAGCATTGTTCCTATCACAAAGTTAGTGCTTGAATATATTAGCTATTATCATTAATACTATTGCTATTCTTATTTCTTCTACAACTGTTACTGTTGAAATGCAAAGTCAAAATGGTGCACTTTTATCAACTATTAAGTGCTATCATGTTTCAATTAATACATAATGTTATTGATTAGAAGATGATTGTTGTATTGTCTCTAAGGAAGAAGAAAGGCTGCCTGTTAAACTATGGTACATTGCTTTCTCGTTCTATCAGCTGTGAGAGGCGTTCTTATTGGTTAGGATAGAGTAGGTGAAGCTGCAGTAACAAACAATTACAAAACTCCAGGGCTTAATGCAACTGAAGTTTATTTCTAGTTTGCATTCCATATTAAACTCTAGTTTGCATTCCATATTGGCTCACTGTGATCACTTAGGAACTGTGAGCTTGCTCGGGCTGCCACGACACAGGACCACAGCCTGGGTGGCTTATGTCAGAAGCATATTGTCACAGTTCTGGAGGCTGGAAGTCTGACCTCAAGGCATCGGCAGCGTTGGTGTCTTCTGAGGCCTCTCTCCCTGTATCTTCTGTCTGTGCCCTTCTGAGTCCTTATCTTCTCTTCTCATAAGGACACCAGTCATACTGGATTAGGACCCATTCCAGTGACCTCATTCTAACTTAACCACCTCTTTAAAGACCTGCTCCCCACACACAGTCACCTCCCTAGGTACAGGGGTTAGACCTTCAATACAGGAATTTCGAAGGACATTACTCAGCCCATGACAGGAACTCAGACTAATGGAGGTTCCAGTTCTTCATAAGCTCCCAGGGTCATTTCCAGGGGCAAAGGGACATGACAAACAGCACCAGCTTTCTGTGGCTTCCACTTGGAAAGCACACCGTTGGCAAAGCAAGTCACAGGGCATGTCTCACTTCAAAAGGATACACGACTGTGGAAGTGTAATGCTCTGTTGTGCCCTGAGCAAAGAGAATTGCATAGTTTTTGGACAAATTAGCCCATTTATGCCTAGTGTTCCATTATTGGAATGCTAAGCTTGTGGGAGTTATTTATATCCTACTGCTCAAGGTCATTGCCAAGTTCTGATTTTTCACACAAAAAAATTTGCAATCTCCAGCATAAATGGGTTAATAGCCATTGCACAGCCCAATTTCAGACATTAACGTGAAAAAAAAAATGTATATTGAACCAATAAAATAGGAGATATGAGAGAGCATCGTTACTGTATGGTGAGGGTGACAGTTTAAATGAACAGGGCCTGCTTAGTCAAGGCACCCTCTCTCGGCCTCAGTATTCTCATCTAGAAAATGGAGGAGGCGATTCTCTAATTATCAATAATTTAATGATCATAAATTTGAATGGTCATTATAAATATAAGAATCAAATTCTGGAGTATGGGCGCAGTGGCTCACGCCTGTAAGCCCAGCACTTTGGGAGGCCGAGGCTGGCGGATCACAATGTCGGGAGTTCGAGACCATCCTGACCAACATGGTGAAACCCTGTCTCTACTAAAAATACAAAAATTAGCCTGGCGTGGTGGTGCATGCCTGTAATCCCAGCCACTCAGCAGGCTGAGGCAGGAGAATTGCTTGAACCCAGGAGGCAGAGGTTGCAGTGAGCTGAGATTGTGCCACTGCACTCCAGCCTGGGCGACAGAGCGAGACTCTGTCTCAAAAAAAAAAAAAAAAAGAAGAAGAAGAAGAAGAATCAAATTCTGGAAAGCATCAATCATCTCTGAGGCCTTTGAAAATGATCTAATTTTGTAGCTCGAACCCTCTGTTCTTGCAAGTAGGCCCATGAATGCAGAAAGTGCATGCTGTGAGCCATGCTGTACACCCCTCATTGTTCATTTCTCTTCTTCTGGTATCTCTCAAGGTGTGTGGTCAGGTTAAGAGATTGAGACTTAAGCCAGGCAGGTGTTACATTCCTCTCACCATGACAAAACCTGAGACAATGAGAAGAGGATAGATTCTTTTCCTCCTGAGGGTGCTGAGGCAGGATCAGAATCTCTCCCCCGCGGTCTGAGGCAGATCATATAGAAGGTTCAAAGCTGCAAGAACCATTCTGTCACCATAAGAATCCTGAGAATGAAGCCCACCTCGTGCTAATTGTTGAGCCCAAGTTTATTTGAGTTTACTTGAGCCCTTGGATCCAGCCGTGCCTGAAAACTTTTCAATAACATGAATAAAAAAATTCTATTTTGGATAAAGCACTTTGAGTTGGGTTTTCTATTACTTGCAGCTGAAAAACTGAAATGGTCCTATGTGATAAGGGAATGAGACAATGATTTTGAGCATTTAATCTAACAAGAACCACAATACTGTGTCCGAATACCAAAACAGGGGATTAGGTGTTGCCTTCTGACAGTATATAAAAGAACTCATTTCTATCAGTTTCCTGTAATACCCATCAGAATTTCTGTCTCAGAATTTAATTTTATGAGTTGAGTTTTAATGTCCCACATGGACAGTCATATGGGATTCCAGAATGTATTTCTTATAAAAATATCATTGAAGATATTGTCGCATATATCACTCAGTGGTGCTTTCATAAGTAAATTTCTTTCAGAATTCAATATTAGGAGAAACCTGAGGAAAGGATATGCTCTTTTCCTCTTCAGAAAATATGTGAATAACTAATCTTATATTCCTGAGGCTGGGTGTGGTGGCTTACACCTGTAATCCCAGCACTTTGGGAGGCTGAGGCAGGTGGATGACTTGAGCTCAGAAGTTCAAGACCAGTCTAGGCAACATGGAGAAACCCTGTCTCTACAAAAAAAAAAAAAAAAAAACAAAAACAAAAATTCGCCAGGTGTGATGGTGCACACCTGTAGTCCCAGCTACTTGGGGGACTGAGGTGGGAGAATTGCTTGAATCCAGGAGGCAGAAGTTGCAGTGAGCTGAGATCACGCCACTGTACTCCAGCCTGGGGAACAGAGAGAGTCTCTGTTTCAAAACACAAAACAAAACAAAACAAAACAAAAAGCAAACACAAATAACTAATCTTGTATTCCTTTTTGCTCTGGCTGCCTGGAAGCTCAGAACCAGATTAAAAGCTCAGTTTCAAGTTATTCACACTACCATGTGATTGGTTCATTTTCCTTTGCTTTGGTTCTTCTGTGTATCACACACATGACATATTTTTGTTTTGTACCACCCCAAATTCCTTAATGGAAGAAGCATATTATAAACAAACAAATAAAATGTGTCCATAATTATTACCATTCGATGTCAGGAGATCGAGACCATCCTGGCTAACACGGTGAAACCCCGTCTCTAAATATAAAAATTAGCCAGGCGTGGTGGTGGGCACCTGTAGTCCCATCTACTCAGGAGGCTGAGGCTGGAGAATGGCATGAACCCAGGAGGCGGAGCTTGCAGTGAGCTGAGATCTGGCCACTGCACTCCAGCCTGGGCAACAGAGCAAGACTGTCTCAAAAAAAAAAAAAAAAAAAAAAAGGTGATTATAGGAGAGAAAGAGCTGGTAACTATGTTAACATTTTCTCTAAGTTGAAATCTGAAAAAGTAGGCAGAGACTCTCAAATCCAGCTATTGATATGAATTATAGGAGTTCTGCATTTTCATTCTGGTGACTTACACAGCTCTCTGTTTAACAGTTGGGGTCCCTGAGGAGATGAATACTTTGCTCCGTGGCGCAGGGGGTAAAAAAGTGATACGAATCTGACAGGCTTTGGCTGCTTACTTGCTAGCATGGGACCTTGGATAAGTCACTCAGCTTCTCTTGGTCTCAGTTTTCTTTCGTGTAAAGGAGGAAATGCTCCCTACAGGAAGCTGTCGTGGAGAGTGAAGGAGACTCCAGATGCATGGTACCTAGCACAGCGTCTGGCAGATTGGGGCTCCAAAGGCCAGCCATGTCTTCCTTATGCAGGGTGCCACCTGCTTTTCTGTACCAGGGCCCTCTGTCTCTTTACAGAGCCATGTGTCGGACGTGACTGCCGCATCATATTGGATTCCCCTCTGGCCTTGTGTTGGTGGATCTTTACCCCTAAGCCTTCATCCAGAGGCAGCCCAAGAAATAGCTCTGCGTATTCTGCATTCCATTCCTGTAGGGCTATTGTGGAGACTTGGTCCTCTATGTGATTTAGGGGACCCAGATGAAGCCCTGCATGAATTTTTATTTCAGAAGTAGGTGTTAAGGAAAAGTTTTGCTGGGAGTTATTTCCTCTCTCACAATAAATATTAGGCAATTGACGCTCCCCCGCCCCCACTTCGGCTGCTGGGAAACCGAAAAGAAAAAGCCATGAGGAGATAAATGACTTAAACGGAGCACCCAATCTCTGGAACCATCAAGGGACAAGTAAGCTGCACCTTCTGGCGTGGAGACTTTCAGCCGAGTGGAAGGCGGAGGGTCAGCAAAGCGTGGTGTCAGGAGGAAGAGCATGCCGTGGGAGAGCCCAGTAGCCCTCAACATCATTTTCTCAAAGTCTTGATATCTCCCTGGAAGGTAGGATTTTCCTCCTCCAGATTTTGGTGATTGCAGACCATCCTGCAGCCAACCAACCCCCAAGTGTGTGAGCCACCCAGCCAGGATCAGCAGAGCCACCTGGATGGCACACAGCTGACTGCAGATGCGTGAATGAGCCAAGACCAGCAGAACTCGAGTAATAATAAATACTTACTGTTTTAAGCCATTGAGTGTAAGGATGGTTTGCTGTAAGAATGACAGCTGATATACTCTCCCAGTGTCTGCAGTTATGGGGTATGTAGTAAGTGCTAAATAAATGCCTGTTTGGTGGAATGAGATAGTCTCCTTAAGAACAATAGCTGATACATTCTCCCAGTATATAGTGAGTGCTACATAAATGCCCGTTTTGTGGAATGAGATAGCCTCAAGGAATGGAATTGAGGATCTCTGTTATTATGTGGCGTTAGGGTATTTCCTAGCTGACTTCAAAGTTTAAGGAGGGAAATAGGTCAGAGAAAAGTGTATACATTTGGCTGTGGCTCAGGAGCCCTGGACAACAGTCCTAAACTGCTGCCTGTCTGTGTACATGGGTAACTTCTACTGTAGGCACCGCAGTTTCCCGACCTACAAAATGAAGGAGAGAGCCAGGCTGGCATGAAAGTCAGCCAGAACCTTGGCCACCATCAAGCACGGAACCTGCCCCACAAGGACGCTGCTACCGCCAGAGCCACCGCTCTGTAGATGTCATAGTACCTTCCTACTGTCCCACACTGCTGGTTGCTCCTACCAAGGCAGTCTCTCCATTGTCCCTCTTCTTGGTGTCACCAGTTCCCCCCTGATAATATGGAGAGATGGCTGGTGGTGCCCTGGCTACGTACCCTGTGAGGGATGTGGGGAAAGTGAGGGTCTGGCCTTTCCAGCTTCGGAAGAGGGAGGTGAACCCCCGTCTTTCACTCAGAATCATGAAATTGGAGTGCCCCAAACACAGGAAGGAGGCTCAGATGCTGGGCATCTAAACACAGGAGAAAAACATCCACTGCACCGAATCCTTCATAATATCTTGAGAGTTCGAGAAGATGCTGTCAACGGGATTCTGTGAGGCTTGACGTGGGCTCAGCCAACCAGAGCTCAGCAAACATTGTAACTTTTCAGAAGTTGCATCGACCTTCTTCGGGAACTGAGCAAAGACAGGTTAAGAAAATCCGCTGGGCCTCTTATCCCCCAGTCCCCGTGGCTGCTGGACAGGGCTCCCAGCACATGCTCTGGAAATATGGGGGCTGTGCACCAATCCAGGGTAACACACCAGTTGAACAGAGCAGCAATAAACCAGGCTGACGAGATGACTTCAAAAGCCAGAGCCTCTCAGTTACTGAGAAATCAACTGCAGACATTAGTCAAGCAGAACTGAAGGCAGGTAACATGTAAAAAAGAGTGCCCTTGGTTGTCAAAGCCACAATAGCTGAAAGGCAGGACACCCAGCAGGCCTCAGAAAGCCCCGGCCCAGAGTGCAAATGTAGACCCTCTGCCCTGGCTTCAAACATGAGGAACAGTCCGCTTCTTTCCTGGCATCTTTTTCTCCAGACTCGTCCATTATTCCTTCTCCCTTCACTTCTCAAGAATTCAGGCCGGGCGCGGTGCCTCATGCCTGTAATCCCAGCCCTTTGGGAGGCCAAGGCGGGTGGATTACGAGGTCAGGAGTTCAAGACCAGCCTGGCCAAGAAGGTGAAACCCTGACTCTACTAAAAATACAAAAAATTAGCTAGGCATGGTGGTGGGCGCCTGTAATCCCAGTTACTCAGGAGGCTGAGGCAGAGAATTGCTTGAACCCGGTAGGCAGAGGTTGCAGTAAGCCGAGATCACACCACTGCACTCCAGCCTCCGTCTCAAAAAGAAAGAAAGAAGGAAGGAAAGAAAGAAAGAGAGAGAGAGAGGAAGGAAGGAAGGAAGAAAGGAAGGAAGGAAGGAAGGAAGGCAGGAAGGAAGGAAGGAAGGAAGGAAGGAAGGAAGGAAGAGAATCCAGCACTTTACAAGGTGTTGAAGTGATCAGAATCTGTTTCTTCAAGTGTAAAAGGGAGTATTTAGGCCTACCAAGGGGGGCTGTATTGTAAGGTTGAAGAAACCTTGCGGAGAGGGCCACAGGTCTCTTGGGGAATCTGATTAAAACCGTTGATCCTCTTTCTAGGGGAAAATGCACACATGCTCAAACAATTTTGCATCTAATTTCATGAACCTACTGAAGTTCGTCCATAGAAATCCGGAGGACAAGCGCATGAAGAACCTGTAAGCCAAGCCAAGGAAGGCAATACTTTATCCAGAGGGCAGTGAGGATACTACAACAGGTAGGAATGACTTTCAGCTCAGTAAAAAAGAGATGCAGGTAACTCTGGCTTAAGCAGGTAGAGATTTATTTTTCTCTCTTATAAAAGAACCCAAAGTAGGCAGTTGACCGTTAACTGATCTCCTCAATGTTGTTAACATCCCAGACACTTTTTTTTTTTTTTTAATCTCTCAGCTGCAACCATCCTTAGTACCTGTTTCCATCCTCAACATCTCCTTATGGTCCCTACCTGGTCACTGCTGCTCCAGCCATCACGTTAGCATTCCAGTCAGGAAGAAAGATGAATGGGGATGGAGAAGGGGCCAAAAGACTGCTCAGCTGAGTCAACCTTTTTGTACTATGCTTTTCTGGAAACTCTTCTCCCCACCAGTGGCTCCCATCTCTATGCCTTTGGGCGAAAGTTTCCAACTTGGATCTGAAAGGGCTTGGAAAGGTAATTTCTCAGTTGGGCCCATTGCCAATCCTATCAAAATCAGGTTATTTTCCTCAAGGAGAAGAGGAGAATCCGTAGGCACTGGAATGTCGAAATGTCTCTTCTGAGGAATGAGAAGCAGCTGTGGACTGTGAAGAGCAAGGCAAACAGGAGGTGGGGGAGGGGTGTGGAGGAGCCTGTTTCCCGTGTGGGTGGGGCTGCGGAGAAGGCAATGTGAAGGGCGAACCAAGAGGACTTGGTGATGGACAGGAAGGACGTGATGGGGGAAAAGAAGGATTTGTCGGGATACATCCATGTTCCAGCATAGGCACCAATTCCGCGCCAGAGCCAGCGAGGGCCAAGAAGTGTTTAGGGGAGTGGGGAGAGGATGACAACTTTAGGTAGAACTGGGTTGGGACAGTGAGACCCAATGGTCACTGGAAAGATGATGGTGCACTCTCAGAAAGTCCCTCTTATTTTTCCTGTGATAATGACTTCAACGCTTTTACGAAAACCAGCTTTATTTAGCAATGACTTACGTACAATAAATGCACATGTTTCAGGCACATTGCAATGAGTTTGACAAATGTGTACACCTTTTGTGTAACCACCACCCCAGTCAAAATATAGAATATTTCTGTCACTACAGACATTTCCTTCCTGAGCCTTTCTACACAATACCTACATCCCCTACTGATCGGATTTTTATCACGGTGCATTAGTTTTACCTGTTTTAGAACTTCAAATCAATGCAGTTACTCAGAAAATATCCTTTTGTGTCTGACTTCTTTTACTCAGCATCGTACTTCTGGGATTCATTGTGTTGCTGTGAATATCAGTAGTTTGTTTATTACTCTGTTGTATGACTATACCACCATTGGTTTATCCCTTCATCTGTCGGTGGCTATTTGGGTTGTCTTCAGTTTTTGCCTTTTATGAAAAGACTTATGAATATTTGTGTGCAAGCCCTTTGAGAACATATATTTTCATTTCTCTCAGTAAATACCTAGAAATGGAATGGCTTGATCATAAAGTATATGTTTAGCTTTAAAAGACGCTGCCAAATTGCTTTCCAAGGTGATTGTACCATTCTTCTTTACTATCAGTGGCACATGAACAATTTATTTGCTCTGTGTCCTTACCAACACTTAGTGTAGTCAGACCTTTAAAAAAATTTTTTAGCCTTTTTCAGTGGGTATGAAGTAGTATTTCACTGTAGTTCAAAATTTGTATTTCCTCGATGACCAACAATGTTGAACATCTTTATATGTGCTTATTAGAGATTCATATATCCTTTCTTGAGAGGCAAAGTCTTTGCCCATTTAAAACAAATTTGATTATTTGTCTTCTTGTTACCGAGTTAGAGAAGTTCTTTTAAATTCTGGATGCAAGTCCTTTGTCAGATAATTGTTTTGAGAATAACTTCTCTGAGTCTGTGGTTTACCTTTTAATTTTCTTAATGTTGTCTTTTGAAGAAGAAAAAAATGAAATTTTGATAAACCCCATTTATAATTATTTTCTTATGGCTCATAGTTCCCCCCCCATCTAGGAGATCTTTGCTTATCCCAAATATATAAAATTTTTCTCCTGTGTTTTCTTCAAGAAATTAGAATCTTTTAACCTTTACAAGAGTTATATTTTATGTATGGCGTGAGTTAAATTTTATGCATGCAAAGTTTACTTTTTTCCTTATAGCTCCATAGTCATTCTGTCACTAATGTAAACACCTGCACACTTTAATACTGTTTTGTGAAATAACAATATACTTAAATACTTTCCATTCTTCTTATTCTTGTTCCCTCTGCTTTAGTGGACACTTGCTTCATCTGCCTATGTAGTAATCCAGCTCTGAGTTCTGACTTGCTCCTGTTGTATTTGCATGTCCTGTGAAAAACCGAGGTGGAGACATTCATCAGACTGTGACAGGGATGGCGCTCTGGAGAAAAGGCTGAGCTTTAGACAGAACTGGGAGGTGCATCAATAATGGCCAGAGTCACATGTGTGTAGATCCTCGGGAAAAGCACAACTGGGTTCTTTCTGGGTTCTGCGTCCTCTCCTTTCTTCCCTTGTCTCTTCTTTCTACCAGCAGTGGCAACTTCCCACTACTATTTTTCTGGGGGCTTCACAATTCCTCGTTGGCTTCCACACCCCTAAAATCAGTCCCTTTATTCAACTCTCTGCTGACACCCCTTTGAATTGTGCCATCTGTTCCTCCTGAGACCCCAAATGATGCACCCACTTGCAGGTATTTTTAAAAGTTCAGTTTATTAAAAAGTCAGATTTCTTCCTCATGTCAAACACTCAAGCACATACCTGCTAGGCACCAAATCAGCCCATAGCTAGCTAAAGCTGAAGACTTCCACTGCAAAACCTGGATGCAAAAACACAGATCTAGGTCTGCTGCAGGATGCAGTTTTCTATTGGTAATTCCTGAACTCCTTCATGAAGGGAAATCTGGTGGTTTCCATGGGGCACTAGACTGTGAGCCCCTCAAGGGCAGACATGGTTTCTGCATTTGCTTATCCTTGGCTGTCCAGCACCTGGGAGAGTACCTGATGCATAGTAAACAGTAAGCCCTGAGACACTGGAAACTCTGCAGTGGCATCGAGCACCATCAGGAAACCTCCCGGCACCCCCAGCAGCTGAGGATGGCACCTCCAGCATTCCATGGGCAAATACATAAGGACAATGTGGTGAGGGCAGTCAGTAGTTCCAAAACAGTATAAGAGAGGTGATGTCTTTTTGTTTTTACTTTGCCTGCTCTGAACATATAAAGGAATTTATAGTCATTTGCTCAAGGCCACATTGGCTATACATGGATAAGCCTTGGGACTGCCTTGGGGGCTCCAGGAGAGAATGAGAAAAGGTAAAATGGTAGGGTGGGTGGACGGTGAGCTGCAGGATAAAGCAGCATCCATCCCTCTCAGGCTGTAGTGTGGCTACTGTCTACCTTTCCTTCTGCGTGTGAACAGGTGCCCCAGACCTCCTTTAGATACTACCTTGGCCATTTCCTAGATGTGCAGCCTTGGGCTCATGGCCCTGCATAGCCCAGGTGATTCCAGCTCAAGCAGGAGCTAAACAGGATTGGAGAATCCAGTATATTCTCCCTGTCCCTTCCTAAGTCAATGCTCATTGCCTTCCTTCTTCAGGCCTCACAGATTGGTGGCCTTCGGCCAATCTTCGCACGCTCTCTTATTCAGTGTCACGTTCCTAGCCAGAGCCCTTTTAGTTGGGTCACAAGCCAACTCCTGCACCCATTGGTGTGGCCAGCGGTTGTAATGCACCAACTAGATTAGGCCTGGGCCATGCTTTCCTGGGTTGGCATGGAGCCTCATCCAAACCACATGGGCTGGGAGTGGGATAGGGCTGGATCCTCCCATCGCACATACAAGAGGAAAAGGGGAGGGTTGCTTGGGAAGACATGAATGAAACCTCTTAGGAGTTGCTTCAGGCCCTCTGCTATTGATGTTTTAGGGAACAGGGATGGGTGGTATGAAAAACCTGGGTTCCAATCCTGCCTCTACCACTTACTTGCTATGTGGGCTTAGGCAAGTCCACTTATTGCAGCCTCAGCTGTCTCACTTCTAAAGTGGAGAACACACTTCCCCAGTCTGAGTCTGTGTGTGCTAATGAGCAAGCATGTTCACCCTCTTTGACACCCAAGCTGTTGGCAAACACTAAACAGTAGCAATTATTATTATAATTATTATCATTCCCCGGCGTGGGCCTCTGGGAGTCCAAGGATGCCCAAGGACCAGCTGCAGATCATTAGGCTTCATGTGGCTGACATCTGGTCTCAGAGAAGCCAGTGCTGAGGATGTGTCCAAGTCACCCAGACCAGGCCATAGGCTGAGCCCATCAAGCATCTGCATGAGGGGTGGGGCAGGTTTCTGTCCAGCTTGGTGTCTTGTGGCTTGTTGAATGAAAGCCTATTAACAATCTTGTCTCAATGCACATTGGAGGGGTTACAGTGTCTGAGTGATTAGGGGTGAGGAGGAAGCAGAAGACAGCCCAGAGAACTGAAGAGTCAGGGGAATGGTTGCTGGGGTAATTACGAATGCCATCTATCTATCCAGCCCTTTCTGCTGGTCAGGCCTTGTGCTAAATGCTTTACATCTGTGCAGAGACTGCAAGATGTCTCCCAGTATCCATTCTCCCTTCTTGGGTGTAGGATCAGAACCCTTGATTTTAAACTCAGCACATTGTTGTGCAGAATAAAGGCTGAATATCTTACCCTCTTCCTTCTCCCCAGGTAGAACCATGTTCTGGCTAATGAGATGTGAGGAGAAGAGATACATGCAATTTCAATATCATGCCTTTAAAAGGAAAGAGCATGCCCTTTTCCTTCTATATGCAGGCTGGAACGCAAACATGACAGCAAGCTACCTTGGGGCACATGGACAGAGCAATACCTTAGAGATAGCAGAACAAATAAGAGGGAAGGAATCTAGGATCATGGCACCATGGAGCCACTATAACAGCCCAGAATTGCTTATGCCTGAATTCTCATGTGAGAGATAAATGGATCTCCTCATTGTCTAACATGAGTTCTGTTGCTGTAAAAGAGACACTAACCAATACATATGCATTTTTATAAGAACATGCTTCTATCCTAGGTTGAGATGAGAAAAGCAAGGCTCAGAAAGGTTTAGTAACTTGCTCAAGTGTATTAGTTAGTATAACACTAGCTGCTGTAACAAGTAGACCCAATACCAAAGATATAGGGTCTTAAACACTATGAAGTTTATTTCTTGCTCACTTCACAGTAACAAGTGAGCAAGAAGGTCAGTAGGGTAGCCTTTTCTTTTGCACCATCTGGGACTCAGGATAATGGAGGTGCTTCCATCTTCAACATGGAAATTCCAAAGTTGCCCTGGGGTCATCTCCATTCAGCCAGACAGAAAAGGGAAAGAGCACAGGGAAGGGTAGGGAGGTTTCATGGACCAATCTGAAACTGGCACACTCCCTTCTCACGTGTCATTGGCTAGAACTCAGTCACATGGCCAAATCTAACTGCAAGGGAAGCTGGGAAAGGTAGCCTTGCTGTGTGCCCAGGAAGAAAAGGAGACGATTTTGCTGAAGAGCCAGCCAGTTTCTGCCACACTGGGCTCACTTAGCTAGAAGTTACAGAAGGTGAACTGGTCAACCTGATTCCGAAGCTTGGTGTCATTTGCCTTCCTCTGTTGCCTCCCAGTTTTGAAGCAAAGACTTCAGACTTTGTTTGATGTCTGTAATGGTCTTGGGATGTGTCAATGTGGCCAGGCTACAACCTCCAGTTATTCAATCAATGTGTTATCTAGGTGTTGCTGTGAAGGTATTTTATAGATGTGATTAGTGTCTATATTCGACTTTAAGTAAGGGAGATTATCCTAGATAATCTGGGTAGGCCTGATTCAATTAGTTAAAAGGCATTAAGAAGAAAACAGGTTTCCTTGAAGGAGAAATTCTGCCAGCGGGCGGCAGCTTTGGCTTGTAACAGAGTGTTCTAGGCTGCCCCTCTTGAGGGCTTGCCCTGTGAATTTCTGACTTCCCTGGCCAGCCCCCAAGGGGTGTAAGCCAATTCCTTGCCATAAATCTCTTAATGTGTATCTGCTAGTGATTCTGCTTCACTGCTTGAACAATATCATTTGTCCTCTTCCTATTTTTTTTGTCCCTAAGCTCCCCACCTGTGACAGTCCCTTATATTCCACTTGTGTTTACTAATGTATGCTACACATTTTTACTGAGCACTTATTATATACCAGTCACTGTGCAGCAAACAAATAAAAATGATCTCTGATCTTGTGGAACAAGTGGAAGAGACAGGCTTCAATCAAAGGATCAGAGAAGCAAATGTGGAGTGGCATCCTGTGATAAGTGCTATGATGGAACAGCTCACAAGCCCATGAGGAGACCTGATATCATCTGAAGGGTCAGAGACAGTTTCCCTGATGAGTGACAAGGGAACTAAGCTTGGAAGGAAGGAGTGCACTCAACTAAGGCATGTGGGCATGGCCTAAGAAGGCAGATGCTCCAGGCAGAACAGCATGAGCGAAGGGCTTGACATGAAGGCAGAATGGCAGGTTCAATGATGGAGATTAAGGTAGCAGGGCAGGGGAGCTCTGAGCAGTAAGAGGTTGAAGGAAATGAGAGGCAGGCTGAGGGTGGGCCAGGCAGGGCCATACAGCCCCTTTGAAGATCTCGATCCTCATCTTAAAGCTCTGGAAAGCCATCGAAGAATTCTCAGCAGATAGGTGATATTATCAGGTTTCCCCTTGAAAGATGATGTGGGCTGCAGGTGGCAAAGAAGACTGGAGAGTCTCACAGTGGAGGCAGGGAGAGCAAGCAGGGTCTCACAGTGTCCCTGGGTCTTTCCTCTTATAAAGGAAGCAGCTGCTATACCGAGCCTAAGGACATGGGCTTTTCCTCTCGAATACGCTTATGCTGTCCTCTCCATCTCCCTTCTATCTGCAAACTACCCATTCAGTTGTCAAAGTCCTACTCCAAGGCCAGTGAGGTAGGAGGCGGGACTCAGCAATGGAGGTGGTCCGCAGACAACAGACCAAACTGATGACCAGCTAGAACAGGGGCAGCTTTCCATAATACATGCCCACCAGTGGGCCATGTCAGTTTACTGTTGCCATGGCAACAATGGGAAGTTACCATCCCTTTCTATAGCAACCACCCCATGAATCGGAAGTTAACGCCCTTTTCCTAGACATTTCTGCATAAACCACTCTTTAATTTGCATATAATTAAAAGCAGGTATAAATATAACAAACTGCTTCTCAGCTGTGTTTCATTGTGGGTCTGCCCTGGTTAGGAGACCATTAAGGTGTTTTTTGTTTGCTTGTTTGTGGGGTGTGTGTGTGTGTGTATGTGTGTGTATGTGTGTATGTGTTTTTTACTAATAATTATACAGTTAGATCAACTTTTCCTAAAGGGTTTTCTACAGAATTTTAGTGCCAGGGAATTTTAATAGGTGCTGTACACACACATGATTCCTTGATCAAATAATATATGAAGCGCAGGTTTAAACAAAGTTAAGCAACTTTTCTTCCTGCAAGGAAAGCTGTATGTGCCCCACTGGATTGTGAAGCTCTAATTGGGAGATATATGGTCTACAGCATTTCCAAACTTATTTATTCATGGATCCAAGAGTCATTGGTACAACCAAGGGTCATTGGTACAGCATACTTTTTGAAAAACTGGAATTGAGTTATTTCCTTAGACTTGCATCTTTAACGGCAGCTTTCCCTTGCCTCAAGGGCAACTCAGTGGAAACCCTTGAGTAGCGACCCGGTAAGGACCCTTATTCTTCTCTCTCTATCGTGCCTGCCTTCCGCCCACAGTTCAGGGAGCAGGGCTACATCCCAGGGTCCTGGGAGTCATGGCTGACTCCTCACACTCATCACCCACATCTAATAAATTCCAACCCTTGTGGATTGTATCTCTTGTCTCAAGGCCACCGTCCCTCTGAGTCACTGTCATCTCTTGACTGGATGGTAGCTATGGGCCCTATGTAATCTCTTGGCCTCTAATCGTGTCTGTACCAGTGTACTCCTCACACGGCATCCAGTCTGGCAAAAGTGAGTCCAACCATGCCATTGCCCAGTTAGCCACTAGTTTCTTCTTGCTCTTAGCCCAAAGCCCAACCCCTTGACAAGGTCTGTGGGGCCAGATCCTGCAAACCCTTCTGGTCTCATCTCAGCCCTCTGCCCTCCCTCTGCGACAAGGCCAGCACCTGAGCTCCTCTCAGTTCTCGGAGCACAATGAGCTCTTTCTGCCCTGGGAACTCTACTCACGTAGGTCCCTCTGCTTGAAACCACCTTTCCACCAGCTCTTCGCCAGTCCAACTTGCTTAATGCTTTCAGATTTTGCTCAAAACAAGGCCATTGGGGCCTTAGGTTAAATTAGGCATGCTTCTATTATTTTCCTCCATTACACCAATCATAATTTACACTTATTTCTATTTCCATTTTTAATACATGCTTATTTATTTCACCTCTGTCTCCCCCAGCAGCATGTAAACTTCCAGAGGGAGAGCATGTCTGTTTGCTCTCAGTCTTGTGACCAGTTCCTGCTGCCATGCAGCACACGGGAGTGCTTTGCGTATCTGCTGAAAGAAAAGATGATTTGGGGTGCATGTCATGCTGTGGGTGTGCTGCTGTCTCTTCCTCGCACTTGCAGGAATACTTGTAAAATGCTCATCACAGGCTCCCAGGGTGCCTGAGAGCCTTGGGGGTGACCTGGAGTACGATGTCATCCGAAGCGTTTGCTCTAGCTGGCTGATTCTGGTGTTGCTCACGGGAGAGATACAACTGGGGAAAGAGTATAAATTGGAAAGAGTAAGGCAACACATGTAAAATGTTTTATTTAGATCAGATCCTGTCTTAGTCCACTGGCACTACTATAACAAAGTATCTGAAACTGGGCAATTTATAAATAATAGAAATTTATTTCTCACAATTCTGGAGGCTGGGAAGTCTGAGATCAAGGATCCCGCAGGTTTAGTGTCTGATGAGGACCCGGAGACCATTTCTGAGATGACGCCTTGCTGCTGTGCCCTCTGGAGAGGATGAATGCCATGTCTTCACATGGTGGAAGGGACAGAAGGGAAAAAAGGGCCTAAGCAAGTTCCCTCCAGCCCTCTTTAAGGCACTAACCCACTCAAATCCATTCATGATGGTAGAAGCCTCATGACTTAATCATTTTCCCCAAAGTGCCACCTCTTAACACCACCACAATAGAGGTTAAATTTCAACATGAATTCTGGAGACAACATTCAGACCATAGCAGATCCCTCAGCCCAATGAGATGGAAGCTTTTGTGCAGAAAGATATTCATTTCCGGGCTCTTTATAAAAGCAACTAATTAAGGGCCGGGCACGGTGGCTCAAGCCTGTAATCCCAGCACTTTAGGAGGCTGAGACAGGCAGATCACGAAGTCAGGAGATCGAGATCATCCTGGCTAACAAGGTGAAACCCCATCTCGACTAAAAATACAAAAAATTAGCTGGGTGTGGTGGCAGGCACATGTAGTTGCAGCTACTCAGGAGGCTGAGGCAAGAGAATGATGTGAACCTGGGAGGCGGAGCTGGCAGTGAGCAGAGATCATGCCACTGCACTCCAGCCTGGGTGACGGAGCGAGACTCTGTCTAAAAAAAAAAAAAAAAGAGCAACTAGTTGAGAACACCTAAAAATCTAGCAGTAGGGGAAGGATTAGGGAGAGCACGGAGCCTCCATTCTGTAGACTATTATAATATATGACAGTCACTTAAAATAAAATTTAAGGAGAGTTTAAGACAATCCAGGGAAATGCTTAGAAATAATAAGTTTTTAAAAAACAGGATATAAGTAAATAAATAAATATTCATGTATCACACACAAATACATATACAAAATTTAAAAATACATATAAATATATCTATATATATAAAAATAAGCATAACTTATATAATAATGTATGATGCAAATATAAATAAATATAAAATGTACATTTATAAAATATAGGTAAACATGGTTATCAAAAATATATACATAGAAAAAATGCTGGAAAAATACATGAAAACATAAACAGGTGTCTGAGTGGTAAGCACTATTTGTGGTATTTTCCCTGTTCTTATTTTTATACATTTTAGTTGGTATTTATTGTATTTTATCTTAACAAGTGTATATTATTTGAACAAGTTGGGAAACATGGTTTGTGACCATTAAATTTGTATTTGGTGATACAGTGCTGGTACACGACTTAGATGTTGCAAAAAAAAATCAAGTTTATAGCGAAACATGAATTTTTGATGGACATATCCAAAATCTTTCCCTCACTGGCAAAACCATCGCACCTCATTCAACTGGAAAGGAGACTGGCTGCTTTCCAACTTAAAAAATGACTCTACAAAAGAGAAAAGAGAAACTCACCAATTGAAGGCAGGAATATTTTTAATAAAGCATAAAGAGTATGAACAATATATAAATTTGAAATGTATTTCACATTCACAGCCAGGTGCAGCGACATGCACCTGTAGTCTCAGCTCCTCAGGAGTCTGAGGTGGGAGGATCTCTTGAGCCCAGGATATATACATTTGATAATGTATCATTCATATATTCACTTGTTGGAAATAGAGATATGTTTTTAGACCATAGATTTCTTACTTGGGTCTGTACACCAGGAAGTCTGTGGTTGGTTTGTAGAGATTCTGTCAATACAATCTTTTTTTCTTTGAGATAGAGTCTTGCTATGTTGCCCAGGCTGGTCTTGAATTCCTGGGTTCAAATCTTATCCAATATTTTAAGTTTGTATTTATTTTGCTAAGAGGAGTGTTTATCAGATTTGCAGCAGGGCCTGTCACCCCCGAAAAAGGTTAAGAATCACAACTTCAGACAAATATAACAACACGATAGCTAACATTTTTTTATTTTACAAAAATTCATTTGGCACCTGTGTGCCAGGCCCTGGTGGATTAGGGGTGACACCACTGGATCCACTGGTGACCCCAGTGGATCCTCAGAGCAGCCTGCAAGGTGTATGCTGTCCCCTGATGAGAATCCTGGAGCTTAGCAGGATTCAGTAACTTTTTCAAGGGCCCCGAGTGATTCATTCATTGGGCATTCACATTGGGCTGGGCCTGTGCTTGCCATACCCAGCCTCTGGTCACACGACTGAGTGTGTGAAATGTGGATGTATATAGAAAATACACAAGGGATTTTGAAGACTTAGTAGCTTAGAAAATGTCTCAATTTTTAAAATATTGATCATTTGTTGAAATGATTTACTTTAGATCTATTGGGTTAACTAAAATATGTTGTTAAAATTAATTTCATTTGTTTCTTTTTGCTCTTAAAATGTGGCTACTAGAACATTTAGAATTTTGTATGTGGCTTGTACTTGTGGGTCACTTTCTATTTCTATTGGGTAATGCTGTGGTAAAGGCTCTCAGGATCTGGTGGTGAGGAAGACAAATGTGAAGAATGGCAGTTCTTAGCCTGGGCACAACTCTAAAAAATTCCTTAAAAGGCTAAATATAGACAAAAATAGAAAGATGCACTTAAAAGCATAGAGAATGTGAATCTCAGGTGGGCAAGAAATAACCGTTTCCTATTATCTTTTTTGATCAGCTTTAAAATGATCTGAAGGTCCCATTCTGATGGTCTAGCAGGAAACTCAACTTCAGTCATCCCTGGGGCTCCTCTACTCCTGGGTTATGTCAGGGAGAGCCTTTGGTCATCCATCTCCCCCAGTGCACACTGGCTGCCAAGGAGACACTTGTTGCCCGGCCGGCATGTTCTCTTCAAATCCACATGGGGATGGAGTCTTTGCCGAGACTGGAAACCCCAGTATGTAGGATAGCACCACATAGCCACCTCTGGGGTTCTGCCATCCCCTAGGATGCTACTGCTGTCGGTGGACGGCCTGATTCCTTGCCCTCCCAGCAACCAGAGATACCACTTTCCTTACTCTCTGCCTCTCTTTGCATCCACCCCCAACACACATCTACACCTCCCAGACCCTGATCATCATCTCTTTAGCCAGCAGAGGCTAGAAGTCTGTGATCTGCAGATTGAAGGCTGAATCTAGCCTACTGATAGGTTTTATTTGGCAGACGAAGCGTTCGATTTTTAATTTGACTTTGATGACAACATTTTAAAATCATGAGCTTCCTTTTCTTTTTTGTGTGTTTTTCGGTTGGTTTATTTACTTATTTATTTTAATTGACAAATAAAAGTTGTATATATTTATGGTGTACAGCATGATGTTTCAATGTAGGTTTACACTGTGGAATGGCTAAACCAAGTGAATGAACATACCTATTACCTCACATACTTATCATTTTTTTGTGGTGAGAACACTTGAAATCTATTCTGTTAGCAATTTCCAAAGTCATAAGCTTTCACATAAAAATTAACATTTCCAACTTCTCTTGAAACGTTAGAACCTCCAGCGACCCGGGGCCTCTGTTCCTATGGCAACAAATGGCCAGAGGGAGTAGCTGCATAATAGCCGTATAAAAGGATCCATTTCATTCCTTTTAGTGACTGCATGGTATCTTTTTTGTATCCTTTTGTATCCTTTTTGTGTTAGAAATAAACTAAACTTTGGATTATTTTGAGAAGCAGGGCTACAACTAGGGTGAAGCAAGTAGGTGCATTGGCTACAGAATTTAAGGAGGCGCTCATTCTTGCACAACTCTGAGAGTGAGCGCCTCCCCTCCTGAAACTTTGCACCCTGGGTGCCTCACTCACCGCACCTTAGTCTCAGCCCTACTGGGGCTGTTTTCTTCTAACACATCCCTCAGTCTTCTGCCAGCTTCCTCTGTATTTGTGCTGCTGAGGTACATACAAGAAGAGGCTTTCCCAGGCATCCTTGGTAAATCTGAGGAGAATCTCTGGTGGCCTTGCGTGGGCTTTGAGGTGTGAACGGGAAATAAAGGCGTAGACATTGTCAGGGAAGAAATACTCAAGAAATGTGAAGAGAGAGACGGGGGTGGAAATTGGATGTGGTGTGAGGAAACGTTTTGGTTTTATTTTAATTTCAAAGGTGAAAAACTAGAATAGATTGATAGGATGAGGAGGAGGAGTTAATGGGATGGAAGAGGCCACACATCCCGATGGGGTGGGTAGGGAGTGAGATGAGCAACAGCAGGCACTGTCCCGTGTGCTGCCCGCACACCAGGAGCCATGTGGAGGGCTACGTTCCACACCTCCTCCGTGCTTCCCTCTGCCCTGGGAGGAGAGGGTCATGTCATTCTCATCCTGCAGATGAGGCAACCAAACTCAGAAAAGTGAAGCAGTTTGCTGGAGATCACACAGTGAAACCCTTCTTTGAAACGCTGCATTTGAGGGTTGATGAACACTGGCGGCAGAGTGAGTACCCGGCACACGCACAGCTGTGCAATGCCGTCCATGGCAGTGCGCCGAAGGGGCTGGTCACAGTGAGAGGCACCAGGTGACGTTAGGTCAGGGGATGCAGGTGGCATGCCTTCTCAGCTTCTCCCAACTCCCTTTCAAAGGACGCCTTTGGGCGATGGCAGGGGTGGTTTTCTGCTTGTCCAGTCTTGGGTCCTGGCAAGCGGTGGGAAGCTTTGTGTGAATGCCTTTCAGGCCTTTTGTCTCCTGCCCCATTGCCAGTCCTCTTCCCCAGGAACTCCAACACAAATATGTGTACAGTTATAAGAATTGGATTACAGGAACAATCTGTTCCCATAACAACAGGACCATATTGCTGCATAATCATAGAACAAGGATGTGACTTTTAAAATGAACAGTCACATTGTGATTATGTGACAATGTCCATTCTGGGAATAGGTGTTGTCCTCTGCAATGCCACAAAGCCCAGGAAAGCTTGATCACAGGGAGCCAAGTCATGGTGGCCACAAGCCACTTGGTGAGTTTTGTGGCAGAGCTGGGGCTGAACTCAGGTGTGTCTTTTCTCAAAGCCAAAACAGAAGGGGGGAAGATTCAGCCTTGGACAGGAGGCAGTCCACCTCTCCTCCCGAGGCAGGAGCCTAGAAGGAAAGGGTAGCTGTGCCTACAGGTAGAATTTTGCGGGGCTAGTGTGTGAACAGAAAGGGCAGAAGTTGAAGGTGGCCTTAAATGCTTCTTAAGGAAGCAGGAGGTAGGAACACTTGCTGAGAGCAGAAGAGAACTGATGAGTCTGGGGATTTGAAAGAAGAATTTTGTGTGCGGGAGAACTACGTCAGGCTGGGGTCAGTGACCCAGTAGTGTTATAGGGCACCATCGAGGACCAGGTTGAATTTGGAGACCAGCTAGTTGAAATGAGGCCAGTACATCTGCTATGGGTTTCCCTAGCAGCTCTCTGCAGCCTCGGAGCTGGAGCCAGGAGGGTTGATTGTTGGAATCATCCAGGGCTGGGGTTTTTCTAGGTTGGGTAGTAGAAGAAGAGTGGAACCAAGGAAGTTACATATATTGGCAAAGGACTGGTTCAAGTGAGCAACTTTAGGATTGAAGGCAGTGTACTCTTTCCGTTGTAAGTAACAAAACCCCAAGTTTGTAAGCTTAGGTAGATTTGCTTACACATCCAGCAAGTCCAGGGATGTGATGGTTTCAGGCATGGCTGGATCCAGGGGGTTAAACAGTGTCATCAAGACACTGTCTTTGTCTATGGCCTCTGCTTTCCTGTATTGGCTTCCTTTTCAGACAGTTTGTCCCTTTGCAATGTCCATCTTTGCCCCCTGCAGCTCCAGATCTATAACCAACTAGTTTAGCAACTCCAGCTGAAAGAGTGCTTCATGCTCCAAGAGTTCCAGAAAATGTCACACAAGATTGACTTACTGGATCAATTTAGGTCATGTGCCTATTCCTGAACCAATGAGCCTGTTCAGAGGAATGCAGTTCTCCAACTGGCCATGTCTGGCTTGTGTGCTTACTCCTAGAGTCAGCTCTACTTGAGACCCAGAGGGTGCGGGTGTCCTCTACACGTGAGGAGCAGAGGAAAAGAGGGCACGAGGGGGGAGGTGGAGGGCAAGAGTGGTGGGTGTGACGGAGTGAGTGAGCGGGAAAGGCAGAGGCTGTTTTCTTAGAGTTGGGAGAGGCGAGCATTGAACAAGGATTATCACCAGGGTAGATGTTAGAATGAATGTGTGAGCTGGGCTTAGGGGTATGGATTTGTCAGGGTTCTTGGCTGCAAGAAACAAAAGTTTTCTCCATCCTAAGCAAGAAGGACTCCCGCCAGCAGGACTTCGGGGACTCCCAGAGTTGACAGGAGGCTGGAGAGGTGGGACTGGACTGTGAATGGGACCAAGAGTGTCTCGGGATGGAGGAGGCAGGAATACACAGCAGAAACACACTGGCCACCCAGTGCCACTGCTGCTGCAGTGAGTCTGACCCCTGCCACCCTCATGTGCTGAAGTCACAAGCTCAAAACACAAACTCACACATGCAGTCCTCCTCTGGCTGGGCCGAAATCATGGGCCTGTCTTGACTGGCCTCTTGGGCAAGGGAGCGAGTCCACACTCCCACCAGGAAACACATGAGAGAGAGCCGCGGGCAGAAGGAGAGAGCAGGCTGAGAGGCTGGAAAGCCAGACGGGTGACCATGTCTGTGTAGATGGAAGTGAGAAGGGCTTAGGTGCCACAGTTGATCCACCTCTGGGCATGCTTTTCATAACAACTCTGCAGGCTGTCTTTTAGAGCTTGCAGAAAGGGAAACTGAGGCTCTGGTGGGTGAAGTCATGTGCCCGAGGTGGTAGGTGGCAGAGTTGGGATTCCAAACCTAGGCCTGCCGGTGTCCAAAGCTCTGGCTGTCTCCTGCCTTTGCCTGGTGGTCATGAGGCCCATCTGGACCTTGTGAGGTATGGGCTGGTCCCTGACAAAACAGTGATCACTGAGAGATCCTGCAGGTGCCCTGGGGAATGGTGTCCACTGCACCTGGGACTGGTCTATCTCCTGAACCAACCCCAAGGCAGTCTCCACAGCAGTCTTGAAGAAAGCGGGGCAAGTGATGTCCCTGCCCTTCTCTTCAACCATGGTGCTTGGCTGTTTGTTTTCTTGTTTTTTTTTTTTTTTTTTTATGTCTCTTAAAAGCAGTAAACATGCCAAGGCACGCTGAGTCCACTCTGGGAGGCGGTTCCGAGTCGCAGGGTTGCGGGCAGGGGACTAATGATCCAGGCGCCAGGGCCAGGCCCAATCCCGGCTCCAAGGCTCCTTATACAAGGCCCCTCCCTCCCCACCCCGGGGCAGGGTCTGGGGGCCAGACAAGCACATACTGGCGGCCAGGACTGCCTCCTGCTCACTGTCACGCATTCTGGGGAGCTGGCCTCTCGCTCTGTGTACTCCTTGAGAAGGGAAAACTTCCTGTTTGTGAAGAAAAAAGTCCTGCAAACAGCAAGACGGCCCTTGGACATCAAAGTGTTCTTACAACACAGCATCCTAATGGCTTAAGTATCAATGAATCAGGAACATATGGATCCCATTTGCCATAAAGTACACACGGGCTTAAAAATCCTGAGGAAAAACGCCAGGCAAAATATGTTTCAGGTTTTATTGAACCAAAAAACTCTAAGAAGATAGATTTTCGACGGTCACCAAACCCAGAATACAGGTCTGGCTGCCCAGCTGACGGCAGAGAAGGTTTGGTTCCCTTAAGCCACGGTAGCTTAAGTCGTTGCCCCTGATAGGAGAGACAAATTAAGTGAGATTTTGATGTAATTGAGATATAAAAGGGTTTTATGGGAGCTTTTCCTTTGTAGGAACATTTTAAGTGTGTCTGAGAAGAGCCTCGTTAATTTTCCAGAGGAACAATAGGTTTGAAATGTAGATGCTGTGATCTGGGAGGACAGCAGCGCTTGGATGACCAGGTTATCTGGGGCAATACCCAGAAAAGGACACTTCAGTAATGCTCCCCAGGGAGGTCTCCTCTTTCCTACTCTGAAAACATCAGGACAGGAAACGGAAGGAAAGATGGAAGGAAAGAAAGGCAGGAGCAAAAGGAAGAAACGAAGACAAAGAAAGAAGGAAGAAAGGGAAGGAAGGAAGAGAGAGAAGGAAGAGAAAAAAACGTTTTAACATTTTCCTAGAACTGAAGTGTCCACATCGGGAAACGTGGTGTCACGCGCTAACATGTCTTAGCAACGGGGCTGTTTTTGTGTTCTGCATTCCGTTTTTCTAGTCGTATATTTCTCCCTGGTTTGCAACCTTGCTTTGTGAAAAGTGTCATAAAGAAATGCTTTACCGTTAACGCACTCTGACTAGATCATATTTCAGGTTGCTACTCTCCGAGACATTATCCCAACGAGAATCCGTGTACTGCGGAGTGATCTGTCGGAGCCCGTTAGAGGGACAGATGAGAGGATTGGAATGGGGCCCGGGCTTTGTAATGAAACCTTAGCCCAGACAAGGGCCAAAGAGGGGGCTGTGGTTTGTCGGATGCGGGGAGGAGGGGTCTTGAGGAATTCACGTGGCTTCACTCTGGACGGGTTCGAAGCAGCTCAGTGCTGAAAGATGAACATTCCTGTCTGTTGGCTCCTGGACCGTCCTTCACCCTTTGGTAGGTGAACTAGCTCTGACCACTGATGCCTCATGCATGAGAACACCAGCTTGCCACTTGACTTTATTTTTAGTGTTTTGATTGTGTGTGTGTGTGTCTGTGTGTGTGTGTGTTCTTGTCACTTTCGAGTGGAATATGGTATGTTATACATAAAGCCTCACTTTCTCCTATTCTGATCACATGCGATGTGAATGTTGGGGGCCTGGGGGTAGAGGAGGAGGGATCGGGGGTGCCTATTCAACATTGGTCCACAGGCATCTGAGATTTCCTTTTGAAAATCCCAAGGCCTGGCCCACACTGACATGAAATTATTATGTACTTCTGTTGTACAACAAATTATCATCCTATACTGTTGCAGCAGGCATTTCTACAGCGAATGCAGGTTGTAGTAATTTTGTCATACAGAGTAATATGTCACATAGACCATTCTGGATTTAGACCAATATATACAGTTTCTGGCCTAAGCAGTAACACATGTTTGGAGGAGAGATCGTTTCATTTTACTGGAATGGACAGTAAGTAGAAACACATTCCAGATTTCTCTTTTTTCCTTTTATTTCTCCCTGCCCTGAAATTTGGCAGCCAGAGTCCTCCTTGCACTTGATCTCAGGCTTTCAGCTGCTTACAAACCATGGTGCCCAGAGTGCTACGATGCCCATGCATTTAGCAACTGGTGGCTAATGAAAGAAAAAAAAAAATCACTGCTCAACAGGTTTCCCAGAAACCCTCCGAGAGCTGTTTTCAACAAATGCAAATGGCACTCAAAATTTGCCCAATAACGTGCTAGCTCAAGTTCAGAAATTTTCTGCAGCTAATTTTATGCTTTCGAAGTCTGGCTTGCGGAAACCTTTCTTTTCTTTTTCCTTTTTGTTTGATGAGTCTGAAAACTGCCCTGTGTGGAACAAAAAGTGGGCAGTTGGGGGAGCCATGCCTTTGCTCCAGGCCCTACACATCCCCAACTCAGAGAAACTCAGGTGTCTATGTGCCTGGACTCCCAAGAGGACACTGTTTTACTCTGCCATTTGTCCAGAGACAGGGGATCAGGCAGGACAGTGAAGTTGCTAGCTGGTGGCATTTGCTGCTGCCTTTCCTGGGGTTAGGAAAAGTGGCATTGGCGTTGGAGAAAAAAGGAAGGTAATTCATGTTGATGGGACACCTACTTTGTGCTTTGTACAAATTGGATTTCACTCAAACTCTCACAATAATGCCATTTCCCGGTGAGGAAACAGGTATTCAAACTCCACAGTTCTTCCGTGGGATTGGATGATCCGGCCGTCAGGCCTAGCACCTAGGCCCTCTCCTCTCCAGAGGGCCGTGGCTCAGTGTTCAGCACACCATCCTTGGTCATGCTTTATTTTCCATGTGCTTAGTTAATGCAGGCACTATAGGATTAGAAGGTCCTCAGGTGCAGGGACCCCGGATTTACCGTATGTATCTTATTCCTCACTTTGGGCTTTGTCTTAGTGGAGAGAATCCTTTAGAACAGTTGTTCTCAACTGGGCATGGTTTTGTCCCCAAGGACATCTGGCAATACCTGGAGATGTTTTGATAGTCCCAACTTGGGGAGAGGGTGCTTCTAGCATCTAGGGGGTAGAGGTCAGGCATGCCATTAGCACAGGACAGCCCCCAAAACAAAGAATTCTATAGCCCCAAATGTCACTAGTGACGAGACTGAGAAGTCCTGCTTTAGAAGAAAAGCAGTCAGGTCAAGCCTCGTGTTCACAAAAACGACCTAAGTCACTTGTCTTAAAGACTTTTTAAAAAAGAACAATGAATACCAAATATGCAGTATACTTGTTTAGAAGGTTAAAGCCAAGGCCCACCAAACTTCATCCATGAGTAAAGCAAACTGAGAACCAGCAAGGGATGTAAGTGGCAGAGAGAGACGTAAGCTAGAATAGGGGCTTCTTGAAGGCATGGGTTATGTTATATTAAGTTTGCATCTCCTGTGTACAGCACAGGTCTCAGCATCCAGCAGGTGCTTACTAAACGCATATTGTGTGTCTAATGGAATGAATAGAGCCTCCTGGTAGGTAATGTCACACTAAATTGTATCAGCCACTGAATTGCTCAATGTTCTATACTCTATTCAGCTCTACAACCATATCCCAGACTTGCTGTTGATGGGAACCTCACTCCCTCACAAGGAAGTCCATTCTATTTTTGGACCACTGTAAACGTTGGAAAGGGCAATGGCATCTAATCGTGGTCTGGAGCCCCTTTCCATGGGAAGGGCCTAATAGCTGTTGAATGACCACTGGTCAGGGGAACGGTACAGCCAGGGTTTTATGGTGTTTTAAAGGGTCCAGGTCTGCGTCTTGGTCACCTCTCAACCCCCAGGGCATTTCCTGGGCCTCGCAGATAGGAGCTTGCTCCCCGCTTACTCCAAAACAGAGTGTTCCTCACCGGAGGCCACTTCCTGTCTTGGTATCCAAAATGTTCTCCCACCAGGGAAGCCCCTGCCCTGGGCTGGGCCTCTCCTTCCCACTGAATCTCAGAAGGCTTCACGGAAGGCTGAGCGCTGCCACCTCCAGGATTTCTGGAGGTCAGAGCCTCAGCAGAAGAGGCGAGGCGGTAGATTTTGAAACCGGATGGCTCTGGTGGCTAGCCCCAACTCTGTCACCATGTGGCTGTGGGACCATTGGGTTTCAGTTTTCTCATCCCTAAAATGGGGACATGATGCCTTCCTCCCAGGTCACACCCGGGGAACGTGATTATGTAAGAATACCAGCTGCAACTTCTTGAATGCTTGGCCTACCATTGATTTGCAGATGTTCTTTTGCATCTTTCCATGAATGCGATGTTTTCTTAGCCCTACTTTACTTGCAGAAACTGAGGCCTGGGAAAAAGTGACTTGCTCAAGATCTCACTGTCAGGAAGGGGTAGAGATGAGCCCACACTCAAAACTAACTGGTCTGAGTTTAGATTTCTTTGCCATTCTATGCCAATGCAGTCTATGCCTAATCACTTCATTCCTCTTTCCCCTTTCCAGTACACACTTCAAAATGATCTTGGATTGCTCTTTAATGATTTCCTTAACCTGGTCTCTGTCTCAAAATCTCCTATAAGCTCTGAGAGGCCACGACCCCACCTTTCCTGAGATCAACACTCTCCCTAGCCCCTCCTCCTTCAGGCACAAGGGAGGTGCTCAGATGACATTTGCTTCCTTGGAAAAGGGTAGAAGGGTTGCATCTTGCCCCTCTTTGTCTCTCTTCACGTACACACAGCTGTGCACACAGTCATACAAGCGTGTGTATTGTGCACACATTGTACCCATTCACACACACGTACAGACACACTCACATTCCCCACACAGACACACATGCCCTCACACGTGGATACACACACACTCACAGACTAGACACGCAGTGAACACATACTTGCCACACGCACACACACTCTCACAGGCTGTACACACACTTATACATATTCACCATTTACACATTCACACACAGACACACACATGCCACATGCACTCACACAAGTGCTCACACACTCACACACGCTTATACACTCCCATACACTCTGCCCTGGGGACTGTCTCCTCAGTGAGCAGGGGTCCCAGGTGGGGCCCGACTGCTGGTTCTCAGCCCCTCATAACCCTGCCTGGGGAGTGAGGCCTCTCTTGGAGGTGCCATTGTCAACAGGCACGCTTTCTACCAAGATTGTTTTTAAGCATGGACATTCCAAATGCATTTAATTTCCAGCCATGGGTTGAAAGCAAGCCGTTTTGTACATGTCACATATATTTTCGCTCTGGGAAGCCCTGTGTCTGGAGCCGAGGCCACCACATGTGTGTGCCAGGGGGTAGGGCGAGGGGCTGGAGCGGTGGAATGGCTTTTCCATGTGGGTAATTGTGGTCATCAGGAAAGCGTCTCGCAGCAGGCTATGCTTTCTCAGTTTACCAAAGCCCCAGCATCTGTTCTGAGACAGAGCTGCTGAGTTTAGGGCAGCCCACGGCTCAGCCCATTCGTGTCAGCAAGCCACCTTCACTGACAAGATCTGAATCTGTAGACAAGAAAGGAAGAGAAGAGAAAAGTAAAGACAAGACAAGACAAGAAACGGCGCAGGGAGAGAGGGGGGGAAAGAGATGTTGACACATGTTCTGAAGTGGCCAAGGAATTCTGTTTACTCCTTGTTGATATTTCTGCCTTTTGTTGTGGCAAAGACCTGCCTTTTACTGCATTGTTGAAACATCTTCAAAGTCTGGAAATCTGAGGGGCATTCCAATAAAAACCTTTGTTGGGCTGCAGTGGAGAGAACCCCAAATTCAAATCAGGTCTCAGTACTTGGCAGCAGCAGCGAGAACTGGGCAGCAGCAGCGAGAACTGGGCAGCCTGAGCCAGAGAAGAGGGAGGAGGCCAGGAACCCCTGTCTCTGTGACAGGAGAGGGTACAGGGCACTTGAGGTAGAGGTTCTTGCCAACTGAAGGGTCCCCGAAAACACGGCGGGGTCACATGGAACCTGGATCAAACCCTAGCTCCACCACTAATTCAATGTGTTATCTTGGACCTGCCACTCTGAGCCTCAGTTTTCACATCTATAAAATGGGTGTATGTCTGTGCGTGTGTGTGTGTGTGTGTGTAAGTAACCATCTATAAAGCTTGTGTATAGCTTAGAGACAAAGTGTGTAAAGTGCTTGGCACATGGGAGTGTTAACAGATTTTAATTCCCCATCTCCTTGCTAACAGAAAAATCTGGCTGTGCCTTAGGGCCCACCTTCTTCACTCCAAGAAGTGAGTGTCCCAACATCTCTAGGAATAGGTATCATCTGGCATCTCCTGTTCCCTCCACCTCCCAAGATGAAGGAAGGCCAGTCTGTGGGTCTGTCCGAGATAGGGGGCCAGTCCTGTGCCCCCTATCTGGTCTGTCTGGACCAGAAGTTGCCCACAGCAGGCTGATGTGGGCTGACACTGTGAGGCCCACCCAGATGGGAATCAAGAATGGAAGCAACCAGTCCACACGAGCAAGGGATGCCCTAGAAGGGAGGGCATCTCATTTTTGTCAAGTGTATCTCTGTCATCTGTAGGCATTGCTCATCTTTGTCCTAATCAGAGGTAGAGATGGCTCTTATGCGGGCCCCTCTAGTCCATCCAAGCTGAGCAGGGCAGCCTCCATGTCCACAGTAAATCTTGGACATCATTCAGTTTGAGCCGTTCGTTATGATGGCCCATGCTTATTAGGCCACTCATCCATCCATCGATCCATCCACCCATCCATACATCCACCATCCATCCATCCATCCCCCCACGGATCCACCCATCCACCCATCCACCATCCATCCACCATCCATCCATCCATCCATCCACCTACTCATCCACCCCTCCACCATCCATCCACCCACCCATCCACCTACCCATCCATCTATCCATCCACCCACTAATCCATCCATTTATCCATCTGGCCGTGTTCCAGGTTTCATCCATGTGCTGGGCTTCAGAAATACGGCTCAATAGGACCAGCCTGGTGGGAGAGACAGACATGCAAACCCCAAGAGATGGCTCAGTACTGCAGGAACCCAGGAAGGGAACTTGACCCAGTCTGACAGAGGCCAAACAGGCTGAGAGTGGGCCTGGCAGTCTTCTCAGAGTAGAAGATCCTTAGACTGACCACTTTTGTCCAAGTTTCAGGATGACATTATTAATTGTCTGGGCCTCAGGACTAAAAATTTCCCTTAAAACTGTGGCCAGGGGCCTGGCTCATGAGACAATGTCTGTATGACTGGGGAGTCACTGTCAATGAGGGCAGGGGTGGGCAGTCCAGTGTTTGAGGGAGGAACACAGCATTGACTGTCATCTAAGGAAGCCTTGCCACCTCAGAGCCCCCATTGGGCTAGATGTCCAGGAACTGCCCTCTGTGCTGGGCACTGAAGGGCCAGGGCAGGCAAGGGCAAGTGTCCTCCCTTTCTCAAAAGAGGAAATGATGAATGAATGATGTTCCAGAGGAGAGGTAGGGTGACTGGGGTCACAGAACTCAGATATCGGGCCCTGTGGTCGAGGAAGGCTTCTGAAGGAAATGACCTTCTAGCTGGAACCTGGGGGTGGAGTGGACATTAGTCAGGTGAGCAGCAGCAGAGAGAAGACTCCAGCAGAGGGAACAGCAAATCTGAAAAGATGACAGAAGCCCCACAGCAGGGGGGTGCTGAATAATTTTCATATGGCTGAAGCCGGGGAGTAAAGGAGCTGCAAAGAGAAGCAGTGGCCGGGTTGTTGGGGCTGAGGTCCTTCGGGCAGGGCTTGACACCAGGGCTGGTGCTCACTGGGTTTGCCTGATTTTCTGACCTACTCTATTCTGGATCCTTTTTGTCCATTCTCTGCTCTGCCCCAGGGTGAGTCTGCTAATTGCAAATGTGGCTGCCTTTTCCTTCTGCTTAAATCCTCTCTAGATCTCCATTACTCTCAGGCTAAAATCCAAGCTCCTTACCATGGCTTTTGAGGGTCCAGGGTTGTAAGAGGTAATGGAGTAAGCAGTCAAGACCTTCAGCTTGGCCAGGAGTGGTGGCACACGCCTGTAATCCCAGCACTTTGGGAGGCCAAGGTGGGAGGATTGCCTGAGGCCAGGAGTTCAAGACTGGCCAACGTGGTGAAATCCCGTCTCTACTAAAAAATACAAAAATTAGCTGGGCATGGTGGCACACACCTGTAGTCCCAACTACTCAGGAGGCTGAGGCAGGACAGTTGCTTGAACCCAGAAGGTGGTGGTTGCAGTGGGCCATGATCACGTCACTGCACACACAAAAAAAGACCTTCAGCTATAGGGCAGGTAGACTTGGGTTCTAGTCTCAGATGCCCTGTTATTAGTTGACCTTGGAGAAAGAAACTGCTTTACCTTTCTGAGCCTCAGTTTCCTCATCTGTAAAGTGGGCACAGGAAATGAGATGATGCCTGTGTTCCCCAAGAAGCTTCCAACAAGTGACAAATCTGTGGCCACTGACCACCTCACGAGCCTCATTGTCCATCTCTTACCTACTTGTATATTTCACAGCTAGCACCTGTGGATACTGGAGTGCTTGGTACTATTTCCCGCCTCCCTGCCTTGGCTTATACAGTACCCTCTGCCTAGAACACCCTCTTTGTGATGGATTACCCTGACAGCCTACTCACCCTTCAAGACCCAGCTTGGAGGTCATTTCCTCTGAGGAGCCCTCTCTGATTTTCCTCCCCATTGTTGCCCCATCATCATAAAGAGCACCACTGAACTTTCCAAAGCCTATCTCACCTCCATGCCTGGACACCTGCTAGTTCAGGGGCAGGTCCTCTCGCCTCTTGAACCTCAAGGGCCAGGCATGGAGTCCGACACCTGGCCAGTCTGACAGAGGAGAAAGCCCAGACTCACTCCACACATTTATTCTGACTTGATTCTGTTTGCATCTCTCTTTTCCAGGGTTGGAATGGGGATGGGCCACTCCTGAGCCAGGCATTTGCTTATGGGGTCTCTTCAGTTGTTTGGCTCCAGCCCAGGTCCCCCAGCAGGAGGCTGGTTCACTGCAAGACCAATCTGCTGGCTGCCGGTCATCTCCTTTTCAGACACAAAGACAGTATGCGTGCTCCAGCTTCAGGCTTCCTCCTGCTGGAACTTGGGCTGGCCTGTGCCACTCCTGGCCACGGGAAGCCTTGGTGCATTGGCGCTCTTGTTTTGCCCTGCCCGAGTGATGATGGGCAGGCTCCAGCCTTCTGCTACCTCATGCCCAGGAAACACTTCCTGGGTCATTGCCAGGTTCATGCACAGGGCAAGGCCGTTGCCTCTCCCACCAGTGCCCCCATACAGGGGTAATGAGGATGGGGGAGTGCTCACCCCAAGCGGGTTTCTGCCCCAAGGTTTCAGGGGCCAGGGGCCAGGTCTCAGGCTTGTGTTTAGGCTGTGGGAGGTCCTGGCTGGAAAAGATCTCAGCCTGGCTGGAAAAGATCTCTAAACTTTCATTTTCGTAAGAATATCCAAAATTCCCCACTGCCTACCATATGCCAAGCTCTGGGCTGAATGCTTTACATTGCTTTAATCTCACTTAACTTTACAACCCTACAAAGTACAGACAGTTACTATCCCCATCCCCATTTTACAGATGAGGAAACTGTGGCTCAGAGAGGTTAAGTAACATGCCCAAGGTAACACGGCCAGCAGCGCTGGAATTTGAACGAGAAAATTATGCTTAATGGGCTTAATGCTCTGTGTTATACATGGAGAAGCTGAGGCCAGAGGGGGAAAAAGTCCAGGTCTTTTCTTGCTTTACTTCATTGTTGAAGAAAATCCACAAAAATCTTTGCCTTTTGTTTGTTTGACTGTGGGGTCACCCAGACCTGGGTTCGATCCCAGCTGAGTGACCTTAACCAGGCAACTACAGTTGTCTGAGTGTCAGTTTCCTCATATGTGAAATGGGACTACCATGCCCTCCCCTGTGCAACTGTGAGGGGTTGTAAGTGAAAAAGGGCTGGACACAGGATCTGGCAGGGATGAGCGAAAAAGGCCTGTAGGGGATCAGTTCCCTTGACTACTATCGCTCCATCAGCTTCTGTAAGGTGTTTATGACTCCAACAGTAAGAGCCATAGAGTGACAGAGACTAAGACCCATTTGATGAACCAAATTTATTATTTTAACATTACGTTTTAAATCTTCATGTTTAATATTGGAGTAAATTTTTGGAGTTTGATCATCCAATTTGATTTATTTTTCAAGTAAGAAAACATGTAAACCATGAAAAAAAAAAAAGACCCAGCAGTGCAGGGCAAAAGATAAAAAAGAACTAGAGGAGAGGAGAGAAGTTACACCACAAGGCCTAGAGAAGATAGTCACTCTCTCCTTCACCTGCTTCTTCTGCAGTGTGATTAAGCAGGGGTCTCTGGAGCCAGAATGCTTAGGCTCCAATCTTCGCACTACCACTTACTATTAAGAGTTCTTGGACTTTGGGAAAACTATTTGGTCTCTGTGTTCCCATCTGCAAAATGGGACAAATAGCAGTGACTATCCCATAGGCTCATGGTTGTGAGCGTTAACTGGGCCAAGGCAAGTAGCACAGGGCCTGGCTTAGAATATGGGTCTTGTTGCTGAGCACCTGCTGTGGGTCAGGGCCTGGGGACTCACGTGCCACCTCTGTGATAATGTATGTCCTTATACACTTCACATTATAGGGGGGAGACAGATAAGGGAGCACCCAGCTGCATGAGGAGTCATGGACACTGCAAAAATTAAACTTGGAGTGTAGCTCTGAGCTTCCTAATGGCCAAGCCAGAGAGAAACAGATGATGTGGTTTTCATTGTCTAGAAGTACATGAGACAGACAATTATTTTTCCGGGCCCCCAATTCTTATTGTGCTTATGGAGAGAAAGGGGATGCAGATAGGTTAAGCCACTCAAGCAAGGTCACACAGCTAATAAGCTAGCAAACACTAGCTGCGTCTCGAGGTGCTCCCTTCCCAAGCCTGAGGCCTCTCTGCGGTTTAAGACTGCTGATCACAGGATACCATGTTGCCATGCACGGCTGGTCTACGTGCATCTGCATGAGAGCAACCCTCCATCCCTGCCCCCATAGGTTGGCAAGTGTTCAGTAGCCAGGGATGTTGGACCTGAACTTTCTGGTGAGCAGACACTTTGCAGCCACGTGGAGGGGAAAACAGACAGTCTGTGGGCCATTTCTGCTACATTAGAGAAGAGGCAGTGCGATGAAAAATGGAACTTCCAATAGGTTTGAGCCATAGAAAATTGCTGCTATTTGACCATTTTTGCCTATAAAAATGACAATATCACATGGTTCAACCTAATAATATTTACTTAATATCGTGCTTTAAAATCCTAAAATAGATTCACTTATTCTCTTTGATCTCTTCCTATGAAATAATGTCCAAAAATTCATGGGGTCGACGTGCTAGTTATATTGTTTTCTTGAGTGGATACATACTTACTACCATCTCATAGACAGTCCATCCATGTGCCTCTTGAAGTCATCTATTACAGGCAATGGTTTGAGAGGACACCGAGGAGGGCAGTAGAGTGTGGGCCTAGGGCTGGGCCTCCTGAGTTACAGCTGGGGCCGCTGCCTGCTCGGTGTGCTCATCTCACCTGATGGTTAATTCTATGTATCCACTTGGCTAGGTCATACTGCCCAGATATTTGGGGAAACGTTATTCTGGATGTCTCTGTGGGGGTGTTTTTGAGCAAGATTAACATTTACATGGATGGACTTTAAGTAAAGCAGATGGACCTTCCTATAGTGGGTGGTCCTCATCCACTCGGCTGAAGACCCGAATTGAATAGACAAGCCTGACCTCCCTCAGCAAGAACGGCTTCTGCAGCACACGGCCTTCCGACTAGAACCGCAACATTCACTCCTCCCTGGGTCTCCAGCCTGCCAGGCCCACCCTGAAGATTTTATTTGCCGGGCTCCAAGATTGCATGAGCCAGATCTTTAAAGTAAATCTATCTATCTATCTATCTATCTATCTATCTATCTATCTATCTATCTACCTACCTACCTACCTATCTATCATCTGTATCTATCTGTCTATTTATCTATCATCATCTATCTATATCTATCATCTCTATCTATCATCTATCTACTATACCTATGTATCTATCTATCATCTATCTACTCTATCATATCTATGTATCTCTATCATCTATATCTATCTGTCCATCTATCTATCATCATCTATCTACATCTATCATCTCTATCATCTATCTACTCATCATATATCTCCATCTATATATCTATCATCTATATCTATCTATCTATCATCTATCTATGTCTATCATCTCTATCATCTATCTACTGTATCTATCTATCTATGTATCTATCATCTACTACTCTATCTATCTATATCTATCATCTATCTCTATCTATTTATCTACTATCTATCTACTGTATATAGTACGTGTGTATCTATATGGACATATAGATATATGTAAGCATTCTATTGGTTCTCTTTCTCTGGAGAACCCGAACTAGTTCTACTCTTCTGGACCATGGCGTTGCTATTAACTTGGCTGTGCTGAGGCATAGATGAGATGACATGCCTAGTGAGTGCTGAGTAAATGTTATCTATTGCTGGTACCATTGTTATCAGTGTTACTGATATTAGATGGGGGAGCACTTCTGATCCCTGCCACATGCCCTGACCTCTCTCATACACTCCTTGTTTCCCCAGAAGGTGCCTGTCCTTAGGGGGCATTTCCTCCTAGGGGCCTGGGCTCTGCCTGCCAGCCCCACATCCCCTGTGCACACATCACATGCCCAGGCTCCGGCTGGTTTGAGAGTCTGGGAGGCTGAGAGCCTTCATGGAAATGAACGCTGGATTGGCGCCAGCAGGGCTGCTGTGGGGATTAAATGAGATGCGGCCTGAGCAGCCTTTGCCACATACTACTTGGACACAAGGCTTGTTTCTCCACTCTTGTGTCATGTGAAATCTGACTCAGGATATTGAGTCTCAACGCTTTAGGGGTGGAGAGTGGGAAGGCTTCCTTTCCCTAAACTTGTACAAGAATTCCGGGAACTTCATCAGACTGAAAATGAGGACCAAGCATCTGATCTTCTTGGGCCATGGTTTATTGGAAGGCAAGGAGTCCTCCGCTTGTGGCATCCACTCCTCAGCACCCATTTGGGCCATGAAGTCTTCCCTGGGTTTCTGAGGCCCAAGGGAGGCAAGGCTAGCTTCCCAAGTGACCGGCCTGTGCTGCTGCCCCAGGCACCATGCTCAGAAGGGCCTCACTCTTGTTTCATTCTCTCTGCCACTATCTTGAAATCCAGAACAACTTTTGAACAAAGGACCCACATTTTCATTATGTGCTGGGCCCTGGAAATTATGAGGCCAGTCCTTCTCCAGGAGTCCAACAATGTGCCGTCATCCTTGGAGAGTCTACCCGTCCAGGGCCCTCATGGGGGTGGGAGGCCTGTTGGTTGTAAGTGAGGCCGTCTCCCTCAACCACACGCTCATTCTTAGAAATCTCACCCCTTTTTCATCCCTTGGAACCAGCCCCTTTTAGACAAGCCAGTTATTTGTGTCTCTGAACCTAAGATTTTGAAAGTACAGCCCCTTACTCTCCCATGGGCCAAGGAAACCTTGGTCCTCCAAGACATAAAGCCTTCCTTTCCTTCTTGAAAAAGAAAAGGGGGAAATCCTCTTACTCTTTCACAGCGAGACCCCTTGAATCCTTCACACAGCTCATCCCTTTATCAGAGAATATCTCCCTTAGCGCTGGATAAATGGTAGGTCCCTTCCCTACCTGGCTCTACAGCCTGACGTTGGGCATTATTGCTTCCATTGCAAAGATGAATAGACTAACATCCAGAGAGATTCAGAGCCTTGCTGATGATCACAGAGCCTCCCATCCTCCTCTTCTCAGAGTTTCTGCAGACCTGGCCAGAGAAGTGAGGAAATGAGAGCATGTGTGGGTAAAGGTACTGTTTATACAATTTTTGCTCCTCTAAACAAAAAGTCTTGGATCAGTTTTTAACTTAGAGAAATTGCAACTATTCCCCATTATGGCAGACATGTTTTAAGAGAATGTTAACTCTCTGTGCTGGGATTACAGGTGTGAACCACTGTGCCCGGCCGACATGTCTTAAGAGTTAACATTCGTGTCTCATTTATTCTTCACGGCAGCTCTATGAAGTATTGTGTTAAGGCTTCTTTTTACCAGATGGGAAAACTGTGGTTCGAAGAAGTTGAGAACCACACCCAAGGTCACAGAGAGCTAGAGAATTTGGAACTGGGCAGGTAGTGTCAGCTGCAGCCCAAGGTGGAAGCCTAAACCCACTCTTGGTAGCTGGGAAATTCTGAAATGCTGCCGCGTCCAAGCCACGTCCTGCTCTGCAGTGGGGAAGGTCTACGCGGGAGACGCAGAGGTGCTCAGAGGATGGTTTCAATTTTCAAGCCGTGGTCTGACCACTCATGTTTTTGAAAATTAAAAATTAAATCTTGGCCCTGAACCGAGAGCAAAGATGCAGTATTCTGCTCTTGGAGCCCTGCCTGCTCACCCTCGTGAATTGGGGGTTCTATATTGTGAGGGATATGGCAATTTCAGCTGCCAAAGAAGAGATCACACTCCCTGCAGCCCTCGAACCCAAGAGTTATTGCTGTGGGTAGAGAGCTGGGCGGCTTTCCCCCAGGGATGATGAATTGGGAAAGGCCATGACATTTCGGGGTCTTCCAGAAACACTATCCAGGCGCAGGAAGGAGCTGTGTGCTTGACGGAGGGTTGCCAGGGGACAATGAGTTCAGGATTCTGAGGACAAACTGATTCATATGAGAGCTGCGGGAGTGGCCAGGGTGCCCCTGGGAAGTGTGGGTTGCTGAGATAGTCTCCCACAGGAACCTCCGGGTCTTCCTTGCCCTTTCTTCTTCCTCTCCCTGACTGCATCATGGAAAGCCCGACATCTGTTTCTGAATAACCCTCACCTCTGTTCTCCCATCAGCCGCTCAGGCCTCGTCCTGCCTGGATGGCTGTCACTGCCCCTTTGTGGGACTCCCTGCCTCTGTCTTGCCCGCTCCACACTGGTCAACCCCACCACACTTGGAGGTGCACAACCCTCAGGGGTCCCTACTATATAAGCCTGACACACTGAAGGACTTGACTGTGGCCACACTCTCCAGCTTTGTCTTCTGCCACCTGTCCCCCTGATCCAGTCATGCCAAGCCACAGAGGTTCCCCAAATACGCCATGATCTTTCCCACCTCCAGGCCTTTGCGTCTTCCACTCCTCTGCTGGAGACACTCTGCCTCCTTTGTCGGTCCCCTCCCACCCTGCCCACTTCACCAAGTTGAAGCTCCCTGAGGGCAGGAACCAGCAGACCTGGATTCCATGTCCCAGCTTTCCATGTCTGTCGAATTAAAATGAAATGAAAATAAATTGGATTGTTGGGGGGCGGAGCAAGATGGCCGAATAGGAGCAGCTCCAGTCTCCAACTCCCAGCGCGAGCGACACAGAAGACCGGTGATTTCTGCATTTTCAACTGAGGTACTGGGTTCATCTCACTGGGGAGTGCCGGACGATCGGAGCTGGTCAGCTGCTGCAGCCCGACCAGCGAGAGCTGAAGCAGGGCGAGGCATTGCCTCACCTGGGAAGCGCAAGGGGGAAGGGAGTCCCTTTTCCTAGCCAGGGGAACTGAGACACACAACACCTGGAAAATCGGGTAACTCCCACCCCAATACTGCGCTTTAGGAAACAGGCACACCAGGAGATCATATCCCACACCTGGCCGGGAGGGTCCCACAACCACGGAGCCTCCCTGGTTGCTAGCGCAGCAGTCTGTGATCTACCGGCAAGGCAGCAGCGAGGCTGGGGGAGGGGCGCCCGCCATTGCTGAGGCTTAAGTAGGTAAACAAAGCTGCTGGGAAGCTCGAACTGGGTGGAGCTCACAGCAGCTCAAGGAAACCTGCCTGTCTCTGTAGACTCCACCTCTGGGGACAGGGCACAGTAAACTAAGACACACAGACACCTCTGCACAGACGCAAACGACTCTGTCTGACAGCTTTGAAGAGAGCAGTGGATCTCCCAACACGGAGGTTGAGATCTGAGAAGGGACAGACTCCCTGCTCAAGCGGGTCCCTGACCCCTGAGTAGCCTAACTGGGAGACATCCCCCACTAGGGGCAGTCTGACACCCCACACCTCACAGGGAGGAGTACACCCCTGAGAGGAAGCTTCCAAAACAAGAATCGGACAGGTACACTCGCTATTCAGAAATAGTCTATCTTCTGCAGCCTCTGCTGCTGATACCCAGGCAAACAGGGTCTGGAGTGGACCTCAAGCAATCTCCAACAGACCTACAGCTGAGGGTCCTGACTGGTAGAAGGAAAACTATCAAACAGGAAGGACACCTACACCAAAACCCCATCAGTACATCACCATCATCAAAGACCAGAGGCAGATAAAACCACAAAGATGGGGAAAAAGCAGGGCAGAAAAGCTGGAAATTCAAAAAATAAGAGCGCATCTCCCCCGGCAAAGGAGCGCAGCTCATCGCCAGCAACGGATCAAAGCTGGACGGAGAATGACTTTGATGAGATGAGAGAAGAAGGCTTCAGTCCATCAAATTTCTCAGAGCTAAAGGAGGAATTACGTACCCAGTGCAAAGAAACTAAAAATCTTGAAAAAAAAGTGGAAGAATTGATGGCTAGAGTAATTAATGCAGAGAAGGTCCTAAACGAAATGAAAGAGATGAAAACCATGACACGAGAAATACGTGACAAATGCACAAGCTTCAGTAACCGACTCGATCAACTGGAAGAAAGAGTATCAGCGATTGAGGACCAAATGAATGAAATGAAGCGAGAAGAGAAACCAAAAGAAAAAAGAAGAAAAAGAAATGAACAAAGCCTGCAAGAAGTATGGGATTATGTAAAAAGACCAAATCTACGTCTGATTGGGGTGCCTGAAAGTGAGGGGGAAAATGGAACCAAGTTGGAAAACACTCTTCAGGATATCATCCAGGAGAACTTCCCCAACCTAGTAGGGCAGGCCAACATTCAAATCCAGGAAATACAGAGAACGCCACAAAGATACTCCTCGAGAAGAGCAACACCAAGACACATAATTGCCAGATTCACCAAAGTTGAAATGAAGGAAAAAATCTTAAGGGCAGCCAGAGAGAAAGGTCGGGTTACCCACAAAGGGAAGCCCATCAGACTAACAGCAGATCTCTCAGCAGAAACTTTACAAGCCAGAAGAGAGTGGGGGCCAATATTCAACATTCTTAAAGAAAAGAATTTTAAACCCAGAATTTCATATCCAGCCAAACTAAGTTTCATAAGTGAAGGAGAAATAAAATCCTTTACAGATAAGCAAATGCTTAGAGATTTTGTCACCACTAGGCCTGCCTTACAAGAGACCCTGAAGGAAGCACTCAACATGGAAAGGAACAACCGGTACCAGCCATTGCAAAAACATGCCAAAATGTAAAGACCATTGAGGCTAGGAAGAAACTGCATCAACTAATGACCAAAATAACCAGTTAATATCATAATGGCAGGATCAAGTTCACACCTAACAATATTAACCTTAAATGTAAATGGACTAAATGCTCCAATTAAAAGACACAGACTGGCAAACTGGATAAAGAGTCAAGACCCATCAGTCTGCTGTATTCAGGAGACCCATCTCACACGCAGAGACATACATAGGCTCAAAATAAAGGGATGGAGGAAGATTTACCAAGCAAATGGAGAACAAAAAAAAGCAGGGGTTGCAATACTAGTCTCTGATAAAACAGACTTTAAACCATCAAAGATCAAAAGAGACAAAGAAGGCCATTACATAATGGTAAAGGGATCAATTCAACAGGAAGAGCTAACTATCCTAAATATATATGCACCCAATACAGGAGCACCCAGATTCATAAAGCAAGTCCTTAGAGACTTACAAAGAGACTTAGACTCCCATACAATAATAATGGGAGACTTCAACACTCCACTGTCAACATTAGACAGATCAACGAGACAGAAAGTTAACAAGGATATCCAGGAATTGAACTCATCTCTGCAGCAAGCAGACCTAATAGACATCTATAGAACTCTCCACCCCAAATCAACAGAATATACATTCTTCTCAGCACCACATCATACTTACTCCAAAATTGACCACGTAATTGGAAGTAAAGCACTCCTCAGCAAATGTACAAGAACAGAAATTATAACAAACTGTCTCTCAGACCACAGTGCAATCAAACTAGAACTCAGGACTAAGAAACTCACTCAAAACCGCTCAACTACATGGAAACTGAACAACCTGCTCCTGAATGACTACTGGGTACATAACGAAATGAAGGCAGAAATAAAGATGTTCTTTGAAACCAATGAGAACAAAGATACAACATCCCAGAATCTCTGGGACACATTTAAAGCAGTGTGTAGAGGGAAATTTATAGCACTAAATGCCCACAAGAGAAAGCAGGAAAGATGTAAAATTGACACTCTAACATTGCAATTAAAAGAACTAGAGAAGCAAGAGCAAACACATTCGAAAGCTAGCAGAAGGCAAGAAATAACTAAGATCAGAGCAGAACTGAAGGAGATAGAGACACAAAAAACCCTCCAAAAAATCAATGAATCCAGGAGTTGGTTTTTTGAAAAGATCAACAAAATTGACAGACCACTAGCCAGACTAATAAAGAAGAAAAGAGAGAAGAATCAAATCGACGCAATTAAAAATGATAAAGGGGATATCACCACCGACCCCACAGAAATACAAACTACCATCAGAGAATACTATAAACACCTCTACGCAAATAAACTGGAAAATCTAGAAGAAATGGATAATTTCCTGGACACTTACACTCTTCCAAGACTAAACCAGGAAGAAGTTGAATCCCTGAATAGACCAATAGCAGGCTCTGAAATTGAGGCAATAATTAATAGCCTACCAACCAAAAAAAGTCCAGGACCAGATGGATTCACAGCTGAATTCTACCAGAGGTACAAGGAGGAGTTGGTACCATTCCTTCTGAAACTATTTCAAGCAATAGAAAAAGAGGGAATCCTCCCTAACTCATTTTATGAGGCCAACATCATCCTGATACCAAAGCCTGGCAGAGACACAACAAAAAAAGAGAATTTTAGACCAATATCCCTGATGAACATCGATGCAAAAATCCTCAATAAAATACTGGCAAACCGGATTCAGCAACACATCAAAAAGCTTATCCACCATGATCAAGTGGGCTTCATCCCTGGGATGCAAGGCTGGTTCAACATTCGCAAATCAATAAACATAATCCAGCATATAAACAGAACCAAAGACAAGAACCACATGATTATCTCAATTGATGCAGAAAAGGCTTTTGACAAAATTCAACAGCCCTTCATGCTAAAAACGCTCAATAAATTCGGTATTGATGGAACGTACCTCAAAATAATAAGAGCTATTTATGACAAACCCACAGCCAATATCATACTGAATGGGCAAAAACTGGAAAAATTCCCTTTGAAAACTGGCACAAGACAGGGATGCCCTCTCTCACCACTCCTATTCAACATAGTGTTGGAAGTTCTGGCTAGGGCAATCAGGCAAGAGAAAGAAATCAAGGGAATTCAGTTAGGAAAAGAAGAAGTCAAATTGTCCCTGTTTGCAGATGACATGATTGTATATTTAGAAAACCCCATTGTCTCAGCCCAAAATCTCCTTAAGCTGATAAGCAACTTCAGCAAAGTCTCAGGATACAAAATTAATGTGCAAAAATCACAAGCATTCTTATACACCAGTAACAGACAAACAGAGAGCCAAATCAGGAATGAACTTCCATTCACAATTGCTTCAAAGAGAATCAAATACCTAGGAATCCAACTTACAAGGGATGTAAAGGACCTCTTCAAGGAGAACTACAAACCACTGCTCAGTGAAATAAAAGAGGACACAAACAAATGGAAGAACATACCATGCTCATGGATAGGAAGAATCAATATCGTGAAAATGGCCATACTGCCGAAGGTTATTTATAGATTCAATGCCATCCCCATCAAGCTACCAATGAGTTTCTTCACAGAATTGGAAAAAACTGCTTTAAAGTTCATATGGAACCAAAAAAGAGCCCGCATCTCCAAGACAATCCTAAGTCAAAAGAACAAAGCTGGAGGCATCACGCTACCTGACTTCAAACTATACTACAAGGCTACAGTAACCAAAACAGCATGGTACTGGTACCAAAACAGAGATATAGACCAATGGAACAGAACAGAGTCCTCAGAAATAATACCACACATCTACAGCCATTTGATCTTTGACAAACCTGAGAGAAACAAGAAATGGGGAAAGGATTCCCTATTTAATAAATGGTGCTGGGAAAATTGGCTAGCCATAAGTAGAAAGCTGAAACTGGATCCTTTCCTTACTCCTTATACGAAAATTAATTCAAGATGGATTAGAGACTTAAATGTTAGACCTAATACCATAAAAATCCTAGAGGAAAACCTAGGTAGTACCATTCAGGACATAGGCATGGGCAAAGATTTCATGTCTAAAACACCAAAAGCAACGGCAGCAAAAGCCAAAATTGACAAATGGGATCTCATTAAACTAAAGAGCTTCTGCACAGCAAAAGACACTACCATCAGAGTGAACAGGCAACCTACAGAATGGGAAAAAATTTTTGCAATCTACTCATCTGACAAAGGGCTAATATCCAGAACCTACAAAGAACTCAAACAAATTTACAAGAAAAAAACAAACAACCCCATCAAAAAGTGGGCAAAGGACATGAACAGACATTTCTCAAAAGAAGACATTCATACAGCCAACAGACACATGAAAAAATGCTCATCATCACTGGCCATCAGAGAAATGCAAATCAAAACCACAATGAGATACCATCTCACACCAGTTAGAATGGCGATCATTAAAAAGTCAGGAAACAACAGGTGCTGGAGAGGATGTGGAGAAATAGGAACACTTTTACACTGTTGGTGGGATTGTAAACTAGTTCAACCATTATGGAAAACAGTATGGCGATTCCTCAAGGATCTAGAACTAGATGTACCATATGACCCAGCCATCCCATTACTGGGTATATACCCAAAGGATTATAAATTATGCTGCTATAAAGACACATGCACACGTATGTTTATTGCAGCACTATTCACAATAGCAAAGACTTGGAATCAACCCAAATGTCCATCAGTGACAGATTGGATTAAGAAAATGTGGCACATATACACCATGGAATACTATGCAGCCATAAAAAAGGATGAGTTTGAGTCCTTTGTAGGGACTTGGATGCAGCTGGAATCCATCATTCTTAGCAAACTATCGCAAGAACAGAAAACCAAACACCGCATGTTCTCACTCATAGGTGGGAACTGAACAATGAGATCACTCGGACTCAGGAAGGGGAACATCACACACCGGGGCCTATCATGGGGAGGGGGGAGGGGGGAGGGGGGGGATTGCGTTGGGAGTTATACCTGATGTAAATGACGAGTTGATGGGTGCAGTACAGCAACATGGCACAAGTATACATATGTAACAAACCTGCACGTTATGCACATGTACCCTACAACTTAAAGTATAATAATAATAAATAAATTAAAAAAAAAAAAAAAAGAAAAGAAATTTGCCTGTGCATCTCAGGACTCCAGTCCAGCTCTCGTGGAGTCTGAAGCCCAGAAACAGAAGATGAAGAGGAGGAAAATTCTCTTATTAGAGCTCCTCTCTGAAATCAGAATCTGATTGATTTTTTGTTGTTCAGCAAGTATTTCTTGAGCACATACTGTGTTCCAGGTTCAGTATGGGGCTCTGGGCTAGATACTGTGTTGTTGGATGCTATTATATAGGTGCAGAGAGACACAGCTTCCTGGAGGGCAGAGGCACAAGTCCATGAGCAATTAGATGTGCGAATGAATAAATGTTGCAAACTGCCTAGAGGCACCAGTCAGAAAAACCAGGAGCAACAAGTGGAAGGTTGGGGGTGCCTTGGATGATGTGGTCAGAGTTTTCTGGGAAAGAGAGGCATTTTTTTTTTTTTTGAGATGGAGTCTCACTCTGTCACCCAGACTGGAGCGCAATGGCATAATTTCTGCTCAGTGCAACCTCTGCCTCCCAGGTTCAAGCAATTCTCCTGCCTCAGCCTCCTGAGTAGCTGGGATTACAGGTGCGCACCACCATGCCTGGCTAATGTTTGAATTTTTTACTAGAAATGGGTTTCACCATGTTGTTCAGGCTAGTCTTGAACTCCTGACCTCGTGAGCCACCCGCCTCGGCCTCCCAAAGTGCTGTAAGCAGAGGTCTGGAGGCCTTAGGGAAGAGGTGTCCAGGCAGAGGGGAAAACATGGGCAAAGGCAGACTGCAGTGCTGGGGGACAACTGCAAAGGAATGCTTTAACTCCCCCATGGTGCCTGGGCGGCAAGGAGAGAAGGCTCTCCAGACCTCCACTGTGCCTGGGGCGGCAGTCTAGCCTAGCGGTCTGAACTCTGGAGCCCCGCTGCCTGGGTTTGAACGTCATTTCAGCATATAACGACTGGTGATCTTGGATAACGTGACCATCTGTGACCTCCCCTTCCTGAACTACCCATAAAGGGGAAAATAGTACATAGGGTCATCACCAGATTAAATGAGTTAATGAATGCCAAGCACCTGGAATAGTGCCTGGCACTTAGTAACAATGTAGTAGGCTTCAGCTAGCATTGCTATGATTCTTTGTTTTTTTTTTTTTTTTTTTTTTTTTGAGATGGAGTCTCACTCTGTTGCCAAGATTGCAGTGCAATGGTACGATCTCAGCTCACAGCAACTTCCGCCTCCTGGGTTCAAATGATTCTCCTGTCTCAGCCTCCTGAGTAGCTGGGATTGCAGGCACCCATGACCACGCCTGGCTAATTTTTGTATTTTTAGTAGATACAGGGTTTCACCATGTTGGCCAGGCTGGTCTCAAACTCCTGACCTCAGGTGTTCCGCCCGCCTCGACCTCCCAAACTTCTGGGATTACAGGCGTGAGCCACAGTGCCCGGCCTGTTATGATTCTTATTAACCACTAGGCCTCAGATGTCTGGAAACTGCCCATCAGCTGCCAGCAGAAAGTAATGTGTGTAAAGGCCACCAGCATCGAAGCCCTTTTTAGGGAAACATCTATATCATTTTGACATGTGTCCCAGGTGAATCTGGTTTGGTCTACTCGGCAGCTGGTTCCCCAGGGAAAATTCTCCCTGAGACTTTATTGGGTACAGGGACAGGTAGGTTTGCCTGTTTATCCCTTCCTTCCCTCGAGTGTTCCCACCCAGGGAAGCGTAGGTGCCGTAATGGAAATCTGAGGTTTATATTCTCATTAAACGTGATGAGCAACCCGATTCTATTGGTGTACAACCTCGTTTCATCCAGCTATCAAGCTCCGGGCCTTAACAAAATCAAAACATTAAAAAAAAAATCTGTTTAAAAGCACTTTTACTATTTGTTTTCCAACAGCAGTTTCCCTCCGATTTAAAATCATATGATTTGAGTGAAATATGACCCATATGTCTCTGATTCATTTGCTAATTAGCTAATTTTCAACTGTAAAAATTGCTTTGAAATGACAAAGTTTCACACAAAATCTCAGCACCATGATTATTTACACTTGGACATCAAACAGCTCTTGTGAAATATTCTGTGAAGTGACTGAGGGGCTTTTTGGATTAAAATTTTGCTTTCTTTTGAATTCATCATGGCCGCTGCTGTTTCTTTTTCTCCTCTTCTTCCTACTTCTTTTCTCCCCCATTTCCTTCCTTTTCTTCTTTTATTTTTAACAAGGATTCAGTAGAGCTTGGGTATTGAAAACCTACTTGACATTTAGACTCAGCATGGTGAATGAAATTGCTCGTAAACCCATCCAAACAAGCGCATGGTCCCATTGTACCAAACTCTGGTTTCCTAGAACACTGGGCACATTTACCCAATAGGGCAAACAGGAGAAAGTGGGCTTCAAGGGCTGGCAAGGTGGGAAGGACATTCTGAGCATGTTCAGCTTGGCATGTTCAGGCTGAAATAAAAAAAAAAAAAAGATACCCTAAGATTTCAACACTGGGAATCAAGTGGTCTACGGATGTTTTTTGGGAGGGTATTTGAAGAGAAAAAAAAAACCTAGGGAAATTGGTTGAATGTTTTCTTTTTTTTTTTTTTTTTTTGGAGACGGAGTCTCGCTCTGTTGCCCAGGCTGGAGTGCAGTGGCCGGATCTCAGCTCACTGCAAGCTCCGCCTCCCGGGTCTACGCCATTCTCCTGCCTCAGCCTCCCGAGTAGCTGGGACTACAGGCGCCCGCCACCTCGCCCGGCTAGTTTTTTGTATTTTTTAGTAGAGACGGGGTTTCACTGTGTTAGCCAGGATGGTCTCGATCTCCTGACCTCGTGATCCGCCCGTCTCGGCCTCCCAAAGTGCTGGGATTACAGGCTTGAGCCACCGCGCCCGGCCTGGTTGAATGTTTTCAAGAGAAAATGTGTTTGTTCAAAAGTTAAAAGTTAAGGGATCCAAGGTCGAGGGTAGATTTTTGTCTTCCTATTTATTTTTATCCTAGATTCTTCCCTATCCCCACATCTGATTCTTTGCCAAGTGCCATGGAATTTTCTCTCCCTGAGCCCTCTCCCCGTGTTCTCCATCTCCCCTAAAGCAGCATTTCTCTACGTCTTCCAGGACCTAAACCATCAAACTCACCTCTTCCCACTGGTCTCCTGTCCCCACCCTCCACTGTACCCCAGGGGGAGCTGTCTAGAGTGGAGATTAGAGCATGTTCTTCTGATGCTTAAGATTGGTCCGTAGTAATGGTCTGTGTCTCTGAACACTTCCTCTACGTTGATAAGCAATTCCTCTGTGCTTATCATGACTTTGCCTCAGTTTGCCCTCACTTCCATTCTGTGAAGTTGTCCTCCATCCTTCCTGTTTCACAGATGGGGAAGCTGAGAATCAGATAGACTGCATCACTCAGAGAGGCAGGGTCAGGCCAGGGGATCCAGTCCAGAGCCCCCGCCCTGAGCCTGAGGTGCTACCTCCCTAGGGTACCTGCAGGAGCAAATCCAAACGCCTGCGTGGTCCACAGGCCTGAAGACCCTCCCTGGGCCCCTCTCTGCCACACCTCACACTCCTCTCCCACATCCACCCTCGCCTCCAGCTATGCCAAACTATGAGTTCACACGTCCACGCCCGGGCACAGGCTGTTCCCTCTGGTAGGAAACACCCTCTCCTCACAGCCCCAGCTCTGCCCAGCATGCTCTGTTCGTTCTCAGGACTAAGCTCCAGGACTCCTCTTCCGGGAAGGCTCCCTCACCTGTGGAATGCCACCATCTTTGCCCACTTGGCATCCTCCTTCCCCTTCTCATGGTGACGGTGTCCCGATTTGCATGGGGCTGGCTTCCTTCAATTTCAGGACTGAGCAGAGGACCCAGACCTGGCCAATAGTCAATCAATGATTCCACCTTTATGGAGACTACAGTGAGTGATTGAGAGAGTGGCACGTGACCTGAGCAAATTCACCAACACTCAAACCTGGGAATTTGGTTGAAATTAAAAGTAAACAGGACCTCTCCTTTCAGAGGGGTTGCTAACCATGTTGACCTCGGAGGGTGCTTCTGGTGGACAACTTGCCTGTCAGAGAGTGGTGCCGTCTTCAAAATAGTCAGTGTGGCTGAAAGCACAGCTGAAGCAGGGGAGAGACTCCTGTTGACATTCTTGAGTTCCTGCATAAAGCCATCCTTGAAGCCAGTTGCCCTGAACTTTTCAGAAACATGAGCCAATCAATCTCTGCCCCACCCCTGACTTTTTCCCTCCTTAAACCAAGTTAAGTTGGAGTCCTGTCACTTGCCATCAGAAGTCATGAAGAACACACCATCCAAGTTCACACTTCCGTCCTCTGTGCCACCTCAGGACCTAGTGTCACTTCTATCACTTCTGGTATTGCCACCTAATTACAATTTGTTCACTCATGTAACTCTGCTGCTGGACCCCAAGCTTCTTGAGAACAAGGACAGTGACTTCTTTTTCTCTGTTGTCTCAGCCAGGCTAAGAAGCAGCAGGTTGGCATTAAAGTCATGGACACTGAAGTCAACCAGACCTGGGTTCAAATCCTGGCTCTGCCTCTTGCTGACCGTGAAGCCTCAGTTAAGTTCCTCACTCTACCTCCTTGAGTCTCAATTTCCTGAATGCTTCTTATAAAGGGGCATTATTAAGAATGAATGAGGTCATTTCCACTGCCTTAGCTCAGTGCCTGGCCTCTATGAGGCATTTCATAAGGGGTAACTGTGGTTATTATTACACGTTGGTCCCGTGGAGTCAGTCCTATGAGAATCACAGATCATGGCATGGCAGACCAGGGGTGGGGATGGTTCACACACAAGCATAGCCACAGTTACCCGAAGTGGTAGTAGTGTTGTTCCCAGATACTTGGAGACTCAGGACTGGCAGGAGTTTAGGAGTGTGGGAGGAAGTGGGCAGCTCCTCTCAACCCTGCCCCTGAGGCCATGGCAGTTCTCAGGGAGGGAGTGGGCATGGGTGTGTGAGCAGAGAAGGAAAATCCACCCTCCCAAGGTTTCTCCCCATGACCAGCCCCCATGCCCTCACTCCAGACTCAGAGCTGGGGTTCTTTGCTCTGGAGAGAAGTGTATTGTTAGGAGCTCAGGCGTTGGAGTCAGGCAGTCCTGAGTTATGACCCTGGCTCCCCACCTTCCTAGCTGTGTGTCTCTAGGCAAGATAGCTACCATCCCTGAACCTCTCTTTCCTCATATTCAAAATGAGTTTTTTTAGAAGAAAAATGAGATCATGTAATTTAAGCTCTTAAACCAGTGCCAACAAATGGGAACTATTATTTTTAAGGATTAAAATAAAATCCATGAGGGATTTCAGCTCCCTGCGGCCCTGGCACTGAGTTGGTCATTTGGAGGCAGCAGGGCCTTGGACTCCAGGATGGACATACTCAGCCCTCCCTCCAGGACACTGTGGTGACTGAGAGTGTGCACGACGTGGTCTCACTGCCTGTCTTGGAATTCTCGCTTACCCTGCAAGTTACACAAATTCCCCGTGCCTCAGTTGCCTCACTTATAAAACAGAGATAAAAACAGCTTCTACCTCATTGGGGAGTTTTGAGGATTAAATGACCTAATGCATGCAATATACTTAGAACTGTGTCTAACACATGGCAAGTGCTTAATAAACATTAGCTATTAGTCATTTCTAGAGTAATTTAGTGACTGCTCGTTGCATTAAGAGACCTCCATCTCAAAAGAAATGGAGGAAAATGTGCTTGTCCTCAGTAAATGTAGAGTCTAAATGGGGGCCACAGTGATTAATAACAATATAACAATAATGATAGTAATGATAGTTACTGAGTTTTAAAGTGGAAGTGATTGACTTACTTTGATTTGGGGAGGAACAAAAGTCAAGGGAAGGTACCACGAGCTCCTGGCGCAATGGACCATGTGGACCCAGCGCTTGAGAGAGCGCCCCCAGTGGGCAGGCGGAGGTGGGCCCTCAGCGTATCGCCTTCCCAGTCAGCCACAGGGGCGGGGCGGGGCGGGGTGGGGCTGAGGATCAGTAGTGATTGGTCTAGGGATGGGCACGTGACCCACTCGGGTCCCTTTGCTCAGGTTTTTCTTACTGGAGATGGCTGGAAGAGCTGTCTTTTCCTCTCTTGTCTCAGGGCTGTGAGACCACACACAGGCTGGAGCTGCATGGGCCACGCATCTAGCCTCGTGGGGTGAGCAGACCCGAGGGGATGAAGCAAGGCAACACAGAGCCTAGAGGTGATAAGGAGAAAGGTTGTAGAGAAGAGAGAAATGGGAAGTGGGCTAGGGAGGGTGAGAGAAGGAAGACAGAGAAGGAGACTGGGAGAAAAAGCGGACTCCCAATTCCTGGGTGCTGTGGCCCCTGTTGCCAGCATCACTCCGTTCTGTGGTTCCGTGAACTAATGAATTTGCTGAGCTGCTTGAGGTACCGTGTTTCATAGCCTCTAACATGCCATTGATTGTAAGATGCACTATTATTTAATGTGCCAATTAACTCTCAATGGATTGCAAAGCACAATGTTAAAACGTGGAACTTAGGGCAAAGGGGATGTCCTTGAAGAGATGAATATGATGGTTCAAACTGGGCTTCTGTTTCTCAAAGAAGAAAAATTCCAGTTCATTCATGTGCTCTTCCTCCCCACTCTGGAAACACGCCCTAACACAGAAGGCCTGCAGTGTCTTCATCTCTTACAGAAGAGGTCTTTGGAAGAAAGGGGCAGCACAGCCCATTCACCTGTGGACATATAGGAATAAGGTACAGAAATGCTCCTTCTTTTAAGCAGCAAAGTTGCAAGCTCCGGCCTGGGGCAGATAGTGGAGAGTCCTCCAGGAGCACCTCCTATGCACCAGGGACACTTACTCTTCACATCAATCTTTGAGAGAGCTTCGGCTGCCACTGTTTTACAGCAGAGGGAAGTAAGGCCTGCTTCAATTAACCTGCCTGACCAAGGTCAGGCATCACAGAGCCAAGATTCCAACCCTTCCCAACTGGTGACATCCTTCCTCCTGTGGAACTTGGCTGTCTCCTTGCGTTTGGTCTTAATTATCCCTAAAATTGTCAAACAAGACGCACTGCAGTGAGAAGCAAGAGTAAAAGTGTTACAGCTCAATGCCATCTCTCAGTGACTGAAAATAATGTTCACCTTCTGTTGTTCTTAGAAATTCAGGGGAAAAACAGAGGGCCACATTCCCAGCTTCTGATTTCTCCCTGTGGCCATTCTATTTTCATCTGAACATCTCTAGGTATGAATAGAGGATTCAAGGTGTTGGGGGGCAGGCCTGGGATCCAGGCCTGGACTATCATTGGCTCAAGGTATAACTATGGGCAGGCCACTTCCCTCCCGTGGGTCTCAGTGCCCCCGTCTGTAATATGCCAGGAGCCAGGGTGGACTCGCTCACCTTTAAGGCTCTTTCAAGTCCAATATGAACTTTAGTTGGTAACTTCGCTTAAGCATTTTATAGCTTGTAAAGATCTCACTTGGTCCTCTGATGAGGCAGTTCTCAACCTATTTTCTGTCGGTACACACATAACGAGGTTGTCGTACCTGATATTCTCCACAATTCCACTGGCTAGCTATAGTTTCACAATTTCCATCCCACTCAAAAGAACATATTAGAATGCAAATGAGGAGGGATGACATTGTCATAAGGCTAACCTTGGATATGCTCTAACTTATATAATTTTAACCCAAATCATTTGAAATATCAGTGCTTTGTTGTAAGCCTATAATTACATTGCCAGGCTTTTCCCAACTGTTTCTGACCCACAAGGTTGTCTAGACACTGGATCAAAGCCACGGCTGTAATGAGCTCAAAAGGAGACAGCACAGGCTTCACATCTGTGTAAGGAGCTGTAAGTAAATGGCATTTTAATAGCTGGTGTCCAGATTCCTTCTAGGAAAGGAATTGTGTTTTACTGTGAACTGAATTGAGGTGGAGGAGGGTGGGGGGGAGTGATCCTGAGGGCCTTGGGAGTCAGAGCTTCCAGGAGGAGAGCTGGGTTGCCCCACACAATAGAAAGAGAAGACGTGGAGTCCCTAGACATAACCCAGGAGGGAAGAGGTAAAGGGGAGAGGAGCCAGGCAGTGAACGGAAGGCTGTGCTGTGTTGGATATCTCCCTGCTCTGTGATTCTCAAACATTTAGATACTCCCAAGTCCCTGGTGAGGGGTGTGTGTGTGTGTGTGTGTGTGTGTGTGTGTGTGTGTGTGTATCCAGTGAATGAGGCCATCGGCCCACATACATATACCCATAGTGCAGGAACCGAGCATGGCTAATGATAGGACCTCAAACCTCTGCAAATGTGCAGAAGTCTTGGAAGTTCTTGTCTGCTCCAGTCCATGGGATTGGGGGTTTCAGGCCGTCCTAGTTAGACCTGAAGTGCTGTCAAAGCCCCATCCAACATCTGGGTTTTCACCCACTTTACAGATGAGGAGCCAAGAGAGTCTGG